>NW_015090809.1:2154281-2264106 GCF_001431845.1 Calidris pugnax
TTTTTTTTTTTTTTTTTTTTTTTTTTTTTTTTTTTTTTTTCCTTTGATCTTGAGGAGGAAAGGGATTTGGGATTGCTTTGGCTGGTCGGATGATTGGTTTGCTGAATTGCTTGCTCTTTGATGAGGCAAGGGCGAGCTGCTTAGAAACTGTTTCTAATGGCAATTATCTAAAAAACCTGAAAGGATAACATCCATGCTTGCATCAGTTAAAAGCCTGGTTGTATCTGGAAGCAAAGTAGAATAGGTCTGAATTCAAACAGAAAGAACTCATGCAGCATTTTGGGAAGCTGAAGCTGGTGGGACCCAGCTCCCTCTGTGACAACCAGCCAAGGGGTAGTTTTAGGCAAATCCCTGTGCTAAAAACAATGTTGAGTAAGACTGATGTCATGTAAAGCTGAGGAAATAAAAATTGGTTTTCTTGTTGATAGTGGTCACCCAGAATCCTTAGATAGTCAATGGAAAGGGTCACATCTATTTCAGAGGTATTTTGCAATATCTATACTAGACATCTATCTTCAGATGGTAGGATCACCCTCTCTCCAGTGCTCAAAGAGGGAACTCAGACAGTTATGTTGATTGTGATGATTAATTTATAGAGAACTAAAGCAAAGTGCAACTGTTGAAGCAGACAACGTAGTGAAATAGATTTACAAGGAACAAATTGGAGTACAAGCTTTCTTTGGCATGCAAATTGCTATTTATGAGCAAAACAATCTGCATACCCACGGGAGGAGCAGGGCCTAAGGCAAGTTTTGTATAGAACTGTACCCTCATTCCTAGTTCACTTCGGCTGTAATCCACTGGCTGGCACAGGTAGCTGTAGTTGTCCAAGATTGAAGTTACCAGAAACTGAAAAAAAAAAAAAAAAGAAAAGCAATAGAGATCCATTTTCTGTTCAACACCATCTGTTTCAAAAAGATGTGCATATTAATGCTAAGATAATAGGGTCTCAATCTAGTACTCACTGAGACAAAATCCCTGTCATTTATACAGCTGAGCAAATAGCAAAAACCTAAAACAAAGTACTTCAAATCCTTGTTGGAATCTGAAAACGAAAATTTGGTCTGGGCACATTTGTGGCTCTTTAGGTAATCACTGGAGTGCTCAAAAATGCTTCAGTAGGAATAACGAATTCTAGGCTTCAGAATCTCTCTGAAAAGCCACTGTTTTCCTTTGCAAAGATCCCATAATGTTTCATTTTGTCTGGTTGCATTTGCCTATTAATTGGAAAGTCAGAAACTGGACCAAGTAACCAGTATAACAACAACCAAGCACGGACAAGCAGTGGTCGTGCTTGGCCTCCGATCAAGTAGTATTTGCTCAAAAAAGTTGCAATTTGCCTTAGCTAAATGTAACAACTGTAAAACAAATAAACTAAAAGGTCAAATTTATTGACACCAGCATGTTTTTCAGACCTATTCAGTCATGTTACCTTGAAGAGTTTTCAGTGGCCTACATAAACTAGGGAAAGCCTTGTAGAACATACATTCTCTCTGCGTTGAGAACAAGCAGAAAACTATGTCATCAATGCCCTCAGCAGCAGGAAGCTGTGGTGTGCTTGGCACTTTTGGAGAGGACTAAGCCTGGAAAAGCAGTTCTCTTTCTCAGAGATGGGTCCCTCACCAGCCAGACCCAAGATGAAATGAGGACGTTCCACGTCCTCTGTACACTCTGTGTTTGTTGGGGAGATCTCAACTTTCAACTCATTCATTCGTGAACCTTTCAATGTCAATTTTATGAGTGAGAGGGAGATTGAGAAATGAGGTATGCTTTGGAAATAACGCTTTCAACTGGGCAATACTGCTTCTCCTGTGGCAAAACATAGACATGTCCAAGTCAGGTCCCACTCCCTTCACTAGAGTCCATCAGCAAAAGGTGTTGCAACGCCTCTGGTTTTCAAGCACTTGCCAGATGTTTTCCTAGGAGTCAATCCTGCCTCCTTACCTCATAAAACATGTAGCTTGATAATGTCATCATGGCTAGATTGTAGACAATCAGCAGGCCTCGCAACTTCAGTGGTTTCCGCTGTCGCATGTAGAAGGGCCCCAGTGCCACGACAAAGAGGTAGAAGGCAAAGAGAAGCGTGACTGGAAGCGGGGAGTGAACCAGGGGCCACGGGTCTGTCCTTGGATCTGAAAAGCAAAACACATAGCCAAAGGTGGCACATCCCATACGCTGTAGGGCAGATATATTTAATTAATTCCCTTCAGCATGCTCTCTGGCAAGAAGAAAACTGGTATCTCACGTGTCTGTACAAAGCAGTACCACAGTCCTCTTCCTACCCTGGAACTCCACGAACTAGACTCTGCTAAAAGGCTTCAGCACGACATTCGGGTTGGGACCATAGTACTAGAAGACTGCTCTGCTGGGCACCAGCCCTCTGCAGCACAGTAGTGACCAGACCTTTCTTGTCAGGACCTGGAGCCCTCACCACAGGCTGCCAAGACTGTCCCACACGTGGGTGAGACAAGTAGTTCAAGACACACGCAGGAGGGATGCACAGACCAAACCAAACAGTTCCTGGCTCTCCTGGAGTGTAAATCTTTAAAACTAAATAATAAAATTGTTTCAATAACCGGCTTTATTTCCTTCCTGCCCCACAGTGCTTGGGACAGCTGAAATTTTCCACCCCTTCATTTTCATATCTACCCAGAGGATCGACTATACTAAAAGCTTGCCATTTCACCAGAAGACGACAAAACACTTCTCCCTGCTAAAACTGCTCTTCAGTCCTACAGCAAAGGGAAGCTCAAGAAATTTTCTGTCATGCCACCTCCTCCTAATCCTGAAACCTCATCCCTGACACACAGAAAGGCAGGATACATTGTATCTGCAAGAACATCCCAGCTCCCATTCATGCCTTCCTCTCTTATTCCCATTGGGGTCACTGCTCTGCTAAGCTCCCTCAGCATCTCCCTTTGCTTCTGGACCTGCCAGCCCCAAGCCCTAAACCCCTCTCACTGTTCTAGCCCCAGGATCATTGCAGACGTCCTCTATTGAATTTTAGTCCTTCCTTGCTGGTGAGCCCATGGGACTAGGGGTATTTTTTTAAAAAATGCCATCCCTGTCCATATGACTGCTAATCTCCATCCAACCTAAACCTCCCAATTCTTTACTATTCCTGTTATGGGCTGTGTCAAGAATCATAGAATTGTTATGGTTGGATGAGACCTTTAAGATCATCAAGTCCAACTGTTAACTGCCAAGTTACCACAAAACCATGTCCCTCAACACTACATCTACACATCTTTTAAATACCTCCAGGGTTGGTGACTCAACCACTTCCCTGGGCAGCCTGTTCCAATGCTTGGCAACCTTTCAGTGAAGAAATTTTTCCTAATATCCATCCTAAATCTCTCCTGGCACAACTACAGGCCATTTCTTCTTGTCCTATCACCTGCTACTTGGGAAAAGAGACCAGCCCCGACCTCTCTACAACCTCCTTTCAGGGAGTTGGAGAGAGCGATAAGGTCTCCTCTGAGCCTGGTTTTCTCCAGGCTGAACAACCCCAGTTCCCTCAGCTGCTCCTCATAAGGCTTGTTCTCTAGACCCCTCACCAGTTTCGTCACCCTTCTCTGTTCAAAACTGAACACAGTACTCAAGGTGCAGCCTCACCAGTACAGGGGACAATCACTTCCCTGGTCCTCCTGACCACATTATTTCCAATACACACGAGGAGGTCTTTGATATTCCATTTCTGGATTTAACAGTCTGTCAGAAGTCCTGAACCCCAATTTAGACTCTCTTCTGAAATTCAAGCCCCAAAACAGCCGGAGCACTATGCCCTGTGTCCTTCTCCTGTCAAAGCCACCATGCGGTGCTGCCATTCTCCCTTCATGCTATTTTGTGGCTTTTCCTTACATCTGGGTATCCAACAGAGTCCTGTAGGACCAAACTGGACCTGCAGAACCTCTAGCTATTGAAGATCTGAAGTCTCTTAACTGCAAAATGTCAAACACTGAGGAGTGGTTTCTGTCAGTATTTCATTTGATAATAGGTTTTACTGGCATCACAAGGAGTTTAAAGCTCAATGTATTAACTCTTTGGTCTACTAAGCTTTCCCATGACACATGAATATACATTTTAAAAAATTCACTTTCTTTAGTATTCCAGACTTAACAGGCAATCGATTCTGAGCACATATTGCTCATCATCCTGCCAGAGTTCATTGTACATTGAACAGAAAGCTGCTGAAGTGTCCCTGAGATGTATTTCAGGACCTGAGGGAAGTTTGTGATCATGGAAAAGGAAAAGTGAAAATCTGCCTCGTGAAAAAAATGTGGGCTCAGACGAGGATCATGGTCCTTCTATGATCATGCAATTTATGTGGAAATTGCTATTTAAGACAGCATCTATACCCACCTCCATTTTCAAGAATCCATTTGTAGAATTCCTGAGTTTTCTGCCAAGTTGAAGCCATCACAAGTTCTGGAAATAAATTAAAATTAGCATCTCCAGGATCAGATTAACCCCATTTTTTCCTAGCCTTCATTTAGTCTTGAAAAGGAAGGCTCCTTAGACAAAGGCTCAGGACTACAGCTAACGAAAAGAAAATAGTTTGCTCTCTGTAGAAACTGAAATTTTGAACCAGGATTAAAGTCTTGTTTAAGAAAGGAAGGGAGAGAATCCCCCTGTAGTGATTAACTATTTAACTGCTCTTTCCAGATTTTGATATTTTGTTCAGGTTTCACCTCTAAAAATACTCTGAGTAGCTGCAAGCAAAACGCCAGAACCAGGAGCTCTGTGTACCACGTTGGGGAATCAACCACGTGGTATTTTTTTCTAAAGCAGTGTAGGCACAACATTCATGCAAGGACGCACACCAGGGGGTATAACTGCATCCTTCTGCGGGCATTCTTGGAGATTCGCAATGCTAGCAGGCAGTTTGGGATAAATTCAGTATTGCTGAAACTCCAAGAGATGTTAAGTGAGCTCTTCTGGTTATTTGGCTTTCTGAGGCTCAGATTATACAGTTTGTTTTGCTTTATTTGTATGTATTCTGTAATATAGTATATTATATTCTATATATATATTCTATTCTATATATATTCTATACTATTTTCTATAATATAGTATATTAAATTAGAATACTCACATATAAAACGATGCTCCTCCTCTTCCCTTTTTCCCTTTAGCATGGAGACCTTTCCAATGGCATTAGGAAGTTCACCTAGAAAACACTTTTCTGCAGTTACTTTCAACAGCTTCTATTATTTGCCTTGGGTCTCTCCGTTAGCAAATACGTAGCTACATACACCAGCTTCCTCCCAGTTTCGCTCCTCTTCCCTTCTTCCCTTTAGCACGGAGACCTCTCCAATGGCATTTGGAAGTTCACCTAGAAAACACTTTTCTGCAGTTACTTTCAACAGCTTCTATTATTTGCCTTGATTCTCTCCATTAGCAAATACATAGCTACATACACCAGCTTCCTCCCAGTTTCATCTCCTCCCAGTACTGAGAAAAGCACATTTTCTCCCCTATTCTCTCCATTAGCAAATACATAGCTACATACACCAGCTTCCTCCCAGTTTCATCTCCTCCCAGTACTGAGAAAAGCACATTTTCTCCCCTGATTTCTAATAGACTGCTGAGTGCAAGAGTACCCACTCCTCCTTTGGACCTGCCCCCTGCTCTCCTGTGGCCACTGGGCTCCTGCAGCAACACTCCTGTGTTTGTGCCTTATACAACAAGGAAAACTGTAGCCTTATATTAAGGCCTCTTACACTGATATAAATGTGTCTTAAGGAGCCTTATGAATATAAACAGTTTCTTAATTCCCAGACCACGTAGTTCTGCTGGAACTACAAATGCACAGAGCGTGCCTGGCACTGTTTACCAACTGTGCTTTTGACTTGGCACATCTGGATAAAATCTGTTCAAATTTTCAAGGCTTTCCTGCGTTCTGGTTGTACACAGATTCACTCCTGTGGAATGTAACAAGCAACACTACACCTCCCTGTCTGTAAACCTCACAGCCTGGCATGTGAGGCATGCAGATACACCTTGCGTGTGATACGGACTGCAGATACACAGAATCACCGAGTCTTCATGGTTGGAAGGGACCTTTGAGATCATCGAGTCCAACCTCAAAAAAAAAAACCACAAAAAACCCAAAAAACCCCCAAACCAAACCAAAAGAAACCACGTAGTTCTGCTGGAACTACAAATGCACAGAGCGTGCCTGGCACTGTTTACCAACTGTGCTTTTGACTTGGCACATCTGGATAAAATCTGTTCAAATTTTCAAGGCTTTCCTGCGTTCTGGTTGTACACAGATTCACTCCTGTGGAATGTAACAAGCAACACTACACCTCCCTGTCTGTAGACCTCACAGCCTGGCATGTGAGGCATGTAGATACACCTCGCATGTGATATGGACTGCAGGTACACAGAATCACAGAGTCTTCATGGTTGGAAGGGACCTTTGAGATCAACGAGTCCAACCTCAAAAAAAAAAAAACCACAAAAAACCCAAAAAAACCCCAAACCAAACCAAAAAAACCCACAGAGACAACCCAACAATCTCAGGCACTGGAGCATGCCCTGAAGGGCCATGTCTACGTGTTTCTTAAAATCCCTCCAAGGATGGTGACTCCACCACCTCCCTGAGCAGGCTCTTCCAGGGCCTGACCACCCTCTCAGGAAAGTCATTCTTCCCAGTATCTCATCTAAACCTCCCCTGCCCCAACTTTACACCATTTCCTCTGCTCCTGGCATTATTCCCTTGGGAGAAGAGGCCAACCCCCACCTCTCTCCACCCTCCTTTCAGGGAGTTGGAGAGGGCAATGAGGTCTCCCCTCAGCCTCCTCTTCTCCAAACTAACCATGCCCAGTTCCCTCAGCAGCACCTCTCTGCAGCACAGTGTCAGTGACAGAAACATACTTGCACAAGTTCTTCCCTTGCAGTCAATCACTGCAGCCAAATCCCTCTCCGCCGTGTTTCTCCGCCGCGCAGCCCGAGACCCTCAGCACAAGCAGGTCTCATACCCATCCTGACACACAGATACACGCCCTTGTAATCCGGGCAGAATCTGCCAGCAGGGAGATTAGTCAGTGATTATCAGCTGGCTCAGAGTCAATCCAGCAGGGATTTTGTACAGTTACATGCCCTCAAAACAATCCAGCTCGCTCCGCTCCACTCCTTTCGCTTCCCCCGAAACCCGTCAGCCTGTAATGGACGGGAAAACCCAAGAAGCAGGAACAGACTTACCCCAGCTGGCTTCTGACTTCCCTTTCTCCAGGGGTGTCCTCAGCATCCAGCCACTGCTCTTCTCCCTCCGGGCTGCGTGTGGCAGGCGGCTAAAGAAGAAGCTGCAGGAGCGCCGGGCGTTAAGCAGACGCCGTGCTTAGCTTTCTCCTCCCCGAGCCAGGGGAGAACATCTCCTGCTGGGTCTCACGGAGACGTGGTGGATCTTCACGCCTCTTAAGCACAAATTGGGAATCTCCCAGCGGTACCCACCGTAAACCTCCCCCCCCCCGCCCCGGGCGAGCCGCAGGCAGCGTGGTGTTGTCTCCTAACTTTGCTGGAGCGGAGGTTACATCACATACTCCTCCCCCTTCCCTCTCTCGCCTCTTCCCCACATGAATTATCAGATTAGGGGACTGGGAAGAGGAGGAAAACGAATGCGGAAGAGGGCTGGGATTCCACAGGAGTGAACTGCTGACCTTTGGTGTCACGCTCGGGAGCCTGGCCAAGGGGGAACCAGGCCAGCATTTCTTCTGCAGGTTTCTTCAGGGCATGCTGGGACAGCTTTTCAAAGAGTAAAAGACGAGGAATCGTGCCTGGGCAAGACCCTGGAAAACAGTCTGCTTGGAGCGCTCCTTCAGCCCATCCCAAGGGGCTGCCAACCAGCCTTTTGTGTGCTCAAAATAAGTCCCAACCACAAAATGAGGGAGCGGAGAACGGTGAGAACACCCATCCACTCACAGTCAGGGAAGGCAGAGCACACTCAGCTGGAGTCACCCCTTCATATCCAGCCTCTCTCCCTGGGGGAGTCACATTTACCGGTTTTAAAGATACATGAAAAAAAAAAAAAACAGAGGAGTTTGACAACGATACCAAATTTCCCTTTCCATGATCTCCAGCAATCGTATCAAGGAAAAATGCAGAGAGCCTTAGTCAGCAGTGGCTCAAGTCAGTGATTGCAGTGCGTGTGACTCAGTCCCATGTCGAGGTACCGATGCAGAACCAGCACCCTGACCCCATCCCACCAAGAAAAAGCACAAGGCCATGTGATGGGCTTGTCACCTGAGGACTTCCTGAGGCTTGGTCACCTGAGGACTACCTGCGCCTGGTGTGTAGATATGCAGAATCACAGAATCTTCTCGGTTGGAAGGGACCTTAAAGATCATCTTGTCCAACCATCAACCTAACTTTGACAAAAACAGACACCCGCTCAACAAACAAAAAGCAACACCATCACTAAACCATACCTCCCAGCACTACATCAACCTGTCTTTTGAACACCTCCAGGGATGGTGCCTCAACCACCTCCCTGGGCAGCCCTGTGCTCCCAGTGGGCACATTTTATCAGCAGAACTCTGAAAAAAGAGGGTGTAGACTTTGCATTTTGGGGGTGGGGGTCTCAGAAGGGCAACCCAGTTTAGGAGAAGGTTTGACTGACCTTTGGTGTCATACTGGGGTTCTATTTTGCTGATCCAGGTTGTTAGGTATAGGTTCAGGGAGACAATGACAGGGAACACACCACTTTTTGCAGAGCTTCCTACAAAGGCCCTTTCTCTAAGTTTGCAATTGCTCATTAACAAGCAGGTTTAATTTTTGAAGTTTTGGTGCCCAAATCCTTAAAAAGATTTGGTGATTTACCTGTGTGAATCAATGGAGGTAATAAAACAGACCAGCCCTTTCTATCTGTCTATTATGTGTAGATGGGGGTGTATTATATTACTCCTATCTGGGAACTTTAAGTAATGTTTGTTGAGCTATTTATACTGATGTATAAGACTTGGAATTACAGACACAATTTTTTCCATCAAAAATTCCATTTCCATCAAAGTTTTCCATCCGTTTCCATCCATTCACTTCAGTCGAGGTGAATTTTCACAAACACCTTTCACACGGGGCAAATTATTTTATTGCTCATGTAAACTGAAATTATAAAAAAAATAAGAATAATATCATGAAGCACAATTCATCTTTTAAAACCTGCCCTGTTCCTAAAGTATTCCCAGTGGTACCGTTGCAGATGTTCACTAGCACGGCTGGCAGATGGAGAGATGACATCAATAACGTGGTACTTTTACACTCCAAGAACGGGTGCCCTTTGATGGATGTGAGCACAACTGTGAGGGCAGCTCTGTGGGGACCACACACAAAAGCCTTTGGGGCTTTCAGTTGCAGCAAAAAACTCAGTAGAAAAAAAAAACCATCGCTCCTTCGCTGAAATAGTATTAGGGAGCTCTGAATGCAAACGTGAATTGGGTTTTTCATTCAGTGACTTGTCAAGAAAAAAGGGTGTTTCAGGAACATGGATTACAGCCCTTGTAATAAGCAGCTCAGTTACGTACAATATGTGACCGCTCAGACAAGTCAATCAGAGATTTAAAAGACTGCATATTCTAATTATTTTAAATTCTGGATGTGTCCTGGATATAACATGGGTGTTTGCTACAAAATCATTACCAATAACAAATACCAACAGGAAAAAAATTCTGACAGCTTCTAGACAACGCAGGTTTTGGTTTTTGGTCCTCTGATTGCTGTTCCTTCCAAAGAAAACTGCACTAAAAGCACAAATTAACAAAACAGACCTGTTTCAATACTTGAAAAAAACAAGGAGCAGTGGGCCATCTCCATCTGGATATCCAGGCTACATCATGGTGATGCTCTCAACACCAGAGTGGAGGTTTATCAGATATGGTATGTGTGCTTTGTTTTTCCTACCCACGCTTCACACAAAGGAGATGTACTGTATTACACGTCTAAAGTCCAAAACCTACTGGGTTCTAACCTCATCTCTTTTAGCAACGCTGTTTGTAGCTGTGAGCAATTCAACTAGCTCTCTTAGATCAAAATTACTTACCCACCTAAAAAGTTTCTTTTAATATAGATAAAATTGCTTGAAAGATGAGAACTGCTTCTTGCTATTAATCAAGCTGTTTCATCAAATTTAAGACCTATTTTTCACTTTTCTGATCTTTAAGCCATTAGTATGTTATTTCAGTCCAGGCCAAGTCCTATAGGGCAGGAAAGTCTCAGATCTGATATCGTATTTACATTCATTTCCACCGTGTTACAAAGGTATAAGCCACACTCATACAACAGCAATAAGCAACAACAAATCTGCCTGAAATAAAAAAAAAAGAAAAAAGACTAAGTTTACCAGTCAAGCAGACTGACTTTCTATATCAGCTTCTAAACTGCAGGGATGGATGGGGTGATAGTAAAAGCAGACCACAGACAAGATCTCTTCTGTAGCAGAACATGGCTTCAAGTGGTATCACCAGCCTGCTGAAATCAGCAAACCACCAAATAATAGCAGCAGGAATTTTAAGTTGGGTCTAAGAATGCCTGACTGGTTAAGGCACTACCACCTTAACCGCCAGCACATATTTAAAGATCAGAGGTGGCCAGCTACCTTCTAAAATTTGCATAGACCTGGCCCTTGGAAAACGTGAATGGTGTCAAAATCACTTCATCTGCAATTTAACTGAACCAAACCTCTCAAGTGTTTTATGCGTGCAGATATTCATATGAGTGTTTTATAGATATGCAGATATTTTAAATTACTTGTAACTTATGTATGAAACTTATGCGTGAAACTTATGCCACCTGAGCAGGAATAAAGCCCAAAGGAAGATGCACGCCACAAGTTTGCAGCATACATCTCAGGTGGAACTTTTGTGACCAGCTTCATGTAGCATGAAAGGTCCTGGATCTGGAGAAGGGCTTCAATAAGATGTAAATGTCAAAGCTGCGGATGCCACAGCACAGGAGGGAAGGTGAAAAAACCCAAGTCTTTCATTCAGCTCATACCTACAGCTGCACCCCTGCTAAACAAGGTCTACGCTTATGGAATAACATACCTCCTAGGGTTTGTACCTAAATAATATGAAGTTCAAGGACAGGATCAGATGGTCAACACTACCAGCAGATGAAGGACTGCCTCGCTCCTTGGCAAGACTGTCCTCCAAAGAAAGTTCTGAACTCCTGAAATGGCATCTTCATGAGCGTATTTGTTGAGGGAGGTCCATGTAATCTCCCTTACTTAATGCTCTTTAACAATCACATCAGCTTTCAATTGCTAACAACAGAAATAAATAACAGCTGTTTTTATGAGTATTCTCTCAACAATGGGTAACATAATAATAGGTGTTTTCACAGCAATAGAATTTCCTACAGAATAGCAATCGAATGACTCAGTTTGTTTTGCTAATATGCAATTACCAGCTCATATACGTTTCTGGAGAAATAGTGATTTCAGGTGACTATCAACCATCATTAAAAAACTCTGAAAACCTGACCAAACTTTTCAGTATATTTGGGTCTAGTCCACAAAGGTCTTGTGCATGAAAAATTCAAATTTATATCTATTTAGAGCGAACAGAAGCCCTTAAGACGCACAGTGAAGCAGTTGAAGGAAGAAGCTCCTTCTGGCACAGGAATTTTGTTTCTTGCCTGCCTCACTTCTACACCAAGCCACCCAATTGCACAGCCCTTGGAAGGTTTAGCACAGATTACAGGAAGAAAGGTTTTGGCAGAGGTACTGAGCAGCCTGTCTCTATGCATAGGACTGGAAGATGACAGCAGCTCTTGCGTAAATGATGGTCTTAAAACCCAGAATTTTAATTCTACCAGCATAGATTTTTCCATTTGTTATTCTGCATGTGATATATGAAGCATGTATCAGTGGTCTCAGAAAAGTCATTCAGCTTCTCTGTGCCTCAGTTTCCAAATCTGGACAAACAGAAGGCAAACTTGCCTATCTCATAGGAGTGTGGTGAAGGTGACCTTCAGCTTGTGTAGAGCTGTATCAGCCATATTCCACCCATTTGAGTGCAAGTTCTGCTTCTGGCTCTGAGGCTATTATCTCTGTGACCTTGGACAACTGATTTCAGATGGCAATCATCTTAAAAGATGCCTAAATTTAGGTGTTTACATATAGGTATCTACATCTGATTTAGCTTCTGTTGTACTTAGGAGACCTCTAAGGACTGATTCAGCTGCCCACTCATAAGAACATATTGACATTCAGGGTGCCCTAAGTTATCTCACCTGATCTGCTGATGCTCCTGCAGGTTCTGTGCCATATCTGTGAGCTCCACATGGATATCAGAGCTATCTTAAGGCATCTCCAGTGGCACCAGATACCTATGTATCAGCACCTAAATTAAGTCCTCTTTGCTTCTATATCCACCTCTTTGCTTCTATATCCACCTTTCGTCAATCTTACCTACTTACTTGACCAGTTCTTCGAGGTAAGAATCTTCTTACATGCTTTTGTGACCAAACCTCAGTGTTCGTTGTTGGTGCCTGAAGGAGTCCTGTCTCCAAAACTTCCCAAACAATTTCTAGGCCTAGAGAACTCAGAAAACTTTGACTTTCATCTCAAAATCTACTGACCATTCATCATGTCTTGAGTCAGTATTGTTTCAGACTTGGACTGTGGCTGGTGATGTGACTCGCACTAACTTACTATGAGGTATCCCAAATCAATGCATACACATATGAGCACAAACATACAAACACATGCCACTTGAGGGGTTACACACACACACATGAGTTTTTAGCTGCTAGGCCCAAAGGTCCTGTCACAACAGACAACTCCAATTAGCCAATAGGTGCCCCTTTTGACACGTGTGACCAAACTTCAGTGTTCGTTGTTGGTGCCTGAAGGAGTCCTGTCTCCAAAACTTCCCAAACAATTTCTAGGCCTAGAGAACTCAGAAAACTTTGACTTTCATCTCAAAATCTACTGACCATTCATCATGTCTTGAGTCAGTATTGTTTCAGACTTGGACTGTGGCTGGTGATGTGACTCGCACTAACTTACTATGAGGTATCCCAAATCAATGCATACACATATGAGCACAAACATACAAACACATGCCACTTGAGGGGTTACACACACACACACGAGTTTTTAGCTGCTAGGCCCAAAGGTCCTGTCACAACAGACAACTCCAATTAGCCAATAGGTGCCCCTTTTGACACGTGCACAGTCAAATATTTGGATCCAGTAAAGTATAAAAACATCCACACTCATAAGAGCTAATGTGTACATAAAGAGGCTTGCCTACAGTTAAAATTCCCCTCTTCAAGTTTGGTGTAAATACTCACAATGCATCAGCATTCCTCAGCCGGCGATAACTGAGACTCGAGAGGGTTGACTCAACCTGGCATTTGATCCTCCAGGTGTCTGCCTGAGCAGTGTCCCAGTTCAGGGGAGGTGCTGGTCACAGCTCACTATGATCCAGAAGAGCTCAAAGGGTCTCACTGCTTATAGGGTCCGAGATAATTGACTTTTGTCAGGCATTTTTCCACTCCAGCCCAACTGGGACGATGGGGTATTTTGGTACTTTCCACCAGTTGTGCAAGTCCACAGCTTGCTAGACCTTGGAGTTCTGCTATCACCTCCCTTTGGGCCATGATCCAGGTACAGATGTACCAGGCTGTCAGAGGGTGATTGATTGTCATTACTGTTTCCAAGCGATGGGGGAAGCAGGAGCCAGGCGTGTTAACGACCCGGTCCTTTGTCTTTTGCAATTCATGCCTGACTTCTCCTAGATTGATATGTGGCCCAGGGATGGGGAATTACACCAAGCATCACGTGGTTAGAGAGGTGGGAGGTGGATTGTGCCACCACACTGTCTGATCTGGAATGATGACCCCTGTTTCGTGCTTTCCTATCCAGAATCAAGGGAATACAAAACCTTTATAAACCTCCCTCTTTTTAATACTTGAATGTTTCGGTTCTTTTGAGAACTTTCCTCTTCCATTTCTCTTCCACACAAAACCACCAACAGCACTGAACTGAGAAATTAATTCTGACCAGCTGTTCCTTTCGAAGGGAAAGTACATAATATAATAGTACTTGCCCCACTGCCACTCGAGAAGAGATTCTTAAAATTGAAGGGAAAGCACATAATATAATAGTACTTGCCACTGAGCATCCACTGCCACTCGAGAAGAGATTCTTAAAATTTTTCTGCCTGTACCCTGCCTTCTGATATTGCTCCACTACGTGCACGTAGCTGATCAAACATGCCAGTCGTACTAGATGCTACTTCAGAGGCTGATGAGAGGTATAAAAGGTGCACAGATTTTGTGCAGGCCACCTACAAATGACTGGGGTTCCCACTACAGGAAAGAGGAAATAATACTGGCATTAGAAACAAATAACGTGTATTCTAGTTTTGAAATCAGATGCTCTGAATTACCACACCAACATCTGCCAGCCTGACGGGGATTCGGAGAGTCTAAGACACCTCTCCTTCTTCTTGTTCACCTGGCAGATACCCAAAACATCTTCCCTTTGCAAAGATATCTCCATCAAATGAGTCTTACCTAAATCTCTCTGTGATGCCACCATGCTTCCATCCCTTTCTGTTTCAGCTCTAAGCTCTACACGTCGATAAACCTCCTCACAGAAATCACTGTGGCAACTGTCTCACCCCTTCTCATCTTCAAATTTTTCACTTTCATAATATCTGCAAATTGCTGGCATGTGGTGGTCAACAGGCAACCGCCAAACCAGGATGTCTTCTTAACTCTCAGCACTTTACTTTCCATTTCCATTTTGCCTACTCCTACCTTTATCCTGCCCATTTCTGCAGAGGATTTGATCGTGTCTAGCATGCATATTGCAAGCTCTGCAGGGTCCAATTCCTCATGCGGTGACTACCAAAATACTTATAGTAGCAATAAAAATTGAGGATGCAAAATCCTCTTTCCTCCTTTAATGATCTGGTACATCTGCTCCCAGTGTTCTGGAAGCCAAATAGAGCAGATATTTATAGGAGCCAGAAAAGGAATAAGTCAACTTTCCAACTTCTAATGGTGGATTGTGTAGCCAATAGGTAGTACATAGTGTTCTGATCCCTGTCCTTCCAATGCAATTACTGTTTGGAAAAGAGCAGACACCTTCCTGAAATTGCCTTATATTTACAATAGCAAAAAAAGAATCCGTTTTGCTATTGCCCATCCTTAATCTCCGTCTATGTGGAATAAAAGACTTTGCCTTGAGTTAATATAACTCATAACAAATGGCACAGTGACATGAAATCCCTATTGAGGCAACATACCTTCCTTCCAACCGAAGGAGTGGCAACTTCCTTACTGGAAAGGGCTTTGGCTGGATTCCATATACTGCTCTCACAGCAATGAAAAGAAAAGAAAAAAAAAAGGATTTTTTTTGAAATTTATTGCAGAAAAAGGATGCAGTTGTGACTCCAGTTCTGGTAGACTCCTTAGGCTAGAGGTGAATCCATCAGTAACTAACCAGGCCATATGCAGTCAAACAGCTGCAGAGCTGCATCGTAAAAGTGATGTGAATCCTCTGTGACTCCCTGAGGTGCTCTGAAGCTTAATTACTGTTTACATATGCTTGGAGACCTTCGTAAAGATAAAAGAGGATACGTCCACGGGAAGCATCATTAACGTCACTGTTGCTGCTGGCTAGTATAGTCCTCATCAAGGTGACAACAAATTAGCCAGAGTAACATGCAGGAATTCTCTCTTCTCCTGCTGCAGCATGCAGACATGGGAAACCTCCTGCTTTCCATTCCATAGCATCACATAGTAGGGAAAGCTAACCTAGTCTACAGTCACAGCTCTTGTCATATTTACAGGCTATCGGCCAAATCCTGAGCGATGACATGGATTGGCCATCCTGCTTTGGTAGCTCGGTATACCTCAAACTGCAATATACTTTAGCCTTCCTTCCTATTTTAACTACTCCAAGAAATTTTTAACTGGTCCAGTCAGGATTGTACAGGGTCCTGGGCTTGCAGTTTTGTCCTTGCTGCCCTCCAGTGTTTTGGGACAATTTTCCATACACCCGTATAGGAAAAACACTCTTAACGATAGCATATACTCCTAATTGGAAGTCAACACACTGCCCTCCTGAGAGGAAAATGCTGGTCTCTGCCACAGGAGATACAAGGCAATCCAAAGCAGATGCTGACGTTGGAAAGAAAGACTATTTCTGAGCATGCAGATCACACACCTCTGTCTCACGTGTTTGTTAAAAAAAATGGATGGTGTACAACTTGTTCCCTTCATGCCTAACATATCAGGGAAGCCTTTCTGTCATGAGGAGATTCAGATAATTAAAACATTAAATAATGACTGTATGGTTAGCAATCCCAAACTAATGATATAAAGAAAGCAGAAAGAAAAAAAAAAAGGATCTGTTTTTGCAAAAAATGTTCATGTGGCTCATGGATTTCCTTAAGACTAAAGAGACTGTGCACTCAAACTAGAATAATATGCTGAGGCCCAGGTTAATACTTCCATCTCTATACTAAGTAGGTAAGGCAGAAGCACAGATTTAAAGGTTTCCTGCTGCTCCCTGCAAAAGCATAGCCAGAGGTATGCATTTAGGACTCTGATAGTGAAGGCATGTCTCCAGCACAACTAGTCATCAGGCCTGGAGAAGAGGAGGCTCCGGGGAGACCTAATAGCGGCCTTCCAGTACCTGAAGGGAGCCTACAGGAAGGCTGGGGAGAGCCTGTTTAGAAAGGCCTGCAGTGACAGGACGAGGGGCAATGGCTTCAAGCTGGAGGGGAACAGATTTAGACTGGAGATTAGAAGGGGGTTCTTTACTGTGAGGGTGGTGGAGCACTGGAACAGGTTGCCCAGGGAGGTGGTTGAGGCCCCTTCCCTGGAGATATTCAAGGTGAGGCTCGACGAGGCCCTGGGCAACCTGGTCTAGTTGGGGGTGTCCCTGCTGACTGCGGGGGGGTCGGACTAGATGGCCTTTGGAGGTCCCTTCCGGCCTGGGCAATTCTATGATTCTATGATTCTATGGTTTGTGCAGTGCCATAACTGCCCTCTAATAACTCATCAGTAGGTCCCTCCCACCTCACTTAACAAATAAATTCGCTTGGGGATTTCACAGCCTCGTCTGCCCAGCCCTGTTCTCCAGGAGTAACGGCTCAGCCAAAGAACAGCTGCCACAGTAAAAGGTGACGAGTGAAGGGCCTAATGTGACATCTAAGTGCTCGCAGTCGTACTCCAGGAAGCTGGCAACACAGCAAGAGGATTCTCCCTACCGGTGGAGGGGAGGCAAGAAGGCTCCCACCCCCATGGGAGGCACTGATTAGTCATAAGGAGGATGGACCTAAATTAATAGAATAACCCGCCCCTCTGCAGCATCAGGGAATCAATTCTGTTGGGTCCCTTATACACCAGTTAAATGGATTATCAGGGATATCATGTAGATCTCAGGCAAACATTCATTCCCAGTGAGCTACTTGGAAGTCAGCCATAGATGCCAGGGCTCAGTTGTGGACTAGGGACTGATGCCAGTTACTTTATTAGCTGAACATTTTTTTTTTTTTTTTGCCATGTAGCCATGAGCCTTCATTCATGCCTCAGCCATGAGAGTCTCTCCTTCTGTACTGGGCAACATTAAGCAGCTGGATCTGCTGCAAAAACACTCTCTTTAAAAAGTTGGTGGGAGTTGGCTTAGCAATAATGGCAGGATGCCCGGCAACTGGGCTATTGGGCTAAGTGAAGGAAGTTTTTATATCATAACCAGGTACTACTTAATAGTATGGTAGGGCTTTTCCCTTTTTCCACAGAATTTCCTGAACTGGATGTGAGTTCTAGTAGATCACTGGATTTCATCTCACCGGACAGCAACTGAAGACCTTGAACTTGTCTTCAAACACAGCAACAAACAGTAACACAAAGAACAATTGTTTCCAAGCTCGTGCCTTCAGGTCACTAGAATTTCACTGTGGATCACGAGTGGGAAAGTTTGAGAAACGTGGTGCTCTCTTGGACAGCAACTGAAGACGTTGAACTTGTCTTCAAACATAGCAAAAAGAGCAATTGTTTCCAAGCTCGTGCCTTCGGGTCACTAGAATTTCACTGTGGATCACGAGTGGGAAAGTTTGAGAAACGTGGTGCTCTCTGTACCGAAGTGGTACAACTCACACATCCCCTGGACAGGATGGAGGAGCATAACAAGAAAAATCAAAAAAAAGCAATAAATGAGTGCATGAAAGGATGAGCAGGTTCTTTTTTACTCTACCTGACAAACTTCAACAACACAGATACCTCCTCCCCTGCCTGAGCGGAGATAAGAGGATCTGAAGAAATTTAAGCACAAGAGCATGCATCTTACAGTAACGTATTCACTTCCAAATATGATGCTCTGACTTGAAAGCCTACCTCAACAGGATTTTACCCTCTTCTACCACCACTTCTTCCATAGCCTGTGGTCACACAGAGATTGTGCTTACACATCCCCTCAGTCACCTCTCTTCCAGAATGACCTTTTCCAGTCTGCTTAAGCTTTCCTCCCCAGCTCTTTATTCCCCAAATATATAGCATTTCAATCGTTCTCTTCTGAAGCCTCTCAAATTTTCCCACTTCACTGAAATGCAGTGACCAGTGATGAATCCCTTTGTCCAATAAAAAACACCTAAGTGGAAAAAAGAGCGGAATAGTTTATCTAACTTTAATCTCTTCTGACACTCTTCACTTTTTTTAACGTATAGTACCCCTATCAACAATATTTAATAAACCATTAACTCCCTGAAAAATGTAGTAAAATGCTGAGATTGAGGCATGCACCAGCATTTGGAGACCCTAGATCCTGATTGTACCATGTCAGTCCAGTTCACTGCCCCACAGCCCACAGCTCTGAGTTACTCCTAGGTGACCAGGGCTGTGTTTATCTTTACCCTTTCTCTGGTATCACTCCTATAAAACAGGGATAACTTCTTTACAGGCAACCCACAAGCCTTGCTCACTAACATTTATGGAGTATTTTGAGATCCTTCCACGTAGAGACACTGTTTAACAACCACTGGCCTTGTTACCACCAGTGTTTAACATATGCAGGTATTCCTATCTCTGTTCTACCAAGCAGACATCATTTCCCCCCCCACTCCCAATCTTCTTTGGGTTTCATTATCACTTACAGACATTATTTTCCCCCCATTCCCAATCTTCTTTGGGTTTCATTATCACTTTCCACTTGATACTATCCAAGAACCATTACCTTCACATCCTCCAAATCATCCCTCTTTCTGCTCTTCACCTGCAGTTCTCAGCTCCTTTTGAACACAAAATTGAGAAGAGAGAAGGCAGTGGAAACGGTACAGAAGCCCATCCTTGGGAGGTATAAATTCACATCATGCTTATCTCAGAAGTGAAGCTACGTTTAGAGGGTATTGTTCTCAATATTCGTGAAAATTTGTAATTCTCAAAAAATCAGACAAGCCACCAAAGAACCCTCTGGAAGTTGATTCATCACTGTATTCTCAATATTGGTGAAAATTTGTAATTCTCAAAAAAGCCCAAGACAAGCCACCGAAGAACCCTCTGGAAGTTGATTCATCACTGTCTTGTACTTTGGGCAAGACATAAAGTGTTAAATGCTGCCAGATCAGACTGGCAGGATGGGATGCTCCTTTCCAAGGCCTAAAAGGAGGATGCTGCTGGACAGCTAACACCTTCAAATTTGTCAGGGAGATAATACCAACCAGGCAATGGCTGGGTTTTGAGATGTACTGTCATAGCCCTGTGCATGCACAGACCTGGCACAGAAAAAGAAGTGCTAAGGCTTGTGCCACAGAAGATACAGAGGGGCAGGGTTGTAACCTGCCAGACTCACAGGGAGGGATGCATTCCACCCACTCCAGATAGTGCAAATAACCCTGGAAATTGCACAAAGAGTAGGACTATACACCATGTACTTTTCTCTTTTTTTTTTTTTTTACAAGCTAGTGCAAATAGCCCTTAAAATTGAGCAAGATCAGGACTATACACCATGTACTTTTCTCCTTTTTTTTTTTTTTTTTTGTCTTGTACTTTGGGCAAGACATAAAGTGTTAAATGCTGCCAGATCAGACTGGCAGGATGGGATGCTCCTTTCCAAGGCCTAAAAGGAGGATGCTGCTGGACAGCTAACACCTTCAAATTTGTCAGGGAGATAATACCAACCAGGCAATGGCTGGGTTTTGAGATGTACTGTCATAGCCCTGTGCATGCACAGACCTGGCACAGAAAAAGAAGTGCTAAGGCTTGTGCCACAGAAGATACAGAGGGGCAGGGTTGTAACCTGCCAGACTCACAGGGAGGGATGCATTCCACCCACTCAAGCTAGTGCAAATAGCCCTTAAAATTGAGCAAGATCAGGACTATACACCATGTACTTTTCTCCTTTTTTTTTTTTTTTTTAAACCTACTTTACTTTCTTATTGTGGTTTTCAGATTACCAGAAAATTGTCACTGACACCCCCTGAACTCTGCAGAATTTCGATTTCCCACAAGTGAGAAAACTAGCAGGCCAAATCTATAAACAGAAAGCATTATGCAATTTATTAAGACTGCAATAAGAACCATCAGGAGCGGGGATAGAACCTAATATATATGTTTTTATTTCTACCACTAGAGGCCTGTAATGTGCTGTGCATTTGGCAAAATCCATATTATCTGTCAGTGGCACAGCAGGACTGTGGGTACAAATTTGCATAATGTTTTTAAAGAAGTTTCTACATATTTAATTTCAGCTTCCAAAGACAACTCTCTGCCAATGACAGAACAAGTTCAAATAAGTGGTTTAATATGATCATAAGCAAGGACATATTTATGCACATGTCAAATAGGACATTATTTATGCACATGAGAAACTTTCCTCAGCTCTGTTTAAAACTCAAGGACTGATCCCTTGTGTAATATTGCTCAGATTGGAACCTACTGCACAGACATCCAGCCAGTTAATTTCAAGTTAGGAATAAATAAAAATTTAGGAATAAATCTTCACATCTAGTATATTTGTGCATTTGTACTGAAGGTACAGCATGTCTGGCATCTTTACTGTGGTTGGTAGTCTGAAAAAAGTACCTTGCCAATGCATGAAGGCTATACTTAATGCTATTAGAGAAATATTTTTTTTTCTTCTAAAATAGTCATAAGAGATGGGTATCTCCAAAAAAATAGAGCTCTTTACAATGTTTGGGTGGGGATTTTTGTCACGGTGATTTGGCCGTTTGATCACTCTGCTTTGCTCTGATAGGGAAAATAGAGCTCTTTACAATGTTTGGGTGGGTTTTTTTGTCACGGTGATTTGGCTGTTTGATCACTCTGCTTTGCTCTGATAGGGAAAAATTTTCTTCGGGTATAAATAATTTTTTTTTTCTTTGGATTTCAGGGGAACCACTGAGATCTCAGTCTGTAACTGAATCTTTGTTGGTGAAAACAAAACGAGCTCTCAGCCTGGTGGTTTTCTATGGCTGACATTCTCCAGGCTGCCACTGACATTTCACCATATTCATTTCAGAGCTCCTGCTTCGTATTGAAGAGCATATTTCAACCCTGTATCTTCTGTGATTCTCTAATATTTCTTCACATGTTTCGCTGGAAGCATTTGCAGAGGAAGGTGAGAAATGGCAGCAAAAATTGATTCCTAAAGGTAAGATTCACCTCACCTAAGTTTACCCACCTGGAAGCTAGATGTCTTCAGCAAACCCACAGCCAGGGGAGACATAGGAGGGTTACTAGGAGGTGAGTCACCGTGCCTATCTGTCAGATCTACCATAGGGCAGCATGAATCACCCATTAGCAGTGCCTAGCTTTTTTACTAACAAAACAAAGAGCCTAGACAATTAACTCAGACTTAATGCCTAAGTATTAGACAGTTCAAGGCAGGCAAAACGTCCCTTTTGCTGCCTCTAGTCTTGTATATCAACAGCAGAACCGAAAATATGCAGGTCTGAAGGTCTCTGCGCAGTGATTTCTCCTCTGTGGGACCTAAGGCAAAGCAAGCAAAGTCTAGTGTAAAGAAGTGGAGCAGCTTTGATTTGCTGGTGCTTCCTCCCCCACTTCTGGGGGTGTGAATGACTACACAAAACATGGGAGAGTCAGACCTGCCCACAGCCCCTAGGCCAGCCCTCTAACAGAGGACTGAACACACAGCAAAAAGGCACCACTTTGAGACCCCCACTGCAGTGCTGTGTTCCTCTGCTCTCCCCACATGTGCCACTGCCACCATCCCCTTCACCCCCCGCCTCTGAACAGAGAATCAGGGATCACAGCAGAGTCTGAGAGCAGAAAAGCGGTGAGAAAGCAAAAGGAGGGGGAGTTTGGGAGGTGGAAGCGCCTCCCTTGCCACCCAAGCCAAAGCCTGAAGGTGACTCATCCTCCTCTGCACCAGCTCCTGTGATGGGGAGCTTCACGGGCCGTTCTTCCCTTCCTTTCCCTCCCTCCCCTAAGCAGAGATCCAAAAAATGATCCAAAAAGTCCTCCTTCTCCCTGTGAATGACTCCCCTCGCAGCCCTTCCCCAGGGGTGAGCTTTTCTGCTTGGTCAGAGGTGTATCTAAGTCCTGTTATTATGCCTTGCTCCAGGCACCCTGCGAGCCTGGAGGCATTTTCTGCAGAAGAGCAGACGCCGCTTGGTGGAATTCACATTCCAAATCAGGTTTCTCAGCAGATACAAACTGATGTGGCTCCAGAGAAAAAGATGACCCTCAACAACACTTCCTGGGTCACTTGAGCGCAAAATGCCCCTGTAAAAGGCTTTGGGAGCAGACCAGTTTGAAGCGGGTGCAGCTTTGCTGCTGCTTTTTGAAACTGTGCTGCTTCTAATTCACACCAGCACGGGAAAGCTCGATCACAGCCTCATTGCGCACTTCAGCGCAGAGCAAATCCCAGCTTCCTACACACTGAAAAGGAGGTGTCTTCTAAAATTAAACGTCATATTCCAGTCGGCATTGCAACGCGCGGAATTTTCATATTGAAATGTGGCACATCGAAGAGCTGATAAACAAATCCTCGGGGCTGCAGCTTCCAACGGGAGAATGCAGCAAAGCAGAATTATGCTGCCTTCACCCAGCTGCACATTTGGTGCAGTAACTCCAGGGAGCAGAGAGCGTCTCAGCCTCGGTGTCCCTGGCACAGTTGTGTATTTACTTGTTCTGACAATGCAGAAGAGCCAGAGGACTCGGTGACCCTGAGAAGCTAATCAGCCTCTAACTCCAGGAAATTCTCACCGTAAGGAGCCAACATTCCCTTTCTGGGGGTTGCTAAAGAACACAGGCACCACTGGAGTCATCGGGGAAGGCTCCCTTTCTCAAGATTACATCAGTAAGCCGGCGCAAACATTGCAAAAAAAAATTAAAAAAAATAGGTGGGAAGTACAGAAACATCACAGAATCACAGAATCACAGAATTGTAGTGGTTGGAAGGGACCTCAGAGATCATCGAGTCCAACCACAAAAAAAACGTTTCTTAAATACCTCCAGGGATGGTGACTCCACCACCTCCCTGGGCAGCCCATTCCAATGCCTGATAACCCTTTCAGTAAAGAAATGTTTCCTAATATCCAACCTGAACTTCCCCTGGCGCAACTTGAAGCCGTTACCCCTTGTCCTATCATCTGTAACTTGGGAGAAGAGACCGACCCCCGTCTCTCTACAGCCTCCTTTCAGGTACTTGTACAGAGCTATAAGGTCTCCCCTCAGTCTCCTCTTCCCCAGACTGAACAACCCCAGTTCCCTCAGCCTCTCCTCGTAAGACTTGTGCTCCAGACCCCTCACCAGCTTCGTTGCCCTTCTCTGGACCCGCTCCAGCACCTCAGTGTCCCTCTTGTGGTAGGGGGCCCAAAATTGGACACAGTACTTGAGGTGAGGTCTCACCAGTGCCCAGTACAGGGGGACAATCACCTCTCGGGCCCTACTCACCACACTGTTCTTGATACAGGCCAGGATGCTGTTGGCCTTCTTGGCCACCTGGGCACACTGCTGGCTCATGTTCAGCCCACAGTTGACCAACACCCCCAGGTCCTTTTCTGCCAGGCAGCTCCAGCCACTCTGCCCCCAGCCTGTAGCGCTGCCTGGGGTTGTTGTGACCGAAGTGCAGGACCCGGCACTTGGCCTTGTTAAACCTCATCCCGTTGGTCTCGGCCCATCGATCCAGCCTGTCCAGCCAGTCCATTCTGTCATCCTAAAACACGTCCTTCAGCCGAGCCCAGGCTGCCCTTTGGCAAACAGCTGAGCTTTGCTCATAAGAGACCAGCTCCCTCGGCAGCTCTAAACAGGTGCCGTTGGTCTGACGTCAGGGGACACCAGCTGAGGCTCAGGTCAGACCTTTCTCCTGGGCCCATATGTTTCACAGGACGCCAGTGCCGTGCTGTTGCATTTTTAACAGTCACTCATCTCCTGTAATTAATAAAAAAGCCAAACAAAGCCTCCTAGTGATGAAGGCAGGATACCTCAGCGTGGCTCAGTCGCAAAGTGCTCCCCCCTCCCCAGCCCCCTGAAAAGACATGGGGACCATCGAATGAAATGGAGGTGATAACATTCCAGCAAGCAGGGCTGGGAATGAAACCTGCCATCCCAATTTTCATTTTCCCCACCATCTCTCCAACAAGCTTGCTTTAGCGCTTTGGGAAAGCCTTCTCACAGAAAATGGGTTTTCACACCAATACCATTTAGAAAAGCGAGCTCAAACCACCACTGAAAAGATGTATCACCTTCTCTGCTTCTGTCCACCTTCTCTGGGAGGAAAGGTGTTCCTACTGTCTTGCTGGAGACTACTAGCTTAAGCATGGGTACTCTGGAGACGTCCCCTCATTCCTCAGTCTCTGTATAACAAACCAAGTCTTTAATGTCCATTTTACAAATGGCTTCTAAATTAGTATCTTAACACAGACGATGAAAATACCTGCAATAGGCCAAAGGGAATTCCTTTTGGGGAATCTGAGCCTTTGTTTGATGCAAGGGATTTTTGCCACCTCTGTAAAGCATTTAAATTAACAGCTGAGATTCTTGGGTAGTTATCACAGGGAAGCAGACACCTCTGGTGGGAAACCAGCTCAGACAAGGTCTGAGATGCCCTTTGTAGATGTTTCTCTCTCCTCAGAAGCAACAGAGGAGTTGCTAACCTACTTAAAAGTTCATAGTTATGCAGTATGAATCTAGACTGTAAATATGAAAGAAGAGAGAGCTGTCTCTATCTCAGCAGGTTTTCCTGGGGAGCCTGGACCTTCACTAACAGGTTTGGATCAAAGCTCATCAGTTTGGATCATGTCTCACCAGTGCACTCTTAGCCTTAGAATTATCTGTACCTGATGGTGCAGACATTTCCATGGGCTCCTGACCCTGTACAGTGGGATATGTTTTAACCGAACATCCTTTTGGAAAAAAAAAAAAAACAAAAAAAAACCAAAACAACACACTGAAATACCAAAATGTAAAAAGTAAAAGGCTGGCTGGCTTTGATATTTTAATGGAAAAATCCTCAGAAATTGTTAAAGCAACATTTGCTTAAGTGAAAAAGTGATAATGTTGTTCCCCTAATTTTAGGATAACTGCGAGCTTCAAATTTTATTTAAAATTAGCTTCATTTTAAAGTATCCAACACATTAGAAAAGATCCAAATAAAGTATTTCAGACTTTGCAAAATGAAATTATTCCAGCAGATCCATGGAGGTACTTCTGAGTCATGAAAGCCTAGTCTACATATTCTGCTTAATCTGTGTTGGTTGTTCAGAAGTTGCAGCAGGGTAGATGCTGACTAGATATAAGGAAAAGAAAATCACAGCATACTTGGAAATTCTCAGACTTTGACTGGAGGGAAAAGCCACCTGTCAACAAGCAGGAAGGAAAGTCTGCAAATGAACAAGGGGTGTGCAGGAGCTACCCATGTTCTGGAATATAATTGTAGTCAGTGCTTAAATACTGTAAGCCAGGAAATCACCAAATACTTATAACCCTAGGTTAATAAATTATGGGGGAAATAATAAAGGCAGCATAGCTTCTGCCTTAAAAACATAAGCAACCTCTGCCTTCTATATGAAAAGAAATGGCCACATCAAATTGTAGTCAAGTCTTTCAGGAGCATCATCGTGTACTGAGAAAATAATGCAAAGTATGATCATTCACCTGCCAAACAAGACAAATACAGTGGGATTGGTGGGAGAAGCAGACACGCACGCAAATACACTCACTCCTATTATGTACATACACAGAGTGTTATTTAATAACAGGATTCTAGGCAGTAAAATATATGTACACTTGAAATAATGATAAGTTTCACTTTGCCCCCACATTTCAATTTCTTAGCTTATGCATATAACTAAGGAACAATTCCTCTTGAGCTGATGGAGATTCTGCTTCTACCAGCTTTCTGTTCAGCACACACACACTCGGAAGAGGTACAGCTATTGAACAGAACAGGCATGTAAAACACAGAGATTCCCTGCACACGAACACAGCTTATGCCTTTTTGTGGAAGTGGAAGCTTGCACGAGGCAGCAACAGTAGTCCTGCCACAATGGCACCCCTTCTGTTCCCATCCGAGTGGGTAGCAGAGATTCAGCATCCTGCTCCCAGCCCGCACAGCAGAGTCACTGAGGCAAAAAGCTTGATGTGGGGTGGGGGTAAAGGCACGGGGGGAGAAGAAAAGCAAGTCCTACAGGGCTTTAAAAAACTAAACACTAGATTTTCAACTTGTGAGCATTCACAGGCTCAGGTATTTGATTCAAGCCAGGTTCAAAGCAGGCTGTTAACGGGCTTCACTCCTGAGCTGCACTTCTTCAACAGCCTGGCACGTGTGGACTGCTCTGGCATCTGCTTCGCTTGAAATCTGCTACCCGTAGCTTCAATGAACAGCTGTGCCCTTTGGGACTCTCATTCCCTTTTCCCCTGCTATCCAGATTCAGAGAGGAGACTATGACAGCAAGGATGGGATGGGATGGGATGGGATGGGATGGGATGGGATGGGATGGGATGGGATGGGATGGGATAGAGTAGAGTAGAGTAGAGTAGGGTAGAGTAGAGTAGAGTAGAGTAGAGTAGAGTAGAGTAGAATAGAATAAATAGGACTATTTCAGTTGGAAAGCACCTGCAATGATCATCTTGTCCAACTACTTGACCTCTTCAAGGCTGACCAAGTTAGAGCACGTTATTAGGGCATTATCCAAATGCCTCTTAAACACTGTGTTATTAGGGCATTGTCCAAACGGCTCTTAAACACTGTCAGGCACGGGGTATCGATCACCTCTCTAGGAAGCCTGTTCCAGTGTTCAACCACTCTCTTGGTAAAGAAATGCTTATAGGGTATCGATCACCTCTCTAGGAAGCCTGTTCCAGTGTTCAACCACTCTCTTGGTAAAGAAATGCTTCCTAATGTCCAGTCTGAAAACCCCACGAGGCAGGAGGACATGCTGCATTTACTGCTATTATGTGACAGGCAACTGGGAAAATGAAGGATAAAGGCTTGTTTAACCCTGCAGGAAGCTTTCTCCTGAAATATTGACCCCCTAAGCTACAGCTGTTGTTTGCCATTGCTCATGTTAATAGTTTCTGTTGTGGTCAACTATTAAATTCAGATAAGGATGCTCTAAGTAAGAGCAGAATGACAACCAGTCATTTCTTATCTTTCCTTGTTAACTTTTTACGGTCATGTTTGGGAGAAAGGTGGCATAGAAATGACTACTTTGCTGTCAGACCTTTTGCCATTCTGGGATTTCTAGCACTTGGCTTAGTTGGTCTAGAACTTTTTTCTATCTTAATTTACCTGAAGCTACTCTAATGACCTCGGAACGAGGATCTAGAAATTGTTACTGTGAAAGCTGCTGTTACTTCAGTCTTTGACCCTGACCCTGCTGGCCCTCGAATTTTTATGAGGAAATGACTGTAAATCACTGCCAATCTTCCTGGGTTTCTGACTATCAGTGACTGGGAAGAGACCTGATGCACTTGAAAACTAAAATTAAGTCACAAAAAAATGTAAAAAAATTAAAAGACTGAACACTAAGCCAATCTTCCTGGGTTTCTGACTAGGAAGAGTGACTGGGAAGAGACCTGATGCACTTGAAAACGAAAATTAAGTCACAAAAAAATTTTAAAAAATGAAAAGATTGAACACTAAGGCCTTCTGGCACTTTCATGCACTTGCAGAGGACATTCATATCCTTATACCAGCAGGGAATCCTGTCTGTTATTGCCACCTCAAATGCACAGGTAGCATTTCCTTTGTGAATCCCTATAGACCCCATTGTTGCAATCCTCCATGCATAGAAGGAGACAGGATTTACCCCTAAAAAAAAATATAAGAGTCCTTGTATGACCTCACACTGGTATATCCTGTAGGATTCTCATGAGAACCTGCAGCAGTTTATTTGTCATTTGTTAATCTAACTCAAGGCAATTTTTAGTGTGAAAACAGTCCTATGAGCATGTCATTCTAGTGCACACAGTGAGAGCTGCTCTGAGGTGCAGGCCAACAGGAGCGTTCAGTGGATCTGATATTTGGTTCAAGAACATTAACCCCAAGACTGGCAACTTTTTTAGCCTTTCTTTGAATGCTGTCTATGAAAAACTGGGCTGGGGGTTGTATGTGTAAATTGGTCTTTTTAAATCTTCTGCATAATACTCACAGCAAGAGACCTCCCAACGTTTGTAAGCCCAGAGTCAGCACCACTAATTGAATTCATTGAGGCTACGCTAATTTGCACCATCAGAGAATGTGACCCCAAAACATTGCGTTTAAATTCAATTCCCTTCTCCACTTTGTGTTTCCAAACAGCAGAACACTAATGAGAGACAAACTGCCTCCCCCTCAGCAGTCACAGAATATGGTGGCACAGATCAAGCTGTTTGACTCTCCGTGCATGATCAGAGAGCAGGGGATGAAAACAGAACGTAGATGGAGTGAGTTTGTTTGCCAATGATGAACAAGATGTGAATAGAATCATAGAATCGTCCAGGCCAGAAGGGACCTCCAAAGATCATCTAGTCCAACCTCCCCGCAGTCAGCAGGGACACCCCCAACTAGACCAGGTTGCCCAGGGCCTCGTCGAGCCTCTCCTTGAATATCTCCAGGGATGGGGCCTCAACCACCTCCCTGGGCAACCTGTTCCAGTGCTCCACCACCCTCACAGTAAAGAACTTTCTCCTAATGTCCAGTCTAAATCTGTTCCCCTCCAGCTTAAAGCCATTACCCCTCAACCTATCTCTACAGGCCTTTCTAAACAGGCTCTCCCCAGCCTTCCTGCAGCCCCCCTCAGGTACTGGAAGGCTGCTATTAGGTCTCCCCAGACCCTCTTCTCCAGGCTGAACAACCCCAGCTCCCTCAGCCTGTCCTCGTAGCAGAGGTGCTCCATCCCCCTGATCATCCTTGTGGCCCTCCTCTGGACCCGCTCCATCAGGTCCATGTCTTTCCTATATTGAGGGCTCCAGACCTGCACACAATACTCCAGGTGAGGTCTCACCAGAGCAGAGTAAAGTGGCAGAATCCCCTCTCTGGACCTGCTGGCAACACTTCTATTGATGCAGCCCAGGATGCGATTGTCCTTCTGGGCTGCAACTGCACACTGCCTGCTCATGTCCAGCTTCTCGTCCCCCAGCACCCCCAAGTCCCTTTCCTCAGGGCTGCTTTCTAATACCTCATCCCCTGGTCTGTATCGATGGCAAAGATTGTTCCAGCCCAGGTGCAGAACCTTGCACTTGTTCTTGTTGAAGCTCATGAGGTTCACCTGGGCCCACCTCTCCAGACTGTCCAGGTCCTTCTGGATGACATCCCATCCCTCTGGTGTATTGACAACACCACACAGCTTGGTGTCATCTGCAAACTTGCTGATGGTGCCTTTAATCCCTCTGTCTATATCACTGATAAAAATGTTAAACAGTATCAGTCCCAGCACGGACCCTTGAGGGACACCACTTGTCACTGCAAGGTGGAAGAAGGTCCGCTGATATCAACAGTATTTACACAACCTGCATATTTCCCCCAGTAGCATCCTGCTAATTCCACCATTACAGCACCTTTTTACCAAGACACCTCTTACTCCTAATGGAGTACACTGGAGGACACTGATATGGTATTTATACTTCAGTAGAAGATGCAAGCCCATTCTTCTGCAGGAGGCAGAGCTCCTCTTTCCTGTATGTCTCTCCAGGACCCAGCCCAGGAACTCAGTCTATATGACAGTTTGCCCAGAGAGACTAGTAACATATTGTCCTGCTTTAGACACCCACACATAACCTTCTGCCCACCTCACTTCTACAGGGGCTTGCTGGCTGCTCAGCCCTTCAACTGCTCTTCATCAAGCATAGATAACTTCATGTACAGTGCTCCGTAATTCAAATGAACTCTGGTTCACCCTGGTACTACTATCTGTTTTCACTTCAGAGCTGCATTCCTACAAATGATGTCTATTGACTTGGTAATTTAACCCTGGTCTCCCTTCACATGATTATATCATTCCTAGAAACTTCAGTTGACTGTAACAGAAGAGGTGCTCTTCACAAGTTCAAGAATGCTTTCTAGGATGTTGTGACGTTCCTCACAAATTCCCCTGCACTCCAGGTATTGCCTGGAATTTCACCAGATATCACACGGCTTGGGTGTAAAATCCCCATGGATTTTACAAGGTCACAAGCATAGAAAAGCAAGCTCCAGTACCAATAAGCCACTCCCTCATTCCTCTTGCTGGTTGTTGTTCATGAAAAGGACAGAAATCATAAACCACAATTATAAGCAAAATATCTATGTCATGTTCTCATGTGGTTCCCATCAAAATAGCATGGAAGAACTTTGTGGTCTTTGGGGCAAAATCCTAGAAACACAGAAAAGAGCTACCTGCTTGTATGTAGAAACTGAGGCACAGGAAACCTTCCAATTTTCAAGAAGAGGTAGAAGTTTGGGGTGTCAAAGGTACGTTATATGCAAGGGATTTTCCACCTCTCAGTCCCTGAAATGAGCTCTCCTGAGAGGCCAACTTGAACTGCTGCCTGAATCTTGCAGAAACAGAACAGGCCAAGCTGTCAGATGCTGACCTATCAGTAGTCATACTCCCAGAATGAAGTCCCAGCACGGACCCTTGAGGGACATCACTTGTCACTGCAAGGTGGATGAAGGTCCACTGATATCAACAGTGCCTGCATACACAACCTGCATATCTCCCCCAGTAGCATCATGCTAATTCCACCATTACAGCACCTTTTTACCAAGACACCTCTTACTCCTAATGGAGCACTTTAGGACACTGATATGGTATTTGTACTTCAGTAGAAGATGCAAGCCCATTCTTCTGCAGGAGGCAGAGCTCCTCTTTCCTGTACGTCTCTCCGGGACCCAGCCCAGGAACTCAGTCTGTATGACAGTTTGCCCAGAGAGACTAGTAACATATTGTCCTGCTTTAGACACCCACACATAACCTTCTGCCCACCTCACTTCTACAGGGGCTTGCTGGCTGCTCAGCCCTTCAACTGCTCTTCATCAAGCATAGATAACTTCATGTACAGTGCTCCGTAATTCAAATGAACTCTGGTTCACCCTGGTACTACTATCTGTTTTCACTTCAGAGCTGCATTCCTACAAATGATGTCTATTGACTTGGTAATTTAACCCTGGTCTCCCTTCACATGATTATATCATTCCTAGAAACTTCAGTTGACTGTAACAGAACAGGTGCTCTTCGCAAGTTCAAGAATGCTTTCTAGGATGTTGTGACGTTCCTCACAAATTCCCCTGCACTCCAGGTATTGCCTGGAGTATCACCAGATATCACTCGGCTTGGGTGTAAAATCCTCACGGATTTTACAAGGTCACAAGCATAGAAAAGCAAGCTCCAGTACCAATAAGCCACTCCCTCATTCCTCTTGCTGGTTGTTGTTCATGAAAAGGACAGAAATCATAAACCACAATTATAAGCAAAATATCTATGTCATGTTCTCATGTGGTTCCCATCAAAATAGCATGGAAGAACTTTGTGGTCTTTGGGGCAAAATCCTAGAAACACAGAAAAGAGCTACCTGCTTGTATGTAGAAACTGAGGCACAGGAAACCTTCCGATTTTCAAGAAGAGGTAGAAGTTTGGGGTGTCAAAGGTACGTTATATGCAAGGGATTTTCCACCTCTCAGTCCCTGAAATGAGCTCTCCTGAGAGGCCAACTTGAACTGCTGCCTGAATCTTGCAGAAACAGAACAGGCCAAGCTGTCAGATGCTGACCTATCAGTAGTCATACTCCCAGAATGACCATCAACTGCCACTTTGACAGGAGTTCAGGATTGTTTGGTGGCATTTACCGTAGGAGACAGATGTTCTCCGCATCAGGAAAAGCAATTTAAGCTTTCAGAAGTCTGTAAGTATGTTTACGGCTTTTTTGTGTGTTCGAGAATTATTCATATCACACCTTATACTCTGACTCAGCTTAATTAGCATTGGAAAGGTCATCCTGTTAACTCAGGTAAGATGAAGTACAGGAAATATTACACCATTTCCCTTCCTTGCTACAGGAGGTTTAACTACCTCTGTGCTTGTGTTTAGTTATGGTTTTGGTCCGTGGAGATGGCATTAAATTAGCAGTGTTTAGGATACTGCCACCACCCGTGCTGCAATCAGAGGTAGTTCACCTGCAGGAGGGGAAACAGAAGCAAACAAAGGTTTGCTTGGCTGTCATTGCTTATATATGGTGTATTAGCTGAAAACATCAATCATTCTTTGCTCAGATGGTCAAAACAAAGCTGGCGTGCAAAAGTGAGGCTTCTGAAAATTGTAAACTTTTACCTGTAGCCAGAAGAGTAACCTTCTAAAACAGTGCTTCTACTCTTTTTCTATGGCTGTGCAATGTGTTTGAAAACGAGTAGAAACCACTTCATTAGATAGGAACGCTGGCTCTCAGGCAGTGTGCTCCTGGAGATATCAAATTTAGTAATGCATATTTAATAGTGTGTCATTAAGATGATGTTGAGGTTGGTTTTACCCTCATAAATCACATATCTCATTGCATGACCTAACTGGATTGTCCCAATTTTGTTTCAATAATATTTCACAGCCTAGGCAAAGCTATCCCTATATAGAACAGGCTACTTTTCATACAGTTAATGAATTTCTTTTACAAGTACAACTTTGCCCGGTATTTCTATGTCTCATCCAGTGGCTCCAGATTCTGAGATGGCAAATCTGGGGTAACTATAATCAATTGTTACTTGTATGCTTGCTAACAACAATCATCATGGCTTTGCTGGCTGTAGAGTTCCTGACCATCCTTTCTGAAACTAAGACCTTACATAAATGTTCAGCCTCACTATTTAAGGATTAAGTCCAGCATTAAAACCTAAATTTTAACCAGGAAAACTCACTGTGCTTTGAGAAAACGGGGGAAAAAAAATATAGAGTGAACTAGAGGGCTTGATCTACTCTTGGTATAGCAGGTGCCCTGACTCTCTGAAGACTAGTACAGGGATGATAGTCAATAGGTGCCCAGGAGACAAAGGAGGCAAAGAGTGCTTTGAATGGTATCCATGCCCAACAGAATTATTCATTCTGTCAACTCCAGTGCTCCTCCATGTAGCACGTGAGCATATTTACAGTGGCACTTCAGCCTTCCAGGGCAGCCTATTAGAGATGGGAAAGGGACAGACCACGCAGGAAGCAACAAATTGATGAAGCAGGAGTGAAAACACTAATTGAGTGCCACTTAGCGAGTGCAGCGCTCAAACAATAAAGCTAGTTTGCTGGCAAAGAGGATAACCTGTGCAAGCACGTGTGAACTTGGGCTGTTCCAAGCAGATGGAAGTCAGTTTGGGGGATAGTTTCACTCAGTACTGAACAGTCTCCCCCTGGGCTGACTGTGAAGGTGGGAGGAATCCAGATCACAAAGGAAAGACTTGACCCACAGGTTGCACGGATGTTGAAGGCTGCAAAAGGACAGTGGAGAGAACCAGACACCTATTTTTTACAGGCACAGCTTCAAGCCACTAGCTTTCACAACTGGCTGATGTGACACGACAGCTAGTGAATGCAACAGACCTCCAGGGTCTTGACTCTTTAAAGACTGAAGCTGACCCTCACTGTTTGGACCAGTAAGCCAAGGCAGGCAGGCTCACATGGCCATCTCTTTCACTCCCTCCCTTCTCCTAGAAACCAGAGTTTCCTCATGTCTGAGCAACATATTACACAAGCTTTCTGCCCTTTATTTCCTAGAAGAATTGTTTTTAATCTAGTGATTCTCACATTCTTTGTAGTTCCCTGTCCTCTGCCCTAAGGATAAGCTCTACACACATTTCAAGAATTGCTTAGGTGGTGTTATTCCAGCAGATGATAAGATGATATGGGAATCACTGATAACAGAATACAATGCAGGTGGGAGGCGTTGCCTGGAAGAAGTCCAGGACCAGAACAGCAGACCCAGGAACAAGAAGGCTGCAGACAGCCCTGAAGGCAGAGTTAGAGTCAATCTGTGGGCATGGAAGCATCTGCAGCTGCCTCTCAACAAGAACATGGTGGGGTCAATGACAGCATATTTGAAACATAGCAGAACAGTGCTCGAAAGCAGAGCTTTTCTCTCCTCTGTGCAGGCTTTCCTTCATTGCATGATCTCATAATCATGTTTATCTCCAGAAGTTACCTGCAACATGTTCCCCAGCAACACCTCTCACATCTGTTTTCACCAGCACTTCCCTCTATTTCAGCAAGACTGCTCTAGGAAGACAGAAAGCCACTGGAAATTATTGTCCTCAGTGGTCTTGGGATGCAGCTTAGCCCATGTGTAAGCACAACCAACTCTTGCATTCACAGCAATGAGGCTAAACCCATTTTCTCTCAGTGCCTGCTGAACTGATGCTCACCCATAGCTCAGGATCAGATTGAAGTGTAGGACGGTGACACATGCTTGGAGGCACTTCCAGGAACGCACATACACACACACACAACAGAAAATTCAGAGAGAAACAACTGCCACCCACTGGGAGCCACCTGCAGCAGCACAGTCACTGTGGATGCCACCTCCCTGCCACCAAGGAGCATGTTCAAACTATCTCCAGAAGTTACCAGCAACACATTCCCCAGAAACACCTCTCACATCTGTTTTCACCAGCACTTCCCTCAATTTCAGCAAGACTGCTCTAGGAAGACAGAAAGCCACTGGAAATTATTGTCCTCAGTGGTCTTGGGATGCAGCTTAGCCCATGTGTAAGCACAACCAACTCTTGCATTCACAGCAATGAGGCTAAACCCATTTTCTCTCAGTGCCTGCTGAACTGATGCTCACCCATAGCTCAGGATCAGATTGAAGTGTAGGACGGTGACACATGCTTGGAGGCACTTCCAGGAACGCACATACACACACACACAACAGAAAATTCAGAGAGAAACAACTGCCACCCACTGGGAGCCACCTGCAGCAGCACAGTCACTACACACACAAAAGAAAATTCAGAGAGAAACAACTGCCACTCACTGGGAGCCACCTGCAGCAGCACAGTCACTGTGGATGCCACCTCCCTGCCACCAAGGAGCATGTTCAAAGCAGGGGGGTTGCCACAGGTCAAGAACACAGCAGCAAAAACAAGGCAAAGATAATCTGCCGGGTATTAGCAAAAGGATATGTGTAATAAAAGGTCAGCTAGTTCAGGAGAAGCCCCTTTGATGTTTCAGATCTGCCTGACATCTGAGAAGTCAGCTGCCTTACAGAATTGGCAGCAGGAGCTACTGTTTTTCTCAGGCTCTTTTCCCCATGCCCGCTGCATGTGAAGCGAGGACATATTCAGCACTGCCGACCAGCCAGACCTGCCTTGAAAACCCCTGCTTGTTGGGATGAGGGCACTCAAAAGTCCTGCAGGATTAGTTCAGTCAGCACTAGGAAGACATGTTTTAACACAAAGAGCCCAGAGTTCGTTTTCATTCCTGTTCCCCAACCAGTATGTCCCCTCCTCTAGCTAGGGCTGGCATCCAAGAAGACAGATTCAAAACAGCCCTGCTGCTGGGCTACTCCTGCTCTGCCTCCCCGGCTCTTCTTCCACCCAACAGCAGCTAGCACAGCCCCAGCCCCCCTTAGGTGGTTAAATGCCTGAGGACTTTTGCTGGAGGCTGAATGTGGACCACAGCTGAGAAACAAAAGGTGCCAGCCAGCTCAGGGAGCCACGTCCTTGAGATGGGAGGTGGGGAGCAAAACAGAATCACAGAATCTTCTAGGTTGGAAGGGACCTTAAAGATCATCTCGTCCAACCGTCAACCTAATTTTGACAAAAATAAACACCCACACCACAAACCTTTGCCATCCCACTTTTTTTGGACCTCTAGCACAGCCTCACTCTTGCTAACCAAGTCAAAGCCTAGTTTCAAAGAGTCAGGGCCACTTATAAGCCAGCTGACTGACACCTCACCATCTGACCTGGCTTTATTCAGTGAGTCATGTCTTAACATGCTTTGGGGATGATTGTACGTGTACGTGGACAGGGCACAAGGAGCACGTATCTGAGTGCAAAGTTAATCCTTCATTAGAAAGGCACTTGTTGGCTTCTCGGTTGGTAGAAGGGAGGGAGACAGATGAAGCCCTGGCATTTTGTCTGCGTAGCACTGGAGCCACGTACTTCCATAGAGAGGAAATGGTGCTGGATACTGCCAAGAAAAGGGCTTTGCTGTGCTCAGGTTTCTCTGAATTAGATCTGTTGGGGGACAGAGAGAGCTAGCTGCTGCTACAAAATCTCCCCTGCCCACAGAGCTCTTGCTAACATTTTCCTCGTGATTCCCAAGCTCCTCCATCTCCCTTATTTTTGGCAGAGGATAAAGGAAAATCCCCATTGACTTTGAAACACAAATGCATTCTCACTTCATAGAATCATAGACTAGAATCAGCAAGTTTGCTGATGATACCAAACTGGGAGGGGTGGCTGACATCCCAGAGGGCTGTGCTGCCATCCAGCGAGACTTGGACAGGCTGGAGGGCTGGGCAAGGAAGAACCTCATGAGGTTCAACAGGGAAAAGTGTAGGGTCCTGCACCTGGGGAAGAAAAATGTCAGGTACCAGTACAGGTTAGGGGTGGACCCGCTAGAGGCAACTACTGAAGAGAAAGATCTAGGGGTCCTGGTGGACAGTAAAATGACAATGAGTAAACAGTGTGCTCTTGAGGCCAGGAAGGCCAATGGTATCTTGGGTTGTATAGGGAAGAGTGTAGCCAGCAGGTCAAGGGAAGTCATTCTCCCCCTCTACTCTGCACTGGTGAGGCCACAACTGGAGTACTGTGTCCAGTTCTGGGCTCCCCAGTTCAAGAGGGACAGGGAACTACTAGAAAGAGTCCAGCGAAGGGCAACAAAGATGATTCAAGGATTGGAGCATCTCCCTTATGAGGAGAGACTGAGAGAGCTGGGACTCTTTAGTCTGGAGAAGAGAAGGCTGAGGGGAGACCTTATCAACGCCTACAAGTATCTCAAGGGAGGGTTGAAGGAGAAGGGAGCCAGACTCTTTTCAGTGGTTCCCAGTGAGAGGACGAGGGGCAACGGGCACAAGTTGGAACATAAGAGGTTCCACTCAAATATGAGGAGAAACTTCTTCACGGTGAGGGTGACAGAGCCCTGGAACAGGCTGCCCAGGGAGGTTGTGGAGTCCCCTTCCTTGGAGATTTTCAAGACCCGCGTGGATGCTACTGAGTAACATGCTCTAGCTCTAGGCAATCCTGCTTCAGCAGGGGAGTTGGACTAGATGATCTCTATGGTCCCTTCCAACTCTAGAAATTCAGTGAAATTCAGTGAAATCATAGGATTATCTAGGCTGGAAGGGACCTCCAAAGGTCATCTAGTCCGACCCCCCCTGCAGTCAGCAGGGACACCCCCAACTAGACCAGGTTGCCCAGGGCCTTGTCGAGCCTCACCTTGAATATCTCCAGGGATGGGGCCTCAACCACCTCCCTGGGCAACCTGTTCGACCAGCTGCATCCATCCCAAACCTTTTGCAAAACAAACCCTCTTTGAAGGACTCCACTTAGAGGACTCCATTGCCTTGTTCCTCTGGGTAAAGTGCCCCGGTCCTGGCAGTACTGCTGCGAGAGCTGCATCACAGCTCACCTCAGGTCATCCCGTGTGCGACACCAGCATCTGCAAAGTCATCTAGACTTGGCTGCGGTCTCCTGTGCTGAACTGAAGCGCAGCTCCACAGCCACTGCGCTGGCAGGAGAGCAGGGAGCGCGGCGCACAGGGAATGAAGGCAGCCTCACCGTGACCTTACAAAGTCAGTGAGCTCAACAGTGGACAGGAGCCAGCCTCTCGCCCTTCCCTCTTTTGTAAGCCAGTCTCTTACAGTGAGGCATCTGTCCCCGGCTCCATTTTCAGCTCCCCAGTTGCTCTGATCCCTCTTCCTCCTCATCTCTGGTGGAGGACAGGAGAGGTCATTGGATCACCTGGTCATTTCCAGCTGTCATCGTGCTCCTGACTACGATGATTTAATTCTAGGAAGTGGATTTGGCCCATCTCCAGAAGCCAAGGACTCAATTCTGACATCAAATCATTTATCGCCCCCAAAACTCAGATCATGGGCCCCTGCAACTTGGGCAAACATCTCTAGGTAGCTCTGGCTACTAGCCCACTTCTTTGTAGATTACCCCCTTGGTCCTAAGGGACAACTTTACCTTATAGGATTTTCCGGGTAGAAATTTCTGAGCTGAGCCAGATCACTATAAAATACTAATCGTCACACAATCCTGAAAAACGAGTTACAGTAACATTTTCTATAAACAAACAAACAAAAAAAGAACGAGAAAAATAACATACTAATCACGTCTGGATTCACCCACAATATCACTGCCACACTGGTAATTATGCCAAACCCCTACATTTTATTAAAACAAAGAAAAGGGTATGTTCTTTAATCCCCCACCTCTTCTAATCCAAGCTAGGCTGAAAGCTAGATGGGTGTGAGGAGCCATTTCACGTGCCTGTAACCCCCATATCTTGTGTCCATAACACTCTCATGCTTACATAAGGGAAAGAGAGGGACGAAGTGACAGCTGCAAATTAATTACAAATTACTTTTTCCCCTTCTCATACCGATACAGAGTCCCTATTGGCTAAACTGGGAACAATGTTTTCACTTGAGAAACGCTGCTCCATTCAAAACTCAGAGTTTATTTATTTTTTTATTTTTTTGTCTGAGAAGGAGGCAGAAAACTCCGCATTAGTGAGCTGCAGGCTCCCCACCACTGGCAAAGGAACGAGGCAATCGGGGTACACGACAACGTTTGACAAAAGACCTGAGAAAGCTACCCCTACTGTGAGTGCAGGTATCATTCCTGCTGCAGGAAATGGAACACTAGGGCAGGCTTTCCAGGGACACGAGGATTAGCCAGGACAGATAAAAATGACACTAACAGAAAATGAAATACAAGCCATTCATTACAAATTTAATTCTCCCCTCAGTGATGCACGTCCTTTTCATTTGTGAGGCTGGTGCTGTCACCACGGTCAACACAAATGTACTGTCAGCTGCAGGAAATTGGTGGGGAACCCGAGCATTTTTAAACACCCCCAGGATTTCTGATGGCTTCTGCAAAAGCACACAGGGCTTTGTTGTCTTGTCACAAGTCCCACTTGGACAGCTAAAGAAATGTTAGCCATTTAGGGTAGAGGAGACATCCTCTCCATTAAATGTGCTCTGCCCTCCTCCTCCCACCCCACCAGGAGAAGTTCTGCCTGTACTGTGCCAACACGGAGGGTTTGCTGCAGTTTTAGAAGGGGTGAAGAACATCACTCCACTGGCTCCCCTCTCCTAAGAGCACCTCATAGCTGAGATGATCTGGCTTTATTGCCTGTAGTCTGGTTCTCACGCTGAATCGCAGAGCTGGTCCAGCCAGAGCAGTTCCCAGTCTCCATCAGTGGTTTGTGCCAAAAACTGTGCAGGCAGCTGTGGAACAAAAAGGTGCCGGAAGAGAATACTGGCAAAATAGCACTTCTGAGACGAGGCAGTTCTCTGAAATGTAGGAATATTGCTATTGCATTGTCTGCCAGCACCAGGGTACTGCGAAAATCATACTCTCCGTAGGCACGCTTCAGAATGGGTGGGTTTCACCATCTGTCTCCTGTGCACTGTAGAGAGCACAACAACTCATCCTGCACATGCTCTGGCAGGCACCAGCAGATAGTAACGTCTCCAGCTCTGGCTCAGAGTGGGCAGATGCAAGCAAATAGGATTTATCAATTCATCGCCGCGTTTGGTTTAGGTTCGCATTGGTCTAACTCCACTGAACTCCACAGAGCTAAGCTGGAGTCAGACCTTACTGGATCTGCTGTTCTTTCCCCTCCCCATACACACACTGCCCACTCCAACTACACCTCTCACACAACAGCCTGTGGACAAGCGTGTTTACAAAGCAAGATGTTTCAAGAATGAAGTACTGGCAGAGTAGAAACTTCTGTCAAACCATCTACTTTCTCCGTGAAGCCACCTATGGAATGTACTGGGGAACCAGACCATCAAAAATCAGTGATGACACTTAGCACCTAAAAAGTGTTTTTTGTCCACAGAACTCTTTCCACCCTATAGCAGAGGGAAGAAAGTGTTACCTGTAGTTATTGAATGGACCAAGGAGGGCAAGCAACACCATCCATGTTCCCTGACTTCCAGACAGGCCATTCCAATGGGTTACAGACACTAATTATTTATGAAAAGCAACCTACAGCTGGGCTAAAGGAGATGGGTGGCCACCATGGCTTCTTCTCTCCATCAAACTCATCCCAATGTAATGTGAGCGGATGATGTCAAAGACGTCAGATTTACGAATGGTGCCGATTTTTCTCTTAGCAACCCTGACAGTTGCCAGGAAACAACGACTTGCTGTTACTACGGTGACAAAGGGTACCAAAGCCACACGCCACACAACACCCACCTGCAAAAGAACATGAGAAACGCTCACCTTGACTCTCCCATCACTTCACAGGTGAGGAGGTGGGTAAGGAACACCTCTGCTCAAGTCACAGAAACCACAACAGTGTAAACCAGGCCCAGTGTTCCTACCACCTCTGGTCTAAAAAGGGCTCTGACCAGCTGGGCAGATCACCAGTAGGCTTGGTATTGCACTGCAGAATGCCAGTGCCCAGAAGATGTTGCAAGGGCTGTGGAGTAGCATGGATACCAAGGAAAAGTCACGAGTTACGCAAGGGCTGGCAAAGGAGGAACCTTGCAAAATAAAGGATGGCAGAGATGTATCAACCTATCCAGAAACACCATTGCAGGAAACCAACACACAAAGGAGAGAAGAAAAGTCCGATGCTTTGGCTCACTGGATGCCACCACAGGGTATTCCACAGGGAGAAGACAAGGCACTTTTTTCTTCTTTGTTGTTTATTTGAGACATTTCAGGCCTCAAATAGTGTCACATAAAACTGCAGGGCCTTGTATTACTACCTCATTTTGAGGGATCCACCATTCAGGCTATGGACTGAAAGGATCAACACCCTACACAAGCAGAGATAGACACCTTGCTTCAGAATCCTACAGGGGACTGTCTGTTGAGCCCAGCAGCTTGCAGTTTTCCACTGTGCCACCACATTAGCATGGAAAACCGACAGGATGCCATGGAAAGGAGGTTGCCTACAGCTCCTCCACTCCGTTCATGACCACTGATATGATGAACCTATGGTCTTATGCAGAACAGCTACAGGATTCCAGCTCTGACTTATTGGATATGTGTCAGTTCTGTCTTCACAGAATCACAGAATTGTAGTGGTTGGAAGGGACCTCAGAGATCATCGAGTCCAACCACAAAAAAAAAAAAAAAACAACAAAAAAACCAAAACCACAAAAAACACAAACCACCACCCACCACCTAAACACACAACAACAACCACCAAACCAAAAAACCATCACCCACCCACACAGCACCCCACCACAAACCAGTAATCTTGGGCACTAGAGCATGCCCTGAAGAACCATGTCTACACGTTTCTTAAATACCTAAGAAACGTGTCTTCTCATGCCTCAGGAGAAACCAAGTCCAGGCAGAGCCTTTTGGAGACTGAACTATTCTATACATCTGCTAATGGGAGCTCTGAATTTTTACATCAACACAGATTTCCATCCCCTCTAAATAGAAGCTGTTTCCTTTCCTTGCTATAGAGGAAGAAAAAAGGTCTTAGATGGTTACCTCCTGGTTACCTTAGATGGTTACCTCCTGGCCTAAAATTGGTTGACTGTACCTCACACTCCAAAGACAAAGTAGATGGAACTGAAGACAGAGAGGGGAGGACAGACCCACAGACACATCCACTCTTCTCCATCACTAGCCTGTGTGGAGGTAAGCCAAGATGAGCGTGGTATTCTAGGCAAACGGATGGTGCAAAGCCTTCCCTCCTGCAGAGGGAACAGCAGGGGATACTTTGCTGTAGCTCCACGCAAAGTAGCACAGCTCCTTACCACATCCCACCCAGCAGCTGAGGTCAAATGCTACAAACGACTTCAGACCTGCCACTTTGCCACACAGCGTAGCCAAGAGGATTATTTCAGTAAAGGCATGCACTAAGCTCTGATCGTCTTGTTCCAAAAGTACAGACTACTGCAATGCAATATAGGCCATGGTGAACAAAGAAAAAAAAAAACCAAAAAGGAAAAAGAAGGACATGAAAACCAGCGCACAATAAATCAAGCCAAAATGTTTTTCTTAAAATGGGGAACAATACAAAAAATTACTTTTCTTTTTTTGATCAGTTCAAAGGCTGGGTAGAAACATTTCAGTCAAAACTCTTAGCAGAAAATAAGGCAAAATATTTTCTGCAGAATCTAAGCACGAAGAAGCCATTTGATCCCCTGGACTGATCTCCTTATATTCCATAGATTTCCATTTTATCCATTCACTTCTTCACCAAGCACAATGAGAGATATTCAGCTAAAGCTCCTACTTCCTGAAAGCCATCCAGTTTTGAAAACATCAAGAGATGGTGATGCTTCCCTTGATCATTTCTTCCAGGGGATAACCCCCAATTTCACAATAGCCCCTACTTTTCTGTTCACTGACACACAAATAAAAAACACTAGATCATTTGGCTCCAACCAGCAGAGGGCACAAACATACACCTACACCATCCAGTCCATTATATTAAAATTATTAGCACATTTTGGAGACATCCATCACCGGGGCCATTTATTATTTATCCAGTGCTGGAAAGATATCAGCCCCCAGCTGCAGTTGAGATCATCAGAGGCATTCTTCCTCCATCCTATCTGATTGAAAAGCAATGGAAATCCTGGCTGGGCTTTCTGACTGTAGGAACCGTGCCAGCTGACCTCACTTGATGCTTCCAACAACCCTATTTATGTAACCACACAGCCTTCCTCTGCCTTGGGGCAGCTGGCCAGGAAGCTGATGGGTAGTCTGGAATTACAGTAAGTTTAGATATGAGGTATGATTTGTGTTAGGAATTGGGAGTGTCTTCTTATGGCTGAAATAAGCAGACCTGCATGCTATGGCCAAACCGTAAGGTTTACAAAGCCTAGTAGTCCAGATGGTCACCAGAGAAATCAAAGTCTTAGATTTTGGAGAGATACTAAGAACAAAGATCTAACTTGATTTCAATGAGAATTAATTTGCTTTTTCTTCTTGGTAACTCCCAAACTGAACAGACAAACTCAACATTTAGCTTGAAACTTCAAATACCAACCAGGGGACAGTGGAACTGGCATTTATATAGCGACTTGAGCTTTCTCTGATATTTAAGGCAGACTCAGTAAGGAAAAATTCTCTTAGTGAGAAAAATTCTTGAACAGATTCCCTGTGATTCACTGTGTTCCTTGCTCCATCTGTTTCCCTTAATATCCAATGTAGCTACACATTAACCTCACATTTTAAGAATGAATTATGAAGGCCGTAGCCAGCTTTATACTCTGCAGTGAAAAGGCTCCATAAGGCTAAGCTGAAAGAAGTTAACACTTCTAAGCGGTGTCTTTCAGCGTAAACCTGTCAAACTCACCCAGCAGTACAACCCTGGGACACTAACCTGCTTTAATACACAATAAGCTGTGTCAACCCTTTCCCCTTCTCCTGTGCTGCCGTTTCTTGACTTTTTCTTTATCACAGAATCACAGAATCTTCTAGGTTGGAAGGGACCTTAAAGATCATCTTGTCCAACCGTCAACCTAACTGACAAAAATAGACACCCACACAACAAACAAGGAGCATCATCACTAAACCATACCTCCCTTTATTTCCCCCCCAATCCTTATTTTCCACTTGTCAGCCAAACCTCAGGCCTGAGTCTTTCATCAGCTCTACGGTCACAAAACTCAGAGCTATTGCTTCTCCCTGACTGCACACTGTCCACCCCTCACATACCCAAGCCCAGCTTGAAGCCCTCTCGGCCACTGGCGGGTGGAAGGTGCTGTGAAAGCAGTGGTCATCCCTTCTGAGCTTGAGTCAGCCAGTGCAAGCCAGGCTTGACACAAACCATTGGGGCAGGACAAGAGTTGGTGAGGTGCTTTGCAGCACAGCACAGCCCTCAGGAGAGGTTGCACCAGGGGCAGAACTTGCAGGAGGCATTTTTTTTTTAACAGGCTCCTCTGTTACACAGAAGGGAACTGCTTCTAGCACAGCCCTGACCATCCAGGCCACGCTGTCTTCTCATGCCTGCTTCTTCACCTCACAGAAGCCCAGAAACTCTCCCCTGCACCCCCAGCTGCTATAGGAAGTAATTCTGGGTTATTTAGGGATTTTCACCAAAATATCTCATAGTTAAGTGGTTAAATCAAGATTTAGGTTCATCCTTAATTTTCACAGGAAATATTCTGTCCATGATACTGTATGGTTCTCACCAGCCCAGTGCAATGGAGCACAATGGTATAAGGACCTCTCTGTCCAAAGAAGGGGGACCGAGAGTGAGTGGCAATGGAAAGCCAAATTGTGCTCAGCCTTGCATACCTCCAAATTATATTTGGAGCAAGTTGAATTTTGGTAAGCAAACTTTCAGTTGTGTGTCAGTAAGCAAAGCCTAACTTGTGTCATTCGAGCTACCATACAAATATACCCACCCTCATTATCATTAGTATTTGTGGCACAGTTAATCATGGTGAGACTCACCTCTTAACTTCAGGCACTTGATGTGGCCATCTGGGCTTCCGGAGTTAATGAACAGAACCAGAGACTTCCAGGATGTCTCTCATCTCCATCATAATGCAAACACCTCCATTAGACCAGACAACTCTTGTTTTTTTTTTTCTGGATATCATGGGAGTTGAGATAGCTTGCTCAGAATTAAATGGCTATGTCTTTACTGTAGATGCCTACAGTTAAATGAGGTAAATCCTGCTCTGGTTGCCCCCAAGATTGTAAAGGAGTACTTTGATCAGCTTTGTATTTGTGGAGTTATAATTAAACATGTAATCTATCACGGGCTGATATCGCTGGCTCCTTGGAGACTTATGAATTTAAGGTTTTACCCAGGGCATTTCATATCTGCCCTGCCTAATGCCCATCTCAAGAAAAAAATGTGAATTGCCAGGATCAACTACTTCATAATAATCTGTGTAGGAGAAAGTATTTCTAAGTATTCAGTTTAGATTAGATCACTATGAGGCTGCTGCTGCTTTCTCCTAACTCTTGTCATATGATGCAATTATTATTTTGGCAACATCTTCCATGAAACCTGAACCAACAAAGTACCCAGCCCTTGAACAGAGTCTAGTATCTGTCTGCCATCTCGTCACAGCTGCTGCTGAATATTGATTATTAGCTAATTAGCCAACTGACATCCTCCACGTTTTATTCTTTTGTTAAGGAGTTTATCATAAGATCTGTCAGACAATCCAAAAAGAATTAATTAGCATAGCACTGATAATTGAACACTTCAGATGCATAATAAAATACAGGACAAATTTCTTACCACGTGTTCTTCCTAATTCCATCCTGGGGTGACAAAGAACAGTGGATGGTGCCTCACCAATCTGTTTCCCTTCTTCACCCCAGAGATTGTGTCTGAATGTATCTGATTTTAATAAAGAAAACATTGCTAGAAGTAAGGCTAGAAATAAGAATAAACGTCCTTTTTCACTGGTGTTCTGAGAGTCAATCCAAACCAGTCCTTCAATTGTCTTAGAAGGTGTCTATCAGAAGAGTTAACATTCTTGCACAACTATTGTGCAAGTACATCTTTTTTTCTCCAGTGTGTTACTGGCTAATCTTTAAGTGGATTTTCCTGATCCTGGCCTATAAATTGACCTTCTTCCCTCCTTAAAACAATTAAATGTATTTAATCTATTTCATAGATATTTCAAAATCATCTCATTTGATTTGAGATGTATTGCATTAGTTCTGAAATATTCAAAACACATCTGGTCTAGGCACTGACCACCCTGGTCTACCTTTGAAGTTAGCCCTACTTGAAATAGAGGGTTGGCCAAGATTACCTCCACAGGTCCCTTTTAAAGTAAATTTTACTAGGAATCTTGATGGCTGAGAGTAATTTTATAACTTTACAACACATAGGCAAAAGTCCTGCGGCTGTGACAGACTAACTCCACAGAGCAGCAATGAACAACTTTTTAAAGCAAGTGTCCTGGTGGGCAAAAGCTGAACACGTGCCAGCAGTGCATCCTTGCAGTGATGAAGGTTAACTGCACAGCAACCAAGGAAGTAGAAATCAGGTCAAGCAAATTTCCTCTTACCCTACATTGGGAGTACCGTGTCCTGTTTTGGGTTCCCCAGTTGTCGTAGGTGACAAAAGATTGAGAATGCTAATAGATGGCAGATAATTGGTTGCATGTGCATGGGTTCGTGAGCATCTGAAATTGAACTTTTAAACTCAAGCACAATTTGGCTACTTGCTACCTGAAACCAATAAGGGGTGATCATAAATTTAGATAGCACGTGGAGTAAACAAATCCTGAATCCTCCTATTAATAACGAAACATGAGACAGAACCTCCAATTAGGAGGCCATTCATGTGGTGTTGTTCTGTACATACACGACTTAGACTGGAAAACCCAGGGCCTAACTTGTAGAAAAAAGAGGTGCCGCTAAAAATAAGGTGTTCCAAAAAGCAGCAGGGGTTTTGGAAAGAACGAGATGAAGATCTTGGTTGGAGGAAAGATTCCAGAAGTGGTGGAAAATCCTGGAGATCCGACTGCTGAGTGGAAACTAATGTTGGGGGACACCCAGGGACCTTGACTGGCAGCCCCCCAGACTGGCATATGCTGCAGAGCAGGAATTGACCTTCCCAGACCAGCAGTGACCTCCCTGCTGGGAAGTAAAGTTGAGAGCTGGGGATTGTAGAATTGGGTTGGGGGAAGCAAGGGAGTGATTGAGTGCCTGAAATAATCAAGAGGAATAAGAGCTCTACAGTCTTTGGTTATTAAATAAACCCCAGCTGAAGGAGCTTGGTTTGCAGAAGAGAAGGACTAAGGAGGGATCTGATTGCTGCTTCTCACTACCTATTGGCAGAATAGAGAAGAGGGAGCCAGACTCTCCTCAAAAGTGCACAGCAGATGAGAAGCAACAGTCACAGATGGTGAAAAGTCAAATTTGACTTAGACATAAAGAAAAAAATGTTGGCCAAGATTACCTCCACAGGTCCCTTTTAAAGTAAATTTTACTAGGAATCTTGATGGCTGAGAGTAATTTTATAACTTTACAACACATAGGCAAAAGTCCTGCGGCTGTGACAGACTAACTCCACAGAGCAGCAATGAACAACTTTTTAAAGCAAGTGTCCTGGTGGGCAAAAGCTGAACACGTGCCAGGAGTGCATCCTTGCAGTGATGAAGGTTAACTGCACAGCAACCAAGGAAGTAGAAATCAGGTCAAGCAAATTTCCTCTTACCCTACATTGGGAGTACCGTGTCCTGTTTTGGGTTCCCCAGTTGTCGTAGGTGACAAAAGATTGAGAATGCTAATAGATGGCAGATAATTGGTTGCATGTGCATGGGTTCGTGAGCATCTGAAATTGAACTTTTAAACTCAAGCACAATTTGGCTACTTGCTACCTGAAACCAATAAGGGGTGATCATAAATTTAGATAGCACGTGGAGTAAACAAATCCTGAATCCTCCTATTAATAACGAAACATGAGACAGAACCTCCAATTAGGAGGCCATTCATGTGGTGTTGTTCTGTACATACACGACTTAGACTGGAAAACCCAGGGCCTAACTTGTAGAAAAAAGAGGTGCCGCTAAAAATAAGGTGTTCCAAAAAGCAGCAGGGGTTTTGGAAAGAACGAGATGAAGATCTTGGTTGGAGGAAAGATTCCAGAAGTGGTGGAAAATCCTGGAGATCCGACTGCTGAGTGGAAACTAATGTTGGGGGACACCCAGGGACCTTGACTGGCAGCCCCCCAGACTGGCATATGCTGCAGAGCAGGAATTGACCTTCCCAGACCAGCAGTGACCTCCCTGCTGGGAAGTAAAGTTGAGAGCTGGGGATTGTAGAATTGGGTTGGGGGAAGCAAGGGAGTGATTGAGTGCCTGAAATAATCAAGAGGAATAAGAGCTCTACAGTCTTTGGTTATTAAATAAACCCCAGCTGAAGGAGCTTGGTTTGCAGAAGAGAAGGACTAAGGAGGGATCTGATTGCTGCTTCTCACTACCTATTGGCAGAATAGAGAAGAGGGAGCCAGACTCTCCTCAAAAGTGCACAGCAGATGAGAAGCAACAGTCACAGATGGTGAAAAGTCAAATTTGACTTAGACATAAAGAAAAAAATAAATCTTTCCCTGAGAACAGATCAGTACTGAATAAGGTTGTCCAAAGAGCTACGGAAGAAGTATTTGAAAGTCAACTGGACAAGGCCCTGAGCAAACCAGTCTAGCTCTGAGTTGGATCTCTGAAGCTCGCCCTATTTTAACAGGTACTTGGACTTGGCGACCTCTAAAGTAACCCAAATTACTCTATGATTCCATAGTAATTGAAATGTACAACCATCACATATAGTATTATAAATAACATAAAATATTGGCAACAAAATGAGACATTAAGCCGACAAGACATAAAATGTTATCGGTAGGCTTCAAACAGAAACTGCAGCATACACAGAAATTCCATTCTCTATAATCGTTATCAGTTCAGCACATTAGAGGAAAGCTTGTGTATCAGACCTCAACGAGCACAAGATGTTTCTCCACGTCTTCTCCCCATCCCCATTTAAGCAGGACAATACATTTGTACGTGCTACACAGAACCAATGTACACATGGCACGTTTGCAAAGACCTCCTCCTTGTCCCTGAGAAGGGATGGTCCTGCACAAATAGTAGTATGCAGTTTCACATTAAGTTATCCTCCAGGGCTGGGGCTGACCATCTTCCAGATTTGCATAAGGCAATTTCACTTGTTTGATTCAATATTCAATACAAAAAAACCACTCTGCTGTAGCTTTGTGAAACAACCTCATCCAGGTGTGACTAAGTTCAATTCATAGAGAAACAAACTTGAATCTACCCACCCAGAGCGCAACAGGGCACAAACTTCTCATGAGGCCCACCAAGAAATCTTTGTAGGTTTTTCCTATGATTTATTTCTTTGGGCAAAAGAGAATAAAATGGGCAATGCACTTTGAGTAACCTTGAGCTAGAAGGGTCCAAGTCATTTCCAGAACTCCCAGGGTACAAATGATGCACCACACTGCCTCAAGCTCTTTTTCTCTAAATACAAGCTTCCATACATGATGAGACAAAGGCATAAAGATGTATCACTGAAAAGGTGATGCAAGATACACAGTACTATGCAAATAAAAGTCAACGTTGTATAGTTATGCTCGTACAGCTACTGGTTATAAGAAACATCTCCTTAGTAGGTACCCACTGGCACGACTGGCTTAACCACTGGCTCATGTGCAGCACACACAGCAAAAAAAGACCATAAAAGCTAAAGCCACTTCTATTAGACATGGTTGCCAGTATTTTAATGCTAATAGAGATGTGCCTACTTATGCCAAGGGTGAATCTGGCCCAAGGTTTCCTTCAATGGTGAGTCATTTCTATCTATCAGTAATTGATACATGTGGGCAAATACAAATCAAGCTGCTCTCCCAAATGATTTTAATATGGTAGCAGTTGTTCAGTCTACAGGAAGTACTAGATATTTATTTGGCTCAGAGACTTTAAATGCCTTCTTTCCAAAGGAAGAGACCCAAGAAATGAGAATCTTCTGAAATACAGGCAGTGCACATTTGATTCTTGCGTCTGGATTAAAAGTCTTGGTTTTGTGTGTTTTTTCACTAACTACACTCAAATTTTCTGTAAGCCATAGGTAGGCCCATATGAAAAAAAAAAAACAAAAACAACATAAAACCCCACATACAAGCATAGAAGCATTTAGGCAAGATTTAGCATATAAACAAACCCCACACACAAACAAAAGGGGAAGGTTTCAAAATCCAAGTATTTCTTCACCCAACTCCTCTTGAAAATGAAACAGATTTTTCCCCATAGGTAGGCCCATATGAAAAAAAAAAAACAAAAACAACATAAAACCCCACATACAAGCATAGAAGCATTTAGGCAAGATTTAGCATATAAACAAACCCCACACACAAACAAAAGGGGAAGGTTTCAAAATCCAAGTATTTCTTCACCCAACTCCTCTTGAAAATGAAACAGATTTTTCCCAGGCCAACTGCTGCTCCTTCCTAAGCCTTCTGATTAAAGAAGGCTGAGAGAGAGAAACAGACATAACTCAAATTTCTGATAAAGATATGTTGATAGATAAATCTTAGAGTCCCACAATCACTGCTGGAGTAAATGTCCATGGTGATTTTGTTCTCAGTAGAACTGTACTCCCCTGCTCAAACTCTGCTTAACTAATTAGAGCCCGATCATGTGTCAGCAGCATAAATCAAGGCACTCCTTGTGATGCTAAACCTGATGCCTGGACAAGACTAACAGAAAAGCAAACCTGTTCTTCCTCCAGAGAGAGCCTTCAACACAGAAAAGAACTGCATCCAGCGCAAAACCAAAAAGCTAACTGAACTAAAACATGGAAGCAATGACCCCCAATCTTCTCTCTTCAACACAGAAAAGAATTGTACCCAGTGCAAAACCAAAAAGCTAACTGAACTAACATGGAAGCAATGACCCCCAATCTTCTCTGGATAAAAGATAATTTTGAATCACATCATAAACATCTTCCAAGACGGAAAGGTTTCCAGAAATGACTTCACATTGTCAGTGTGTACATCTTTCTATCCTGAATGTCTTGTGTCAGGCTAAGATGCCACCTCGGGGGTATCAATAACTCAGAATCGGTGACTACAGACATTGGGATGCATGTGTGGAGTAATTCCACGTTCTCTCATCATATGAGCCTATTATGAAAAGACAGACATAATCTTAAATGGGCCTGCTGTTGGAGAGACTGACTGATGTTTTCCACTCTGCTTTTTAAGAGCTACTTGTAAAAGGTAGTTTTTTCTCTGAAGAAAACTGAAATTGCAGCCTGATTTATATGGCTAGTTCATGATTATGTTTCTTAGGAGAAAATGGGTTTGTACAGTAAATAATTGAGGAGCTGAAATGGTAAAGCATTGGATTTTAATTTTTTTTCATCATTTATAGCAAAACGGACAATAAATAAACTGGTTTTTAAGGCATCCTTACTTTTATTAAGACATCTGGTGCCTTGCTTTATTATTTTCTGCTATTTGAATTACATCCAGTGAAAAGTAAGATGCTTTACAGGCAAGTTATTGACTCTGGGTACAGGTATTTGACAGAGGGCAACGTACTTTAAGATTCTCAAAGGCACCTAACTCTAAATCAATTAGCCCTAAGCAATAATCTTTTAGCAATCATCAAAGGCTTGAAGCACTTGGGAGACTTTGAAATCTTCAGCTGGAACTTCCTCTAAATGAATTAGCCCTAGCAATAATCTTTTAGCAATCACCAAAGGCTTGAAGCACCTGGGAGACTTTGAAATCTTCAGCTGGAACTTGGGCAGTTTGAAATCTAAACCTTTTTGTCTTTCACTGGCTTTTAGGCTCTTGGATGATTGAAGCACTTTTGAATATCGATCTTAACTGATGGGATTGTTGCCCTTAAACACTCAAAGGGCAACAGGGCCATTGGGCTCTCAGAAACGTGCCCTTTATTTTCTCTGCACCACAGTTCCCTACCTGTAAACTGAGGGGAGCAGAAGGTTAAACCTACCCTCACAGACTGGGATGACTATATCTGTAGTAATGTTGAGCATACACAGAGGTTATACAGGCAGAGTGGGCTAGACCAAGAAAAAACACCATCCTGATGTCCAAGGCAAAAAGCTCTGACCTAACCCTGAAAGTGAATGGGCAAGACTGTCTGCTGCAGGTGTCTAACAGACATTGCATCTCATCTCCTTCTCCTTGCTTTAAAAGTAGTCACAGACCAGCAGCCCTGCATAGAGCAACAGCCCACATAGATCCCTGTGAAATTACTGGTGCTGCTCTAGTGCACAGAGGGTGGTGGATTAGTGTCCTCGACAACACTTTATCTAGGTAAGGATGGACTCTGGCCTTCTGCTATTCATCCTCAACCACACTTTATTTAAGCAAGGTAAGGATGGACTCTGGCCTTCTGCTATTTTCTTTTCCCATCTTCAGCAAAGTTACCTGAGAAGTAAGATCAAATGCAGACCACAAACATCTCTAATTCAGCTCCTGCAAGGCAGAGAAGTTATGACGCAGGAGAGGCACAGGGCAACCATAGCCTTCCGGACCAACAAGAGGAGATACAAGCAGGGCATCTGCCAAAAAACCTTGTTTTTTTTCCTCCAATCTCCAGAAGCCTTCCCTGGAAGGGAATGAAGACTGACACATTCTGCAGAGGGCAACGTGACTTTGAAAGCAAGATGTCAAATCCTCCCCCTTCCTGGTAAATAAAGACATCTTCAGAAGGCAAAGTCATGGAGTTTCCAGTCTTCTTTCTTGTGTTTATCCTGCATGCAGGATGTTCAGGCATATGATATTTAGCTCCCTTTATTTCCTCCCATCTACCTGGCCTGTCATTGAAGGGGGTGATTAGTTCAGCAAAAGAAAGGAGGACAGTCCAATCTGTCTGAAGAGAGAGGATGGAAAATGTAGTCTTTGCTGACAAGGGCAGCAGGACAAGAGCCACATATTGGTAGAAGTGATGAAAGGTCCTGCAGGTCTATTCAGCCTGGCCGTTGCCATGAGAGTGAAGAGATTTGCTGGACCTGAAGCATGGAGAGGACACAAATGCTGTTTTGTTCCGTATCAGTTACAGATTCTGGTCACTTGTGTAAGCTAATACTCTCTCAACTTCTTTTGGGCTCATTACATCTCTTCTTATGTTACAGCTTGGCAGCACAGTTCTGCCTCTCTTTTAACATGGAAAACACGTTGCCTTCTGCCCCTAACACAGGCACCTGGTTGTAAAGGACAGATTTTAATCTTTGCATTTGCATCACTGGTACTATCAGCTCCGCTCAGGTAACTCAGGTTTCTCATCTCTGTGGAAGAAAAAGAAGACCATCCTTCACACCCATCCTGGTCTGTAATCTCGGGAGCGCTCACCCTTCCTGAGCCAACACAGTCTGAGCCTCCATTTGTGCTGATGAGAAAGTATCTTAGCACCACTGCTCGCAGCAGGACACCTCCAGCCATGTACTGCAGCGTTGGAGCTTTTCTACTGAAAACAATAATGGGTATTATGCAATCCCTGGGCTGCATAGGGAACAGCGTGGCCAGCAGGTCAAGGGAAGTCATTCTCCCCCTCTGCTCTGCGCTGGTGAGGCCACTACTGGAATAATGTGTCCAGTTCTGGGCTCCCCAGGTCAAGAGGGACAGGGAACTACTGGAAAGAGTCCAGTGAAGGGCAACAAAGATGATTCAAGGATTGGAGCATCTCCCTTATGAAGAAAGACTGAGAACTGGGACTCTGTATGTTGGAGAGGAGAAGGCTGAGGGGAGACCTTATCAATGCCTACAAGTATCTCAAGGGAGGGTTGAAGGAGGAGGGAGCCAGACTCTTTTCAGTGGTTCCCAGTGAGAGGACGAGGAGCAACGGGCACAAGTTGGAACATAAGAGGTTCCACTCGAATATAAGGAAAAACTTCTTCACGGTGAGGGTGACAGGGCCCTGGAACAGGCTGCCCAGGGAGGGTGTGGAGTCCCCTTCTCTGGAGATTTTCAAGACCCGCCTGGATGCTCCTGAGTAACATGCTCTGACAAGCTCTAGGCAATCCTGCTTCAGCAGGGGAGTTGGACTAGATGACCTCTATGGTCCCTTCCAACTCTAAAAATTCAGTGAAATTCAGTGAAAATTCAGTATGTTGGCCTGAGTAATAAGTAGTTAATTCTCTCTAACAAGATGAAATAACAAGATTGTAACCCTATAAAACAGGTGAATTCCTGGTGCCCTTTAACTCTCTTCTGAAAGTTTGCTCCCACTGCAATTAGCTAGGCTTTGGCTGTTGTTTTCAGGGTAATAGCATCCGAATCATTCCCCAGAGCATTGCTCCAGAAATTAATTCTAGTTCAACGACGATGACAGGTTTTGTGATAGCTAAGCAAATAACATGCTGGAGTACTGTTCATACTCTGTAACACCGTGAATACTGTATTAAGTATGTATTTAACCAGTGGTAATTAAGTGAAAATGGTAGAAACAGAAGCTCTGCCTCTCTCTTCAGCTCTCGTGAAGCATTCTGGAGGACTACATCCAGTTTTGAGCCTTCAGAATTAGACAGTCACTACTGTCTGGTGGGTTTTTTTGTTTTTTGTTTTTTGTTTTTTTTTGTGGTTGGACTCGATGATCTCAGAGGTCTCTTTCAACCACTAAGATTCTGTGATTCTGTGTAAAAGCATAGGGGAAGTGAGAGCCTCTGCTTCATTAAGGTTATCCAGCCAGGGACCCTTTCAGTGCAAAAGGGATATTAAATAAAGGAGGGATTAATAAAACAGGAACATGGAGCAGCACAAACTGGGTGCACAAGCGATAGAGGCACTGGCAAGGCCCAAAAGTGTTTCAGCCACTAATTGATGGGCTACCAGGGAACTCCAGGCAGGGCTTTGGCAAGGAGTTATGAAGTAACTCTGATAAGAAGAAGGGAACAAGAGGAACAGGAGGACTCAGGATATTTGAAGAAGGCTTGTGGGACTGTGCAAAACCATAGGAACATTATGGGAAAAGGGGATCGAGGCAAAACAACGGCAGAAAAAATGCACAGAAAAGGCTATTAAAAGGGACCAGCCATATGTAAAACCTCACTGGTCAGTACATTTGTCTGGCCAAGCCCAGCAGCCAATCACTACAGTCTGTCTTCTCTTCTCATTAAAGCCTTTCTTAACTGTCTCTCTGTACAATCTCACAGCCCATCCCATGTGTGTGAATGCTGTAAGGACAAGGTGCCAGCAACTGGGGGCACAAGAGGACATAAAACCATAGAATCACAGAATCATAGAATTGCCCAGGCCGGAAGAGACCTCCAAAGGCCATCTAGTCCGACCTCCCCGCAGTCAGCAGGGACACCCCCAACTAGACCAGGTTGCCCAGGGCCTCGTCGAGCCTCTCCTTGAATATCTCCAGGGATGGGACCTCAACCACCTCCCTGGGCAACCTGTTCCAGTGCTCCACCACCCTCACAGTGAAGACATGGGACTAGCAACTGAAGTGAGATGGGGCTGCAGGCACCCTAGGGTTGTGGTGCCAGCTGCTGGTGTGGACGAGCGTCTCAGCTCAGTCATTGGGACAGGACTGGTGTGTCCTGGGCATAGCTGCTGGGGAGACTGGAGTGAGAGAGGGGCTCAGCACTGGCTCCTGGAGCAGGACTGTGGATTACAGCCTGTGTGTTTGAGCAAGGTTGGACTAGGAGCTCCCAGACATCTCCTGCACCTAAATCTTTCCATGATTTATCTTATAACCCTGGAGTCAATGAAGCTGCGCACTGGCATAAGCCACAATAGTAACAGTTCCTCTGGCTCCAAGAGGTTAATGAGAATGTACCCTTTGAACAAACAGGAGCAGAGTAGTTTGCTTTGTGAACATGACAAAGAAAATACAGTTCACTCAGGTTCATGCCCCTGAGGTTGGATAAGTACCAACAGAAATAAATGCAACCCCCTCACCCTGATGTAGTTGTAACAACATCTCTAATAATATCCAGTACAGCTAAGATCTTTGGGGCTATATTTTTCCCCCTCTCAACAATTCCAGGTTTCAGTCAGCCAGAAGATTTTTGCAGTTTTGTGACTGTAAGGCATTTTCAGCTTTTTTAAAAAAATATCTGTGAATAATAGACATAACTCCATTTATTTTAACAGTACTTGTAAGACTTCCAAAAAAATATTGATTTGAAGTTTACTTTCCCTTCTCATATGCATATACTTAATGATAACAGACCAATAAGCAAAATGAACCAGGTTTATGCATGTAGTATTTTGGAAAGGTAAGTAGGGTGACATTTTTGTACGTCTTCTAATTTCAAACAGATTTTTTTCCCAGATAAAAGCTCAAATATTCTGTTTTGGCAAATTTCTCCTCAAAGAAATTATTTTCCTAATGCCCTCAAATGGTGGTTGCTGAGGCAACTCTAAACAAGTTTAGATGCTCAAATGCAAAATATCTTAAGTTGTAAGGAGCATACTTAATGATAAAATAGAAGACATTTTGGGTTAGCCCAAGGTACTAAGTTCTATAAGAACTTTTCTCCACTCAGATGGACTGTAGCAATGTATATATTTTTGTAGAGAGATGTAAGTATTCACACACTAGAGAATCATCTAAGAAAAAACCTGATCATATAAAGCAAAGGTATTATCACATTCTAAACTTTTTCTGAGTCCTTGATACAAGGCAAATCATCATTCCACTATGGCATCAGTGGGAAAGGCACCAAGTTTCTCTTCTGAACACGTTACAGCAGAAGTGGTTGAGCTGCAGACACACAGATGGAAACCATCTATTCCTGGGTCTCTCTCGAATGACTAATACAGTTCTGAAGCCCTTCGGGCCTCACAGAGGTAGCAGTACATAATATTTTACTTCATGCACTGCTATCTTTGGAGAGCAATTTTACTCAGCACAAGTAAAAAAGCGGTAGAATACACCCTTAGAGCTATTTCTCTCCAGATACCTATCTGACTCCTCCCAAATTTATCCCTTTTAGAGTCACATTCTAGCCTGCAAGCAACACAGCCCTTTTCCTACCCAGCAGGATTCTGCTGCTGAAGAAGCCTTCTTCAGCTTTACGCTGAAGGAGTGAATCTGAGTCGAATACCTTTTAGCTGAGAAAAGAGAAAAAGATACATGCACAGATATGTGCTTTGTCTAGGCATAACATCCAATGCAGTAAAGTCTTGATTTTGCACAGGAAGCAGGTAAGGAAGCAATACCCAGAAAGGGTTTAAACACAGAGACTATAATAGATTCCCCAGCCCTCTGGTGTTGTATAATTCTGGCCAGATAAACAGGTGCAGAAGTTCCTGAAAACAGGGGTCATTAAGATGTTCCAAGCCTGCAACCACCATGTTGGCACATCCAGCAGCATCTGGATATTAAAAAGCATAGAGAGACTAAGGAAGGGACCTCTTGAGGTACCAAGTTTGATCACCTGCTCCAAGTAGGGACAGCTCAAAACCTAGATTAGATGGCTCTGCTTGTCAAGTCGAGTTTTGAATGCCTGCAAGGATGCACATGCTACCACCTTGGAGGACCTTTTTCAATTTCTGAGTCCACTGGGAGGAAAGACAGATGGGCAGGGTCCACGTGGCATGAGAAACTGTAGAGTAACTTAAGCAACTCTGCTCCTCCAAAGGAGGGAAGGGAAGTAGTTTGGGAAGTAGCCTCTGCACAGAGGTGAGAATTTACCATGCTTCTGCACCCAACACCCATGCCCAGTCTTGTTGAAGACACAAAACACTCGATATAGAGATTAAGCCTGCTAACTGATTGCTTATATTTCATCAATGTGTTCAGACTGGATATTCTCATCACCATCTAATTGTACCCCTAGGTTTATTTTGTATTTATTTTTAAAGAAACAAAGTAAGGCCAGCCCCTTTCTTTACCCAAGTGCTTGTTGCCACAATTTTCTGCACCGAGATCCTGTGGAGATAACAAGAAACCTTCACAGGCAGTCATATACTGATGTCAGCATCAATCAGCAACCACATTAGAAAGCAAAACCTCTTCCAATATGTCAATGCAATAAACAGTGATCAAATTCCACTCAGTACAGGCACGAAGGCTTCCTTGTACTCCCTAATGATTTTTACATGACAGCTGCTTAAATCTGTGGGAACTATGCTGCTCTATTTCTAAAGAAAGGAATCAAAGAACTGTGGGTATTCAACTCAATAATCAGGAAAAACAATTCCCTCTCTTCCCAGGGACAAGTGCACAGCCATATAATCTCCAAAACAGACAAACCTAGTTTCTAGGTTGCTTGATTTTTAACAGTGTGGACCCAAATCCAGCAGCGAGCAGGCTCAGGCAATGGGTGCTGTTTTGTCATGGAACAACGTCCATGCTTTGCTGCAACCGAAGCTAGATCAAGACCTCTCTATTACAGACTCATTTCAGATGTGGCTTTTCTGGAGAAAAACTAAAAAAAAAATACTCTACTAGTGAAAAAGCATACTCAGAAGCTGTACACCCAGTGTCACTCTTTTTCGAGCTTTTTTGGGGTTTTTTTGGTTTTGTTTTTGGTTTTTTTTGGTTGGTTTTGTACTGTTTACCAGCATATTTCACAATTCTCCTGCCAGTTTCCTTTTGCAAAATAAGTAACTGTTTCTCCATGATGCCATCAGCCCTCCTTGGCATGTCTAGGGAGCCTAAGAATTGCACTAGTAGCATGCAAATATTTCTTACAATAAGAAAAGTGAGAGATCAGGAAGCTAAATTCCCTAGGTCTATCTCCACAGATTCTGCCCAGCATTTTGTATTTCAGAGGTAAATATCCAAAAATCCAATTTCATCTTCTCCCAAGATTTCTATGCAGTACTGATACATATCATGGATTTTCCTAGTATTGCTTCCAGTTCTTATCTTTTCTTCCACTGCACTTGTTCTTTATATGGTTATTGCTTAAAGTGGAGAGACTTTTTCCATATAGTGCCTAACAAATAATGTTTTGATTCCCAAAGGCCTTTTGGTAATATGGGAACACAAAAAATAAAGACAAAATTTCCCTGTGGAGCTTTTCAATACAGTATTACCCACCCACCCCAAGAATTTATACCATAACTCACTTTTTCCTCATGCTGGTATCCAAGAGACAGAATACAGTACTGAAAGAAGTTAAAACAAAAAGATAGATGATGCAGACATTTGTCATGCAGTCCTTCTATATGCTTGTTACACGTCCTCATCCTACCTTTCTTCTTTCCAAGGTAACTCATTTGGTTTTAAATGCTTCCATTCTGCTAGGAACCTGACTCTTGATTGGTTTTAGAACAAACTATGCTGTATTCATTTTAAAATAAGGTTTTTTGTCCCGCAAGACCTTAAAACCCATGGGTAGCATGACTCTTGATTGTTTTTAGAACAAACTATGCTGTATTCATTTTAAAATAAGGGTTTTTGTCCCGCAAGACCTTAAAACCCATGGGCCCCTCTGCACTGTCTCCTCTTTATGGTAAAACTTAATTTCTTCACCTCACTTTCTCTTCCAGTCTGACTTCAGTAGCACTCCCATTCTATGTTACTGCAGCATTTTTCCTGGAATCTCTCAAAAATTCCTTCCCTACCACCACACACATACCCCTGAAGTACTTCCACATCTACGTTCCGTCAGCATTCTCCTTCTCCATTTCACAGCATCTCCCAGTCACACCAGCATTTCCCAGTGTTCCCTCACTCAGCCTTCTCCAGAGATGTCTCTCACTGAGCTCCTCCCAACCATTCTTGTTGTCTCCTTGCCAGAGAAAGGGGAAAAAAAAGAGAGGGTCTGTGCAAGGACTGAAAGGGAGCTGAGCACATTGTCATCTGAAAAAGCCAGTGCTTCCATTTCCAAATCTAACAGTGTCTCTCTAAACATAACTTTTGTTGATTTTTTTTTTTGGTGGTGGTTTATTTTTTTTGCAAATACTATGTACCTAAAAGAGCTTGATCTTAGTCTCCATCAAGGGGCAGAAGGCCCCGTCCAACAAACCTGTATTGAACTTTCCAAGATTTCCAGACTAAGGAAGTTTCTCTCAGTTCCTTCTCCAAGACATGGTGCCAGTGCTCTTGGACAAGTTGATCACAAGCAAAGGCTGGAGGCACAGGGTTTTCTCATCCTTTGATTTTGTTTCGACATTCTCCATTGAAGGATCTCATCTGGATGAGGTCCTGCAGGTGGGGCAGGCAGGCGAGTCTGACTCACCTTAACTCACCTACCCTCCCTCCCAAACTCCTGAGCATTTTGAAGAATTGAAAACAAAACCAAATCCCTCACCTCTGCTCTTCAGGTGATCATCCTAAAATTCAGGTTTTTAGAACAGTGAACATGGGAACAACTATAAATCAGCAAACTTGTTCCCTTCTGCTGTTTCTGCTTGCACTGCTGTTGTCTAGACTGTGTGCTCTCAGGGCTAAAACCAGTTGCTGTGTGCTCAGTTTCTTTTCAGTTGTTGTTTAGGCAGTGAAGACTCCCATTAGCTTTTGTTTAAACACATCTAACTACCCAAAACATTGGTCAGTGAAGAATCAAACTGTCTCCATCAACATTCAAGAGCCATTTCCAATAGTACTGCTTGCCTCCTTCTAGCTTCTGTCTGAAGAAGTTTATATCATTTGTAGCCCAGCATATACTGGTTTCTCTTTTTGCCATAAGCCACTCTAAATCTAAACCTGAATCCCTTGTCAGTCATTATTGGTGTATGCTATGTGGTTTTTTAATTTATTTTTTTTTTAAAACAGCTAATTCAGGAGATCTCTAAAACTTATGATAGAAACATCCTGATAAATACTGGACACATGCAGCTTACAGCAATACTATTAGCTAGATTATATGCAATTGTACTCCTGTGCATTTCCATCTCTACTCTTAGCAATGCTTTTAGATTTTCTTGGTGAAGAAATATTTCAGTGCTTTGTGTTGGAAAGGTAGGAGTACATAGCCTGTCAAGAAGAAGGATGCATGAAGTATAGCATCACTCCCAGAAGTTCAATGTCCAACTGCAGAGTGACCCAAAAATGGGGTGGAGAGGGAGCTTCTACACACTTTTAAAGGATCAGAGAGAACAGTACATTTTTCTGCTAATGGCAAGCACTTGAATTCATAGTTCTGAAGTATAGCCAATAGCTGTTTTAGAAGCACGGCTAAAATCAGTGATTTTCATTGTGTAAAACAGACCAGAGGAAGGACATCAATCAGTTCATAGGCAAAATTAACATTGTAGGATGCCTGTCTTAAACCCTGGTACAGCACCTGTGTGCATGCCTGAACTTCCAGGGAGCTGGACATTTGATGGTGCTTGGAAGCTTTGAAGTTGATAGGACTCCTGTGATTTTCAGGATCAGGATGTAGGAGTGACACCACGGGGGTGCTTTAGTTCAGAATATTGAGAATTATATGGAGTCCTCCAGCTTGCCATTTCCCAGCTCTTGCTTTCACTTCAGAGGGAAGCTTTGATCAAACGAGGATCATAGGGAAATCCCAGATGGAAGAAGGCCAGCGCAATTAGACACAAACCCACTTTGTAACTCATGATGTTTTCCCTAAGTAAATTATTGCTAATTTGATATAATAGGAAACACAGCTGACGCTCACCAAAAAAAAAAAAAAAAAAAAAAATCTCTGCTTGTGAAGACACAGTGCTACAGACCACAGAAAGACTAAGCCATCCATAAGAAGTAGCAATATCAGTGGATAATTAGAGTAGCTGAATTTGCCCCATGATCATAGCTTTCTTGAATGGTGTAAAAGCCAAGTAGCTATCACAGGGGAGGTGAATGGATTGACAGAAAGAATAGTAGAGAAGGAAACATTTATTTTATTTTTAAAATATAAAAGCGGTATGGCTATAAGTAGCATATTTTAAGGTTACCCATTAAAAAATTATAAACAAATAGAACACATCACCAGCATATACAAATGTACAGCCTGGATGGCAAAAACAAGAAGAGTTTGAGTATGGACCACATCTCAAACAGTGCTTCAAACTTTTCCTAAATGCTGTTTTTAAAAACGTTAACTTTTAGGCATGAACCTCACAGCTTCAAAAGAAAAAATGCACGTGCACACGCTTCCAGCTGTGGGATCAGCAAACCGAGCATATCACTTAATTGGCATGTGTAGAAGATCAATTTTGAGGAGGCAGCTTGTGCCCCCTCACTACAGACCAAATGTTCCACTCCTTCCTCATCCAAATTTGAGCTAGAGATGAATTCATCTTCCTTACTCCCCGTTGTGTAGAACAGGTTGTTCGCTAAGTGGAAAAGCCTTCTGGAGTCTTTATTAAGGAAAAATAAGGGACAGAAGCTCACAATTAATAACAGTCAGCTCCTGGAGTGACAATGACTGTGGCTTGTCCTCTAACTTATTGCTTTTTCCACCCCCTACACAGCTCTGAAAATCATGCTTTTTTGTTTACGTGCTTTCCACCTTTTTCAAAGACAGAAAGAAGGAATATTCTACAGGCATTTCTCCTACCATGAAAGAGACATAGGGACAGTTGATATTCATATATTTTCTGTGCAGCAGCATCCAAAGACTTCACTCAGAATCAATATCTACTGGGCTAGGTTCTCTGTCAGCACTGAGGACTTTGCCCTCAGTACCATGCTCTTTACATCTTCAGGCCCTGGTCCTGCAAATGTCTATACAGACTACTCTTGTACTTAAAGTATGTGTATTAGAGTACTTAAGCACTCATCCTAAGACTTCAGAAACTTAAAGAGTGATGAAGAGATGGGGACAATGTAACAGACAGAAATTTACCTACCTATATAATATACTGGAAACTTTTTCCAGTTATCATAGCAGTATGAAATACATGCCTGCTACCTCCATCCATAATTCAGGACACCTTGTCTAGGTTTTGTAGAAGAGAGGGATCTTGAGTAAGATCTTAGGAAGAGTGACCCAACCAGCTGGATGAAACTCACAAAGGATGAGGTACAAAACCTAGTTTGCCTTCATTAAGCTTTTGCTGCATCCCTTCCCCCAAACATACTCTGTGTATTTCCTCTTCCCATTGAAGACAGAGATAAAGCATGGGAAAGCAGAGGGGTTTAGTTTTCACTCTCTCTATAGGGGTAAGGATGCTGCCAGCATTAAGCAGACCATCTTCAGCAGCAGTAATGGTTGGGACAAAACACCATTTTCTTTGGAAGCTTCTAGGTTTCTGGCATGACTCTCTGCTCCTTTCCACTGACACAACAGCCCCTAGAAGGAGGAACAACTCCCACTGACTCCTCTGGGTCTGAGCAAGGAAAAGGAAATGCAGAGCAAGCCCATGACTCTCTTCCTCAGATAAAACAGTACCACTTCCACCCAACCATCAGTACCTCTGCTCTTCACACTTCCACACCTGTACATCACCTCTGTGCATCAGTGGGGAACAGCAGCATTTCCACCTAGCTAAAACCCTCCCTCTTTTATTTATTCCATAACACAGCACCCTCCTTTTCCCTAAGGCAGAGATAAAAGCCACAAGTCACCCACCCAACTTCACAGCAGTTACTGACGTACCTCTAGCAGTGTGGGGTTAGAGGATAAATATTAGTTTCTTTTTGCCAATGCCATAAGAAAAGTCCACCAGGAAAAAAGCTCCCACTGAAGCAAGTATGTGGGGAGTACTATGCCACAGAGCCTGGAAATCACAAAGAAATACTGATTTTTCTATAGGGGCATTGAAAAAATGGGGCAAGTGAGGCTTGCATTCATGTATTGTATATGCTTTGGTAGATAGGGACTGACTCTATGTAAATCTATTTGCTGGAAACTCATCTTACATAACTAGAAACTCCAACAGATCTTGTTTGTCATATACATGAGCGTGTCTCTGGTTGTCAAATCACATCCAGCACTCGCACAACTTGCAGTCCTGCTTGGATTAGTTTTTGGTCAGTATAAAGAACTTCAGATTAACTTTACTGGCTATGATGGTGCATAATGGGTAACACTTACTCAAACACATTTTTTTAAGGATATGCTAATCCTTCCTTACAAGATTAGAGCAAGAATTTATTCTAATGTCTTCATTCATCTACGGTTATGCCATCTCATACATTGAAGTCACTAGCACAAGTTGGTGATTACCAGGCTTCATGCTCCAAATGGCAGGAGAAAAACCCAGACCTAAGGCAGTGAGAAAGACAAATCACTCATTCATTGGCACCAGGACAAGCCCTTCCATCAGACTGTGCTCAAATATAAAACCCCTCCATTACATACATAAGCTAGCCACATGGCTACACTTAGACATACATTCCCTCTGATATGCAATATTCTGCTCCTGCGGGTGCTTGTTACTACTAAATTTCAAAGCACTAGTGAACTTCCACCCCCCTATACTGGACAACAATACTCATTTGACTCATATTTTAAGAAGTGCTCTCTTCGACCTTATTCTTGTATATTTTCGATAAAGCATATAGCTCAGCCTTCCATTATTTTCTTGGTGGATGCATTTCTGTAGGGTCTTCTGGATGCTGAGAGAACAGCACCATCTTACCCCTCCCTTCTACTATCCCCATCTGAGTCTGCAGTGCTTTCTTCTGCATTTTCTCTTCACCCTTTCTCCTGTTGCACTTGTGCTTGACTAGAAGCCAATGTTTACCACTACAGCATCCTCCTGAATCATGCAAAATGTGAGCTCTAATATTAACACAATTTGTGACAAGGGAATTAGAGAACAGAAATCTCTACTATGCTACCCTCTCCATCTCACCACCCACTCCATTTCAGGTCCTTCTGTGGCCCACTTAAAGTAGTAACTGAGCACTTTGGTATCTATCAGTTAGTGGATCTATCCTTACAAGGTGCCATGTAGAAATGCATTCATATATCTCTGTAAGATATATGAAGCATAAGATAATGAACCATTAAGTATCCACCAAAAAGGACTCTGAGGTTTACAGTGAGACTAAAAAAAAATAAATGCCTAAAACCCAAAAGATAATTCCAGAATACAACTCCATCATCGCATCACAGACTCTTCAAATTCTATAGGTGTTTCAAATATTGTGCTCTACAGCTTCCCTAGTACTTAACAGGTCGTCTGGGCCTTCTCAGTGGCCCCGCAGTCCTTATAAGGCTGAAAATTTGCATCAAGCCCATATCTAATCTCTAACAGGTTTTAGAAACTAGGGCTAAAACTTACCCTGGTTATCCTAGGAATTTATAGAATCACTAAAACATCTCAGCTAGTCATCTGAACTCCCATTATAGTCCCTAGAGTCAAACAGGCATTTCCACAAGACGATCCACGTATTGTAAGGTCAACATTCAAGGTTGTCAACGAATCACACCCAGTAATTCCTTTTCCTCTCAACTGACTGTAAAGCTAACTGAGAGGGAGCCAAGTATGAGCCAAGCTCATAGATATCTTGAGAGGAGACCTTCCCCTCCCTCCACTTTTCCACTCAGATGTGCTAACATGAAAGGGTATCTTACCCAATGTGTAAGACAACTGCAGTGCAAGACAGTCAAAGGGACAGTTTGCATGGACGCAAGAGAATTCAGTGTCAAGACAAAACATCTAGCACATTTCATTCCCATTCCTGAAGATACCCAAATCAGAAGCTGAGCAAGCTGATGCAGTTTTGTAGCTGGTCCTGCTTTGCACAAGTATTAGAGATCTCCAGTAGTCCCTTTCAATCAAGACTTCTCTGCAGTTCTATGAAACTGATAGAAGATGAGAGACTTGTAAGATTGGAATGTGAAAATAGCATTGACAACATGATGAGAACGTACCACCAGTCATCATGTCTAAGTGCCATAGCCTGCTAGCTAGCTAGCAAACAATAGAAAAGATCACTATTAAGTAATATTAATAGACCTAATAGTTTGCCACTAATTTGGTGTCTGGCCCCATTATCATTCATAATAATGAACAGATGGCATTCACGGTGCACACAAAACTGGAACCCCCAAAACCTAAGTAGGACAGTGAAGCAATACAAAAGGGCCTTCAGAGATTAAATTAGAGATATGAAAAAAAAGCAAGATTAATGTTTTTTCTGTCATTTGTTCTCCTAACAACAGAATCAACATGATTCTGCTACCCTGGCCAACGTCATTTGTTCTCCTAACAACGGAATCAACATGATTCTGCTACCCTGGCCAACTCAGATCCTCAAGTATTGCTTATTAGCTACGTGCTGTATACAAGTAACTTCCTACCCACATTGCAGCTCTGACTGTTTCTGTAGTTCTGACTTTTTTTTTTGGCAGCCTTCAAGAAGCCAGAATGCAGTGAATGTCACCAAATGCCTCACAGATTATTTTAACAAGCATACAGCTGGATTCTGATATATTTGAGACTTTAAAACGTAGAAATGCAGTGGGAAGAAGAGAACTGGATAGCAGTGCTGCTGAAGAATGGCACTGAAAGCCAAAAAGTGAAATACATAGAGCAACCAGTTTGATGGTACCACCAAAAAAGTCCTAGGTCAGATTGTATAGGAGGGTATCATAATCTAATCAGTTCTGAAAATTGAAAACATCAGAACAATACTAAGCTATACCCACCACAATATACATCTTGCATCATTAGACAGTTAGGCAGACTATCAAGTGATAAAGAATGAAAACAGTAGCCATCTCCAGGCATTTGGGATTCTCATGAGAGAGACACGGGATGGAGAATTAGAACGAGGGACTACAACTAAAACTGATGGATTTAAGTACAAAAAGAAAGTGACCAAGTGTCAACGGAAATGTCCTAATGGTAAGATCTGGAAAATAACCTCTTGGAAGGGGAAAGGCTAGAAGCAACACCATAGCAGCTATTAAAAAAAGTTTGAGGAATACCCTAGAAGGAAATAACCCATATTGAATGGGAGATGGACTCCCTGGAGTAACCAGGTCTTTTCAATACCTAGGTAATAAAATTCTGTAATTCAGCATTTTTCCTATAAGCATATCTATATCAGCTGCTACAAAGCAGCAGGTGGGAAGCCATAAAGCAGGACATTCAATTCTCAGCCCCAATTGGGCTAAGCAGAAATCCCTTGGGTGTAACCGTTTGCAGTGAACCAAACAGCAAGACCTACAGAAAAGGAGGAAACGCAGATCCTCTGAAGCTGTTCTAGTACTCTTTTCCTCCTGTTACAATTAAGGGAATTTGTGGGATGGTCTGAACCATCCAACAAAGTTTTACAAGCTTCAAAAGCAAGAGGCAGGGAGAGGAAACATAAGCTAACTGCCATCTCTCACCAGTTTATTGACTTAAACTGAAGTGAGGAAGAACGACGCTATTGCTCTTGCAGCCCTGCTCTCCAGGGGTACCTGCAGATGCCTTCAGATCCCCCAACCCTTTCAGTCAAGGCCTCCACAGTGGCACACTAAGGACCACGGGGCCAGACTCCACAGAATTTCCCCATTTGCTAAAGACCTACAGCAAACAGTAACTGGAGAGCCTAAGCCTGAAGTAAAAAGCTGCAGCCAGTTCTTAACAGACACTGGTGGTTCACCTGGAGGCAGGTACTGGTGACATAACAAGCAGTCTACAAGCTAGTCTTTTCTTAAATGAAAGAAACTAGATTTAAAAAGATGTCTAATCCAGAGATACAGGTCACACTGTTATTTTTAAGATGGTCACTCGACAATACTTCTACTGTATTCCTGAACTTTATCTTCCATCAGTGACAGCAACAGACTGAGTGGTCCCGGAGCTCTTTCAGGCTTCTGTCTATACAGAGGTACAGAACAATTCTGAGGAAATTCAATAGTTAAATAACAAATAAGTCACCCTCTGCAGACGTTTTTTCCAGATGGACCTTCTCTCAATACACTGAGAAGAAACATTAGGTTATTTTCACTAGTAATCACAGAATGGCTGAAGTTGGCAGAAACCTCTGAAGGTCATCTAGTCCAAGATCCCTGCTCAAACAGGGCCACCTACAGCTGGTTACCCAGGACCATGTTCAGACATTAATAACTCCAAGGATGAAGACTCCAAAACCTCTCTTGACAACTGTTTCAGTGCTCAGTTACCCACACAGTAAAAACAAATGATGTTCGGAGGGATGTTCCCCTGAACAAATGATGTTCAGGGGGAACTTTCTGTGTTTTGTTTTGCACCCATTGCCCCTGGTCCTGGCACTGGGCACCACTGAAAAGAAAAATGGCTGAAGTTGACAGAAACCTCTGAAGGTCATCTAGTCCAAGCCCCCTGCTCAAACAGGGCCACCTACAGCTGGTTACCCAGGACCATGTTCAGACATTAATAACTCCAAGGATGAAGACTCCAAAACCTCTCTTGACAACTGTTTCAGTGCTCAGTTACCCACACAGTAAAAACAAATGATGTTCGGAGGGATGTTCCCCTGAACAAATGATGTTCAGGGGGAACTTTCTGTGTTTTGTTTTGCACCCATTGCCCCTGGTCCTGGCACTGGGCACCACTGAAAAGAACCTGGTTCCATTTCCTCTGCCCCCTCCCATCAGATAGTTATATACATTGGTAAGATCCCTCTGAGACCTCTCAAGAGTCCCAGCTCTCCAGCTTTTCTTTACAGGAGAGATGCTCCAGTCCCTTCCTCATCTCCATGGCCCTTCACTGGACTCTAGCCAGCATATCCATTATCTTTCTTGTACTGGACAGCCAGAACTGGAAACAATACTCCAGGTGTGGCCTCACCAGTGCTGAATAGAGGGGAAGGATCACCTCCCTTAACCTGCTGGCAATGCTCCTCCTAATGCAGCTCAGGATACTTTTAGCCTTCTTTGCTTCAGAAGTACCCTGTTGGCTCATGTTTAGCCTGGTGTCTGCCAGGTCCATTTCTGCCAAGCTGCTTTCCAGCCAGTCAGTCTCCAGTATATACTGGTGCAGGAGGTTGTTCCTCCCCAGGTACAGGACTTTGCACTTCTTACTGAACTTAATGAGGTTCCTGTCAGTCTGTTTCTCCAGCCTGTCAAGGTTCCTCTGGATGGCAGCACAACTCCCTGCTGTATCAGTGACTCCTCCTAGTTATGTGTCATCTGCAAGCTTGCTGTGGGTACCCTCTGCCCCATCATCCACATCATTAACGAAGACCTTGAACAGGATTGGACTCACTTACTGCTAGTTACTGGCCTCCATCTAGAATTGATGCCACTGATCACCACACTCTGGGCCTAGTCATTCACCCAGGTCTTAGTCCATCTCACTGTCTACTTATCCAGCCCATAATCCATCAGCTTCTCAGTGAGGATCTCATAAGAGACAGTATCAAAACCCTGCTGACATCTAGGTAGGCAATATCCACTGCTCTCCCCTCATCTACCAACCCAGTCATTTCATCACAGAGGGCTGTCAGGGTTGGTCAAGAATGGCATCCCCTTGGTGAATTCCATGCAGACTACTCTTGATCACTTTCCTGTGCCTGGAAAGAATTTTCATCAGTTCCCCACAGATCAAGGTGAGTGTGACCAGGCTGTAGTTCTCTGGCTCACGCTTTTTGCCTGCTAAAAGAAGGAAATGGGAAGAGTGTGATGCTACTCTTTTCAAGAAAAAAAAAAGAGCTGAAAAGTGTCTGGCATCTACACTGTGTTCCTAAGGGAGGAATGCTAGATCCAGCCACATAGAGAGCCAGCACAGCCCTCAACGACATTACATTGCTGATTCAATGTCATGTAAATACTGTACAAACTTTAGGTTGAACTTCCCCCAAATTGAGTACTTTTCCCTCTACAGGAACAAAAATCTATGACACAAAGGCATATAGCAGACCTCGGGAAAAAGGATGCTGATTAGGTCTTGGTATGACAGGCCAACATACAAACAGAAAAGTATATAGAAAGTTAAGTCATTAAGAAAAGGTATCTTTAAGGGTTATGCCTTTTTTGAAAGCAGCTGGTCTGGAGTTTGAAATAAAATCAGACTTCCCCCCGAATGCCTCCCTCCTCCAATAATTGGATCAGCTACCAAATAATCATGCCGTGTTGACCTTAGGCTGAGCTACTGCATTTTATAATAATATTTAAGTTGAAGTTAAAGTCTATTCAGTATAAGGATTATTAATATTTTCATTTATTAACATTACTTTGGCCGAACTGGTTGGAGTCAGCTAAAAGTTTTCTTTAGTAAGAAGAGATTCTGGAAGAAACAGATGTTCTAAGACAGTCCTTTTCTTTCCAGTCTATCAGTTTAGGGGGCAAACCCAGGGCAAACAAAGGAAAATAAATGATAATCAGTTGGATATTTTAATTGGTGTTATTAACAAACCAGAATTACAGTATGTAACAGTTGGGTTTGAGGTTTTTTTTTTAACTTATGACTCCAGAACAAAAATATGCTTTAAATACTTTTCTCAGGTACCTGAATTAACTGATTGTATCAGTAACTTATCAGTTTAAATAGATGCATTTCTTTGAATCCACTTGGAAATGTGCACACAATCAATTGCTGTTAAGAAAATATTTATTATTTGCAAGGTGCAGCCATAAACGATTGCACAGCTACTTCTGCAGCATTATTGATTATGGACAAAGATGACAGCTACATGCATCAAAGTAAGGAGAGTGAAGTGCTGCCCTGTTTTCTGTTCGCACCAGAAGCCTACCACTCAGCATTATCTAACAAGGATCATTATCTGACTGGCAGTAACAAAGCTAGATAAGTCCTTTTTATTCCAAAGCTCATTAAAATAGGCTTGGAAGGACCTAATGCAATGCCCTTTCACATCAGCGGAAAAACCTTACTTCTTCACTGAAGAACCCTCATCAAAATCAAGTTTTATCTTCCACGTAACTGACTGCAGATCTAGCCTGCAGAGCAGAATTATGAGTGCTACCCTTACTGGTACGCACCTAAACCCTGAAGTTTCAGGCACCCCTTCAGGAGAGAAATTACTCTCCAAACCAGTAGTCAGGACTTGCCTAGAAGTTCAATTACCTCTGAGGGGCCAATACTACTCTTGGGATTCAGCAGGTTCCCACTTACTTATGCACAGAAAGGGTTTGCTGCCATCACCAGAAAAGAAAGCAGCAGCCTACCCACTTAAACAGATCCCTACAGCTGCCACCGCACAGAAAGGATGCGGCAAAGGCGTAAGTAAAACAAAAATTGCTTGTGTGATGCTTTCACATTAACTGCAAAAACCAACACCTTTCCCAAGAAAGCCCTGATTAAGTACTGGAGAGAAGCCAGATAATAAATGAAGCATTTCTATGAAAATTTAGACTCTGATTCATTTCTATTGGCTGCAAAGTTGTTTGTTTAAAGATGCTTCACTCCTACTGCACATTTAAAGTAAACAGGTACACAAACAGCTTTAGGACTTTCTTCATCCTTTCCCCTCCTCCTCCTCCCCCCCCCAGTTCTTAAGATTCTCTCAGTAGCTTGTAAATGGAGGGTCCTTCTGTACATCCTCCTACCACTGTGTGTTCACATAGAGTGTACCAATTACCTTCTTCCAATATAATTGCACACAAGAGTGAGCCTTGCGTGTTGATTCAGCACTGAAAGCAGAGGGAACTGGTGGCTTGGAATTTCTGGCCTAAGCATTTCAGAAGGGGTTGATTTTACTGCCTGGTGCCTACATACCTACATACTACCTTTGCTACATCAACCAATTCATCATGGAGATTTTGTTTGCTTGCTTTTGAGGAAAAAAAAAAAAAAGAATGAAAGCATTTGCTTAGGGAAGAAAAAACACTAGGTGCAGTCTCCAGAAACAGTTCATTTTCAGCCAATTCAACTTAATTTATAATTCATCTTAATTTATGATACAAGGAGCCTGTAGTAAGCAAGCAGATATTTGTGAAAAAGTAAAATGGCCACAATGAATCACTTAATACGTCAGCATGTGAAATAGGAAAAGCATTCCTTGGACAGTTAGGATGGTTCTGTTAAAGCAACCCGAGCTGCTCAAGGTAAGGCTACACCACAGAGTGGAGTAGAGCACCACAGTACCTCCAGCAAGCTCCAACCCCACGCCAGCCCACACACCCTCTGCCCCACACCTCCCAGCAGAGGTTTCAGCTGGACCCTCACAGCAGCTGCACAACAGCTAAGGGTCTACCTACGTGGGCTTTCAGCTGCCACGGTGGTAGCCCCTTCCCTCCCATCCTGGGGACAGCACAGCTTTCCTATGCACAGGAAGGCTTGTGCTGGGTTTCTTTGCTCTGCCGTGCCCACAGTTCCTCAGTGGAGCATTTTAAAGGCAAGACTGCAGTCACCTTCAGCCCACGTGAGACTGTACTGCCCCTTGAAGGAATGCTCCTCACTTTTTGCCCAGCCCAGAGCTTTGGGTATCCTGCTCTTCCCCCGCTCCCCCATTTTGCACCAGCACCACTAATCTCCCAGCTACACAATAATCAGATCAGCAGACTGATCAAGCTGAAAGCTAGTTTTCAGCCAAGCTCAGGGAGCTGATCTGAGTCACAGCACAGCTTCAAGAACACCCAAGTAGATATGGGCTTGTTGGGAACATTAGCTGAGCGGAGGCAGAAGAACTGCTCCTTTTGGCAGCAGATTATAATTCAGTTAGGATAAGCTGATTGTGAAGCCACATTCTCAGTGAAACACTTCTTTTAACTGAGTTCCAACAGCTGTAGCCACAGAGCAATGTACACTTAGCCAGGAGGTTGCAAAGCTATCTGGACTAAGGACCACATTTCCACATATCTTCGTTCTACTCCCAGAACCAAAAGGCACCCCAGCCCAAGTGACTTTCTTGAGCCATCCCAGCTTTTAAACATCAATTATCATCACCATCCTAGATCCATGCTGATCATGCCACGTCAGACTCCAACTTTTTCTCCTGTGCAGAAAACAGGCATATGTTTCATCAGTATGTTTCACTCCTAAGCACACCCTGTCCCCAATAACCAAGATATCGGTTCTTTTCCCTCTGAACTCTATTAGGGCTTTCTGCCATCTGCTACCTCTGTGACAGATGCTTGTATAACTGACAGATCAAGCTAAATATAAGATATCAACACCCCCATATGCTCTAACCATTCCAAGTTTAGTACTCCTATTGTATGCAAGGGCTAAATATAGTACGATTAAAAAAAAAAAAAAAAGAAAAACAAAACATCTTTCATGTTGAAGTATTCTTCAGATTGATGACACCTCAGCACAAGGCCTCTAAAGCTTAACGGGGAAGAGAGGGGACGACATCTCCTGAGGGTGCTATTAGGAGATTAAAAGCATCATTTCCAACTCTGTAGCAACCCCCTCCCCCCAAATGAGGATACTGCGCTCTGACAAGGAAAGCAGTTGAGCTTAACTGTGTTTACCACCATGGGTATAAAACCAGTGTGCTATGGAAACTCACCGTCAGAGAGCAGCACACTGTAGACAAGACCAGCTCAGCCTGGGAGGGGACTGTCATATTTTCTAGGCCTGTAGGCCAGGAGCAGATGTCCCTCATCTTGCTCAACAGAACAAATCTGTCCTCTTTTCCAGGGCTCCGGGGACCAACGCAGGTAGAAAAAACTGTTCTGTTCTCCTCCTCTAGAGCTGCAAGGCTCATATGTCCTAACTGACAGTGAAATGAGGGAGAAGAAACCCTTTGTGGACTGAAGAACACTCAGCAGCCACACAAAACCTACTGTTCTGTAGAGCTTTTCACCTTGAAGTAACTCAGAGTGGTTTACGTATTGCATGTAGCTGCCATTTCAACCACCACAGAAACCCAGCTACACAGCATGGTCAACACACCAAGGGAAGTGATGCCATCCAGAGGGACCTGGACAAGCTCAAGAAGCGGGGCCATGTGAACTTCATGAGGTTCGACAAGGTCAAGTGCAGGGTTCTGCACGTAGGTCAGGGCAATCCCAAGCACAAATACAGGCTGGGCAGAGAATGGAGCTCTGCAGAGAAGGACTTGGGGGTGTTGGTGGATGAAAAGCTCGACACGACCTGGCAATGTGTACCTGCAGCCCAGAAGGCTGGCTGCAACCTGGGCTGCATGAAAACAAGCATGGCCAGCAGGTCGAGGGAAGTGATTCTGCCCCTCCCTGGCAATGCGTACTTGCAGCCCAGAAAGCTGGCTGCATCCTGGACTACATGAGAAGAAGCATGGCCAGCAGGTTGAGGGAAGTGATTCTGCCCCTCTGCTCTTGTGAGGACCCCACCTGGAGTACTGTGTCCAACTCTCTTCTGAAGACCCCACCTGGAGTACTGTGTCCAACTCTGGAGCCCCAAACATAAGAAGGACACAAGTCCAGAGGAGGGCAACAAAGATGACCAGAGGGCTGGAGCCCCAAACATAAGAAAGACACAAGTCCAGAGGAGGGCAACAAAGATGACCAGAGGGCTGGAGCACCTCTCCTATGAGGACACACTGAGAGTTGGGGTTGTCCAGCCTGTAGAGGAGAAGGCTCCAGTGAGACCCTATAGCTGTCTTCCAGTATTTAAAGGTGGCCTACAGAAAAGATGATGATGGACTCAAGGGAGTGTAGTGATAGAACAAGAGGTGGTGGCTTTAAACTGAAAGAGGGTAGATTTAGATTAAATATTAGGAAGAAATTCTTTACTCTGAGGATGATGAGGCACTGGAATAGGTTGCCCAGAGAAGCTGCGGATGCCCCATCCCTGCAAGTTTTCATGGCCAAGTTGGATGGGGCTTTGAGCAGCCTGGTCTATTGGAAGATGTCCCTGCTTATTGCAGAGGCAGTTGGAACTAGATGATCTTTAAGGTCTCATAGCAGGGGCGGTTGGAACTAGATGATCTTTAAGGTCCCTTCCAATCCAAACCGTTCTATGATTCTATGATAAACTAAAGAATCACATCTCTTAATTTATTACAGCTTTCCCCCTTCTCTATGATAAATTAAAGAATCATATCTCTTAATTTATTACAGCTTTCCCCCTTCTGCATTTTGACATAAGTTAACAAGCACGAAGAGATCCACATCCTATTTCTCTGAGTACTCCTATGCTCCAAACAGATCAAGAACTGAGAGCAAGAGCTGCACAAGTATGGAGAACAAACTATGAGCCAAAAGCAACTGCAACACAGGCATTGCCCTCACCAACCAGGGCACAGTGACATAGCACCCAAGCAGGGCCACCATAGTGACAGTGACCAGTTCCACTGACAATCCCATAAAATATGAGGTATGAAGTCAGGTCTGAAGTTAATCCATGGAAACCAGTCAGAAATACCAGGAGATGAGGCCAGAGACAGGACTAGGCACAAGACTACAGCATATTCATCAAGTCCATACTCTATATTACGCCAGACAGAGGACTGAAAAGACAAAAAGGAAACAAGCTACCTAATATATAGTTTTGAAATACAATTAAGGGAGAGAGACAAAGGCAAAGTTACCTGCAGCATATATCCATAAAGCCATCTAGGAAAGCCAGTCAGTAAGCCAACACAGCAAAAGGCAAGTCTAGATACAAGCACAACTACAACATAAGCCAGACTGAACTTAGGTGCCCCCAGCTAGAGCTTAAATGGGTATCAGGTATATTGTGGAATCCTCAGGTGAGGCTGATCAGAGTTAATTAAGTCCTATTAGTGCCCTCAGAATCATGACATCAAGCACAGGAGGTAGCTGGAAATTGTAAAGAAAGACATAGAGAAAGTGTGGGCAAAATTCCTGTCTCACGTTCAACACATCAATACCTTCAGGTGACTGATATAAACCCCATAGCTCATGCTCATGCTCCATTTAAGAGGGGAGGAAGAGGACAACTGTAGTTCTGTGCTGTAGAGAGTATCTGAGTAATGCACTGAGATAAGTCATCACTGGAGAAACTGTTACAACAAGATAGCCACAGCCAGAATAAAAGACAACCACAGAATCATTTGGTGTGTAAGGGACCTCTGGAGGTCTACGATCAAATCCAAAGTTGGGCTAGCTTCAAAGTTCGATCAGGTTGCTCAGGGCCCTCAGATCTTCTCCTGTTTTGTAAACTTCCACTGACATGACCCCAGTCAGGAAAGAAAGAGGATATGGCTAGATATTCCAAATTGTCACCCTCTTCTGGGTGTTTCTTCTGGGTGTTTCAGTGTTAGTTACCCAGCTTGAGACACAGAGAGTGGGATTTTCATGCTTGTTTAATAGCTTCAACCCTACTCTCCTCTGGAGATGCCAGAGGCAGCAAAGTGAGAATATCAGGGCAAGAAGAGAAGATTGTGAAAAACTGTCCTTTAATAGTATCAGAGTAAACAGAGTAGTAAAACCCAGTGACCTCACTTTGGACATTTTCACAAAAGTATTTATTTTTAGCCAATTAAAACCCACAGAATGCTTTTTAAAAAAAGAGGATGAAGGTTTTTCTTTTTCCAGACAAGCCATCTTGCGGCAATATCTGCTCTTCTCTACCTGATCCCACTTTATTGCTCAAACTGAATAATAAATATTTGCTAGCCTAAGGAAGTGCTGAAGATCATCACTGTCAAACTGCATGCTGCTGTAACTCCACCGAAGGATTTAATCTCAATGCAATTTCCTTATGAAAGCAGAAACTTTTCAGCAGGGAAAACAAGCTGTGAACGTACTGTCAAGAAAACTTTTCGAAAGGCGTTCTTCAGAGCAGTTGCAGAACTCTGACACAAATACTTGCAATAGCCTCACAGAAAGTCATACACAGCTTTTGTGCCAATGCTTTTTTTCCAATGGAAAATGCAGGTATTTTATCTGTTTCATAGCTTTACTGATGAATGTGTAAAACCTGAACTCGGTTAAAGGAGTGCTAAGCTCTTACTGGCATGTCTATTTTTTAAGTGATGCAGGCACTTTCCTTCCCTATGAATTTTGATTTATGTCACACTTTTTTTTTTCCCTGCTTTGGAAAGCAAAACAGTCAGTCCAAGAAAATCTAGTTCCCACCCAAACCATCATCTCAATAGCTTCTACAGCATTTGGTCATTAGGCACTTATTATTATATATAGGTGAGAATCCAGGGTCACACTTGTATGACCACTGCTTGATCGTCCCCAGGAGAGAGTCTGGAGTCAAGCTTATGAACTGGTCAGGAAGAACTTCAAAGTGAGTTAGTTTTTTGGAGACTTTGCATGTAACGCAACAATAATTCACACATGGATTTTTAAGTATCCAATTAAGACTTGGGACTGCACAGTGATTGCAGCAGGGCCCTATGGGAACCATGCACGTAAATGAGATAAATGAGTTTGTGTTCCCATGGTAATGTTCTAAACAAATCATTACAGTATGTCTATCAAATACTTCCAAGGACATTTGCAAACGATCACGGGGAGAAATCTTTTGGCTCAAGGAATGGGTACAGCATCATATCCTTTCTAATTCTTGTAATATCTCCATGGTATCTGGGCATCCTTCCACCATAAATTCAAAGATGTAACTACCGTTTGCAACCTCTTTCCCAAAATGATCATAGGAGAACAGAAAGTCAGCTCCTTTTCCCCAGAGGAGTCTGAGTGGGAAAACACCAATGTAAGGCTGATGAACCCCATGCATTGAAGGGCATGATTCAGGGACAATTACAGACAGAGATGAAATGGAATGGCAAAGAAGGAAAGCACAGCCATTGGGACCATGACAGACCCATGCTGAGCTGCTCCAATTAAGTGATTTCCTGAACCAGGGCCACTATGCTTAGCCTTTTCCACACAAGGGTGAAACAGTGATTCCGCAGGCAGTCAGAAACATTTAAGACCTCTCCAGTTTGAGGACAAGATGGGGCTGGGATGAAAAGCCATTCTGTGGCACCAGTATGGCACTGGCTGCCAGGGATGGTCTACACTGATGCTGTGGCCCCTCTCTAGTGGGAATGCAAGGACATTTGGCCTCCTTAGCTTGCATCATCTCTGGATATGCTGGTGCATTCAAACTGGGTTTTCAAGAACCATCCTCTCTTCCCAAATTCGAAGTGGGTTTTCAAGAACCATCCTCTCTTCCCAAAGACTATTGTCTCCCCACAATTTCAGTTCTACCTGCTTGCTCCTCTTTCTCAGCTCAGCTGTACTAAGAACTCCCACCAAAGCAGAGGTGATCGCTGTTCCCCATACACACAAACACAGCAGCAGCAAAATACCTGGTACGACAATCCTTTCACCCAGCTCAGGTGCACAAACTACACGTGCTGGAATAAAACACCAAAGTCAGAAGAAAATAACAGCTTCTCCTCAGCGTATGAATAGGGCAGAAAGCATTGACATAACTCTTCTATATCATAAAAAAGTCTCTTCCTTCAGTACTGTTATGGTCCCTGGGATGAAGTAGTTTGCAGAAACTAAGCTACTGTGTCTCTGCACCAGAAGGGACTGGATGGTGCACAGCACTGAAGTCCTCAGCATGCACCTGCACCTTCAACCTTGGCGTTTTCCACAGCATAATCTTTCTCCTGCAAATCATCGACCTGCACCTTCAACCTCCCACAGCATAATCTTTCTCCTGCAAATCATCTGCAGAGGCTGCTTTGTTACTGGCATGCAAAGGAAAGGCAAGGTGATTTCTGAGCTACAAGCTGCAGCTCCACTAGTCTCAGAAGAATCTGTGTTTTCTTGCTCTCCCCTATCTCTTTTTACTCACAGAATCACAGAATCACAGAGTTGTGGTGGTTGGAAGGGACCTCAGAGATCATCGAGTCCAACCACAAAAAAAAAAAAAAAGAAAAAGAAAAATATTATCTCACAGTCCCACTCTGTTGTTAAATTTTGATTAATCAAAAAATTGGGTGCCAAAAAACTTCAGGAAAAGGAGAAAGGAGGGAAAAAAGGGGAAGTAAAAGTACAATTATAAGGTGATATGGTTAGTTTAAGTGTGTACATATGGGAGTTGAAAAAAAGAATCAGCCAATTATATGTCACTAGAATATCCAATTATTTATGATAACTCCACATGAATGTATTATATAATATCCTACATTTTAGAGGCATCTAAAGCAGTAGCTATGGAAGAAGAGCAACATTGAAGGGACTGCAAATTGATGCCATCACAAAAGGTTGATGGATTGATTCAATTAATCAGTAAGTCATTTCTAAGAGATCTGCAGGGATTTATTTACCAAACACTTACATTGTTTATTTTGCTCTCTGGAGGGTATGTGTACTGTCATTTTTCTTCATTATTCTTCTTGTTTCATTCATCAATTTCTGACAAATATTTTTATGCCGATATGTACAGGGGGATGATCACTTCTCGGGCCCTACTTGCCACACTGTTCCTGACACAGGCCAGGATGCTGTTGGCCTTCTTGGCCACCTGGGCACACTGCTGGCTCATGTTCAGCCAACAGTCGACCAACACCCCCAGGTCCTCATGTAGCATCTGTTCTCAACACAAAAGTGTTAGCTGGAACTGACCTCCAGAGGTGTACTGGGTTTTGGCTAGGATAGAGTTAATTTTCTTTATAGCTTGTGTGAGGCTGTGTTTTGGACTTGTGATGAAAACAGCGTTGATAATATCGAGATGTTATAATTATTACTGAGCAGTACTTACAGAGTGTCAAGGCCTTTTCTGCTCCTCATCTCCCCCCCGCCACCAGTGGCTGGGGGTGCACAAGAAGTTGAGCCAAGGCCTTTTCTGCTCCTCATCTCCCACCCCTACCAGTGGCTGGGGGTGCACAAGAAGTTGAGAGGGGACACAGCTGCAGCTTCATCGAGCCAAATATTGGAAATTTCAAAGGTTAGAGTTTCCAGAACCCCTCTGGGTGACTCATTCCATTGATAAACTATGCACCTGGTGCCTTTTTTCCTAATGTCCAATCTGAACGTCACTAATATCACTGGAGTCCTCACACAGGGATTTTTCTCCATCTCAATATCACCCCTCTTTCAGATAGCTCCCATCCTTATCCATCAAACTCCCACGCTTACACCACCTTGCCCTTACATTTTCAAAGGTTTATATAGGACATACAGCTGTAAAACTCCTGTTAAATATGACCTAATTTGGTTCCAAGTTTAGCATTACCAGAAGGACAGTTTCATGGATTTGTGACTGCGCAGTCCTGTGATTTTAAGAAACAGCAGTCAAGTGCAACATTTTCAGTAAGGCACTGAAGAACAGGATGTTTTCAAAGGTGTTTCCAAGGATGTCTGTCTCCCAGTGTTTTAGGGTCCCCAAAGCTACCAAGGACCATTTGGCTGTCCCACATCAACACAAATCCGTGATTCTATTTCGGGCCAGCCTGCATCACAAAATGCCCACGGAGACTGACAGACACCTTCCACAACCTAGAGTATTATTTTAAGAGCATCACAGAGAGACCGTGCAAAAGGTCAAAAGATCTTGTACCATGAGCATAAAGTGCAATAGCAGCCCTTCCAAACCTGAAAGCAGCAAGCTGGGCAAGTCCTGCCTCTACATTCTCAATGGAAAATAATAGTCAAAGGAAGCCTGCAAACTGAGTGAATACAACTGCTCTTGGTCACACTGTGCAGCTCGCCTTGAAGCCAGCAGGACCTGCACCCACAGGGGAATATACTTCTGAGATGATGTAGGGGTGCTTACAGCATAGTTCTACTTTGCTGGGAAAAAAGAAAAAAAAAAAAAACAACCAAAAAAACCAAACCACCCAAACTTGAAAATCCAAGTCAGAAAGACTTGATTATATATTCTGACAGAAGAACCAATGAATGGGCATAAGGAGGCAGGAGATGTAGTGTAGGCGATTCTCAGGAAAGCACTCAACAGTGTCTCAAAACTTATGCTTGAAATATAACTTGGACATAATAAATGGATTGAAAACCAAGTATAATTGCATAAATGAACAGTAGCAATGGGCTGCGCTGTATCAGAGAGCACTAACAGCACATTGGAGGTGGTAAGAGCTTCTTAATTAGCTCAGTGTAAATACCTGGATTGCAAAGGAAGGAAGCAGCTGCAGCTGGACAGCAAGAGAAAACAGGATGGCAGAGTGGTAAGAGCATCTTAATTACCTCAGTGTAAATACCTGGATTGCAAAGGAAGGAAGCAGCTGCAGCTGGACAGCAAGAGAAAACAGGATGGCAGACAGGGATAAAGAATAGTCCTAGGGTGTGAGAGAAGGATCAGTTTGAATTTAAGAATGCCAGGCTGATACAGCAATCAGTGGCAAAACTCAGTCCTTTACTGCCTTGCACTGCTGTGGCCAAGCAGCACGCCTATACAGCTTGAGAGTGAAAATAGTCCCCCACCAGCACAGCCACTGGAAACATCTCATGGGGTGGGTATTTTGCAAGAATGCAAAATATAGAGAAATTGTAAACAGAGGCTGAGTTTCAATAGGAGAAGGGTAGAACCATTAGAAGAAAGTGTCAAGAGATCTGGGATTACCAATATTCTCACAGGCTGTGCATAAACTCTGTTACCTGATACGGCCAAACTGCCTGTATCCTTTGCAGGGCTTGTCTACACGGAGAAATGCATGAGTGGGCAGAGATACCCACTCCAGAAACAGTTTTACAGCCACATCAGAAGTGAAGTGCCCAGAAGTCAATGTACTAATTTAAGGTACAGCTTCTCTGCAGACATAAGGTCCGTGTCTACATAGAGCTGTAAATAGCAACAGGGTATGGATTCTCCAGCTGGCACTGTGTAGACATGCTGCACAGAGAGAGACTGTACCTCCAATTACCACATTGATTTCTGGGATCATCTGGATTGAAAGCATAGCAGCATCCTGGAACAATTCCATTCAAGTGTGATAAAAGGACTTCAAGGGCTCTACTTATGAAGAAATTATTTCTACCCATCAGGCCGCCCTAATTTTAATCCCCTTTTTGCTTCCAGACACTTACCCAGTCTCTCCATATGGCAAGTTACATAGAGTCCAGGTAAAAAAAAACAAAGGAAGGGACGGACATCTGCCATCAACTTGAAAGAACCAAAGAGCAGGGTTGGGAATTAACTGTCACATATTACAGGAAAAGTCACAGTAAAAAGATACCGGGGAAAAGAAAATTTAGGATGTCACACTTCCAATGACTAAACCCGTTCTGAAGATGTGTGAAAGGCAAGGAAGATTGCTGGGGTTTTTTATCTCTCATATAAAACCAGCACAACCAGGACCTCAAAAGTGCCATGCTCAAAGGACTGGATTTGGATCTTCTAGATGCATGAATCAGAAGTTACTGTTAGTCAGATTAAAATAAATACTCTCTAGAATGAGCAAGCGGCAATTTGTGGAGCAGTGAAATTTTTTATGCCTAATCGCTGAGCTGGGATTCCCATTACTAGAAATTTATGGCTACAAGCCATGTACACCCTGAAAAACATGAAAATAATAATCATATAGACTGACTGAAAATTATCCACCAAAGCCTTTTTCAACAGGATAGATGAGATAAAGGTGAGTTAACTTGTCTATAAAATGTTGAGGTTTACAGGCTCGTATTAGAGTCTCTAAAGGCTTTGGGATTTCTGAGTTTAAATGGGAATGAGGATTGCCTCTTTCTGCATCCTGTAATACAAACACACGGCTTGCTTCAACTTCCACCAGTTCTACCTTGGAGGGGCTACCTCAACTGTTTTGATCATACATCTATAGAGTCAAGACTTCCCTGTTGACCCTCCAGTAAGTTATCTTCTCTCTACATGACAAGTTTTGCCCTCTCCCCATCTAGCTAGCAGAGAAAGATGTAGCTGGAGTGGAGCTGTGAGAGGTGGGATGAGACCAAGGAGCAGTAAATACATGAAGAATTGGTTCCTCAGATGAGGATTTATATAAATCAGGGTGCCCACTATAATGAAGATTGTTAAATGTGTGGGGGTTTTTTTCAGTTTTCAGCTTCCTCTCACTCTCAAAAAAAGAAAAAAAGTAATTTTCAATAAGCCAAGAAGTAAAAATTATTTTTTGTTTGGGGATTATTTTTTTCTTTTTGACAGCTAAATGTTTTCTTCCGGCCACAAGAGAACTCTTAGGTATTTTGCTGAAAATTTCTCGAGAAAAGAAAAAGCTTCTACTTCAAATCATCTTTTTGCATTTTTCAAAAAGATTTCCAGCTAGTTTTCTCTTGTTGAGATTTTTACATTGTTGAAAGTAAGTAAACTGAGGAAAGCTGAAGCTCCTCTCTCTTCTACTTCAGCTGCTGGTTTGTGAAACCATCAATATTTCAGGAAGGGAAGCTTTTAATCTCTTTCTTTAGGCCAAGGATTCATGTGTCTTCCTTCCATTGATCTGGTAAACTGGGAAGTGAACTCCATTTGGTGACACACTTCAGTTTTCTGTGACTTCAGACCAGTTCAATCCCTTCTTTGTTTTCTCTAACTCTTACACTCCCACCAGAACTTCTGCAACTGGAAGAAAATGAACACCTCTCTTTCCATACCTTCTGGAAATTTCAGGTCAAAAAAATCCCCTATAGCAGAAGAACCTATGCATCTTTTATTTTTATTTTACTCCTGATTCTGCAGAGACTGCTAGTCCTAGTTGAGGAAGAAATTCCCAGCCTATAACTCTGTCCACGTTCCCCTTCATAGACAATGATTGACTGAAATGAAGACATGACTGATTGATAACAGCGAGTTTCAGTGCAGTTTGTCCTTTGTGCCTGGATTTTTGCAGTAGCAGCATCTGCTTCACGCTGCCATCAACTCATAGCAACGTTTCCACCATCTCCTCAGGCTATGATGAATGTAATTTTTCAGTGTTTGCCTGAATCCCACATAGCAGTAATCAGCAATTACCAAAAACAGCAAACACAAATAATTAAGACATTTCCAGGACATCCAAGCAGAGACTTCCCTAACACACATGCCTCACACTGCCATGGCTAGAAATGTTGTCTGCACAACCCATGTGCTATCATGAGGAAAAGGGCAGCTCTACCTCCATGTCTTGAGCCCAACTCAAGTTGGACAAAAGAGTGTGGCTTTTTACATACTTTTTTGAATGAAACGCATCTTCTTTTCCAAGTGAAATTGTTGGATGGGGATATAATTAGAGAGATACTAAATAAGTGTGCTTATATATTAAAGTGCACTTCTTTCAAATTTAAATTCTAATAAATAATTAGTGTGTACGTGTGTGCATACTGAAGGGGTGGGAATGCCAGCTGAAAAACTACACACCCATCTCCTCCCTTCTCTCTCCAACTTATTTTTGCTGCTGAAATCACCAGACCAATTTCCATCTGCTGTAAACTGGCATTACTTAATAGAAATCAATGGACCTAGAGCAGTTTCCTTTACCTGAGAGCTTTTATGTATATAAGGTACTTATAAATCTAGCAGGTTTGATCAAACCACTGGTCTATCAAAAGTCCAGTCCTGAGAACCTCTACTTCCATCTTTGCTCTTCTATTATTAACATCTCTGCTTTAATCTTTAGGTATGTAAATCTGCACAGAATAAACTCTATTTAAGTGAACTGAATCAGCATCAGACCAAGCGAGTCTTCCCCATGTTAATAATTCTTTAAGTGACAAGAAAAATGAAAGATTTTTCCTCCAAATTTTGCATTGTGGTTCTTGCCTAGACCTTCAGAGAAAGATATCCAAAAGAATGTGTGCTTGCATATATATATATATGTGTGTATGTATGTATGTCTATGTATCAAGAGTAGTATATATATGTGTATGTATGTATGTCTATGTATCAAGAGTATTTCACACTACCGTAACTATCTGTTTAACTTTTGAAAGACACTGAAACTCACCTTTTAGGTTTTAAAGCAATCTCTACATACCAGAAATCAGGACGATACTGCATATGAGAATATACATAAGGTGACTTAGATGGCCCTACATATACATTCTCTGGGGTACTGTGCATTCCTCTGTAGCAATGGGTGCTGCAGAGGACAAACAACTGGACTACCAGCCATACCAGCCAAGCTACTAATCTGGCATGTATGTGCAGAGATGGGCCTCCAAATGCCTGGAGAGACAGACTCCAAGCTACTAATCTGGCACGTATGTGCAGAGATGGGCCTCCAAATGCCTGTGTCTGAATTCACAGTTACTTGTGATCACACTGTCCCACTTGTGATCACACATCCCACAAAGATGATCAAAGGACTGGAGCATCTGTCATATGCTCCAGGAAAGGCTGAGAGAGCTGAGACTGTTCAGCCTGGAGAAGGAAAGGCTCAGGGGGACCTTACCAATGCATTTAAATAACTGATGGGGGAGGCTGTGAAGAAGACAGAGCCAGATTCTTCTCAGTGGAACCCAGTGACAGGACAAGAGGCAATTGGCACAAACTGAACCACAAGAAATTCCACCTAAACATATGAAAAACTTTTTTTTTTTTTTAATGTGAAGGTGGTTGAGCACTGTAACACCCTTCCTAGAAAGCTTTTGGAGTCTCCATTCTTGGGAGTTATTCAAAGCATTACTGGACACAGCCCTCCACTACCGTCTCTATGAGACTCTACTTGGAGCACAGGGTTTGGACTAGATGATTGTCAGAGGTCTCTTCCAAACTCAGTATTTCTGTGATTCTGTACTAGTGCTCAGCTGAAAATAACAACTTTCAATATCTCGCCCAACAGAAATGAAATCAGCACTACTCCCCATGCCTGGCTTTCCCAAGAACTACACTTCCCTGTTGTTAATTATGGCAAATATCTGTTTCTGGCACTTTGTGAATAGTATATTAATTCCCCCTGTACATATGACCATGCCCTTGGAAAGCCAATGTGAAGATGCAGAAACAAGTAAACCAGCTTTGTCTTCCCTACATTATACTTTCCCTCCCTGGTTCCTGCCACACTACTGAACTGCATCACTCTGGAGTAATGATTCCTCTCCACTAGCCTGGAGTTTCACGGAATCATGGAATCACGGAATTGTCAGAGTTGGAAGGGACCTTCTAGAGATCATCCAGTCCAACTCCCCTGCCAAAGCAGGAATGCCCAGAGCACATCACTCAGGAGCATCCGTGCGGGTCTTGAAGATCTCCAGAGAAGGGGACTCTACGACCTCCCTGGGCAGCCTGTTCCAGGGCTCTGCCACCCTCACCCCAAAGAAGTTTTTTCTCATATTTGAATGGAACTTCCCATGGTCCAGCTTGAGCCCTTGGAATCCACTGAAAAGAGTCTGGCTCCAACATCCTTCAACCCACCCTTTAGATACTTATAAACATAAATAAGGTCTCCCCTCAGCCTTCTCTTCTCCAGGCTCAAGAGTCCCAGCTCTCTCAGCCTTTCCTCATGAGGGAGATGCTCCAATCCCTCCATCATCTTTGTTGCCCTACGCTGGACTCTTTCCAGTAGTTCCCTGTCTCTCTACCATCTCAGTAGTTCCCAGAACTGGACACAGGATTCCAGTTGTGGCCTCCCCAGTGCAGAGCAGAGGGGGAGAATGACCTCCCTCGACCTCCTGTCCACACTCTTTCCTATGCAGCCCAGGATCCCATTGGCCCTCTTGGCCACAAGGGCACATTGCTGGCGCATGGAAAGTGTGCTATCTACCAGGACTCCCAGATCTTTTTCCTCAGTAGTGCTTCCCAGAAGATCCATCCCTAACCTATACTGGTGCCTGGGGTTCTTCCTCCCCAGGTGCAGGACCCTACATTTGTCCTTGTTGAACCTCATTAGGTTCTTCTCTGCCCAGCTCTCCAGCCTGTCCAGGTCACACTGGATGGCGGCACAGCCCTCAGGGGTGTCAGCCAGCCCTCCTAATTTGGTATCATCAGCGAACTTGCTGAGAATACACTCTGTCCCCTCGCCCAGATCACTGATGAATATGTTGAACAGGACTGGGCCGAGTATTGACCCCTGAGGGACACCACTGGTCACAGGCCTCCAGCTTGACCCCGCTCCATCAGTGAGAACCCTCTGAGTCCTGTCACACAACCAGGACTCAATCCACCTCACCATGAGTTTACCGGTCGGCGAGGCGGTGGTGGCGGCAGCACCGGCGATGAGATCTGAGGTGAGCTGGCGGGGAAGGTGGGATGGCGCTGTACCGAGGGGGCTTCTGAGCTCAGGAACCCCCCCTCAGGGACTCAAAGGCTATTAAAAAAAACCTGTGGGTACCCAAACAGAGGCCCCCCACAAACATGCAGGCACACCCGGGCGACTGGTTGCAGTGAGTGCTGGAACCTGGAGATGATGGATGATGGAGACAACGCCTGTGTTAGGTGTGAGCAGATCAATGATCTGCTCCACATGGTGGCCAAACTGAGGGAAGAATAGACTAAGGTCCATAAGGGAGTGTGAAAGTGAGTGAGATGTGTGGTACCAGGCTCTGCAGACCCCTGTAGCAGAGGGAGGTGACCCAAGGAACAGGGAGGAATGGATGCAGGTGACTGTTGGAAGAGGCAAGGGAAACCCCTCACAGCCCCCCTCATCTTTCCATTTGCCCCTGCATAACAAGTGTGGGGCTCTGGAGGCTGAGGGTGCAACAAAGGAGAAGGCAGAAGAAACACCACCTGGGGGGTTGCATAAAGCAAATCAGTGTCCCCCCCTTGCATCAAAATCAAAACTTCTACCCTAAAAAAAAAAGAAGAGGGTGATTATTATTGGTGGCTCCCTTCTGAAGGGAACAGAGGGCCCCATATGTCAGCCAGATCTTTCCCACAGGGAAGTCTGCTGCCTCCCTGGAGCCTGCATCAGAGATGTAACCAGAAGGCTGCCTGGTCAGGTACAGCCCTCTGACTACTATCCCTTAGTAGTTATGCAGGTGGGAAGCGACGAGGTCAATACCGGAAATTTAAAAACAATCAAAAAGGACTTTAAGACATGGGGAAAACTGGTTGAGGGATCAGGGGCACAGATAATTTTTTTTTGGCCACACCCTTAGTTGCAGGTAGGAATACTGAGAGAAATGGAATACTGAGCGACATAAAAAGACACATACAATTAACAAGTGGCTCAGAAACTGGTGCCACCAATGAAATTTTGGGGTTTTTGATCCTGGGCGACTTTATATGGCACCAGGTGTGCTAGCAACAGATGGAGTACACCTGTCTCAGAGTGGGAGAAAGATACTGGCATGTGAGCTGGCAGACTTATTGAAAGGGCTTTACACTAGGCTGGAAGGGGGAGGTTGTTAAACACAGGTCCAGTAGAAATAAGCCCAAGGAGAGCCTTCAGCCTGCTTGAAGTGGGAAATGACAACAGTGGGGGATCAGTGAAGCGCCCCTCTAAGAAGGAGACACAGCTGGCAGACGGGCTGAAGTGTCTCTACACCAATGCACGCAGCATGGGAAACAAACATGGAAGCTATCATGCTACAGGAAAGCTATGACATAGTAGCAATTACGGAAACTTGGTGGGACAAGTCCTGTGACTGCAATGTGGCCATCGATGGCTACAAACTGTTCAGAAGGGACAGGAGAGGAAGAAGGGGTGGAGGTGTTGCCCTCGATGTAAAGAAGTGGCTAGAGTGTGAAGAACTGTTGCTAAAGAATAGCCATTAGCAGGTCAAAACCTTATGGGTAGGAATTAGAGATTGGGACAATAAAGGGAACCTTGTAGTAGGAGTCTACTACAGGCCACCTGACCAGGCAGAGCCTGCCGATGATGCCTTCTTACTCCAGCTGGAAGAGGCATCACAATCACAGGCTCTCATCCTGCTGGGTGACTTTAACCACCCTGACATCTGCTGGAAAAGCAACACGGCTGGCTGCAGGCACTCCAAGAAGCTTCTAGAGTGCCTAGATGACAACTTCCTGAGACAAGAAATAACCAGCCTCACTCGGGGAGATGCATTGTTGGACCTGTTGGTCACAAATGCAAGCGAAATCATCAGGGATGTCAAAGTTGAAGGCAGCCTGGGCTGCAGTGATCATGCCCTAGTGCAGTTCACTGTCTTAAGAAGTTTGAAGGCCATGAGAAGCACAGTTAGAACTTTAAATTTTAAGAAAGCAAACTTCCAGCTCTTCAAGGAGTTAGTAAATAGGACACCTTGGGAAACTGCCCTTAGGGACAAGGGAGTGGAACAAAGCTGGCAGATCTTTAAGGATGCTCTCTATAGAGCACAAAAGATCTCAATCTCTGCATGTAGGAAATTGGGTAAGGAAGGCAAGAGACCACCATGGTTGAGCTGGGACCTGCTGGTCAAACTAAGGGGCAAGATGGGGTTATACAGGAAATGGAAGAAGGGACAGGCATCCTGGGAAGAGTATAGGGACGTTGTCCAGCTGTGTAGGGATGAGGTCAGGAAGGCCAAGGCACAGCTAGAACTGAACTTGGCAAGGGACATAAAGAAAAACAAGAAAGGCTTCTACAGGTACATCAACCAGAAAAGGAAGGTTAAAGAAAATGTACCCCCCCTAATAAGCAGCAGTGGGGAACTTGTATCAACGGATGAGGAGAGGGCAGAAGTTCTCAATAACTTCTTTGCCTCAGTCTTCACTGGCAACCCCTTTCCTCCTAGCTCTCATGCTGATGGCCCACAAGTTGAGGACCCAGGTAACAAAGTCCATCCCACTGTAACTGAAGACATGGTACGTGACCATCTAAGGAATCTGAAGATATACAAGTCCATGGGACCTGATGAGATACATCCCAGAGTCCTGAAAGAACTGGCTGATGAAGTTGCAAAGCCACTTTCCATGATATTTGAAAAGTCATGGCGATCAGGTGAAGTCCCTGCAGACTGGAAGAAAGGAAACATCACACCCATTTTTAAAAAGGGTAGAAAGGAGGACCCTGGGAACTACTGACCTGTCAGCCTCACCTCTGTGCATGGGAAGATCATGGAACAGATCCTCCTAGATGCCATGCTTGGGCACATGAAGGACAGGGGGGTGATTCATGATAGCCAACATGGCTTTACTAGGTGCAGGTCCTGCCTGACTAACCTAGTGGCCTTCTATGATAGAGTGACTAGGTCAGTAGATAAGGGACGACCTACGGATGTGATCTATCTGGACTTCTGTAAGGCCTTTGACATGGTCCCCCATGACATCCTGCTCGCCAAACTGGAGAGATATGGATTCAATGGGTGGACTGTTCAATGGATAAGGAATTGGCTGGATGGTCGCATCCAGAGGGTGCGACCCTCTGAGTCGACTCCATCCAGAGGGTGCGACTCAATGGCTTTAAGTCCAGATGGAGAGCACTGACAAGTGGTGTCCCTCAAGGGTCTGTGCTGGGACCAGTACTGTTCAACATTTTTATCAACAATATAGACATAGGGATGGAGTGCACCATCAGCAAGTTTGCAGACAACACCAAGCTGTGTGGTGTTGTTGATATACCTGAGGGATGGGATGTCATCCAGAGAGACCTGGACAGGCTGGAGAGGTGGACCCAGGTGAACCTCATGAGGTTCAACAAGAGCAAGTGCAGGGTTATGCACCTGGGCCAGAATAATCCTCGCCATCAGTACAGACTGGGGGATGAGGTATTAGAAAGCATCCCTGAGGAAAGGGACTTGGGGGTGCTGGTGGACGAGAAGCTGGACATGAGCAGGCAGTGTGCAGCTGCAGCCCAGAAGGCCAATCCCATCCTGGGCTGCATCAATAGAAGTGTTGCCAGCAGGTCCAGAGAGGTGATTCTGCCACTTTACTCTGCTCTGGTGAGACCTCACCTGGAGTATTGTGTGCAGGTCTGGAGCCCTCAATATTAGAAGGATATGGACCTGATGGAGCGGGTCCAGAGGAGGGCCACAAAGATGATCAGGGGGTTGGAGCACCTCTGCTACGAGGACAGGCTGAGGGAGCTGGGGTTGTTCAGCCTGGAGAAGAGGAGGCTCTGGGGAGACCTAATAGCGGCCTTCCAGTACCTGAGGGGGCCTACAGGAAGGCTGGGGAGAACCTGTTTACAAAGGCTTTCAATGATAGAACAAGGGGTAATGGCTTTAAACTGGAGAAAAGCAGATTTAGATTAGACATTAGGAATAAGTTCTTTACTATGAGGGTGGTGGAGCACTGGAACAGGTTGCCCAGGGAGGTGGTTGAGGCCCCTTCCCTGGAGATATTCAAGGTGAGGCTCCACAAGGCCCTGGGCAACCTGGTCTAGTTGGGGGTGTCCCTGCTGACTGCAGGGAGATTGGACTAGCTGACCTTGAAGGTCCCTTCCGACTCAGATGATCCCATGATTCTGTGATTCTATGACCTGAACCATCTGCAGGTAGTTTAATCATAGAGAAAGTATGTGATTAGGATGGAGCAAGGCCTCGTGCTTGCAGATGGAAAAAGCATATTGTGCCTTCTGAGAAAGCATAAGTACCACAGACTATGGAAGGATTCACAGATAACATCCATTCTGAAACTGGGAACACATGGGAAGGTGAGGGGAACAGCAGGGAGGGGGGGCACAGGGAAGGGAGGGCAAGGAAGAGGGTGCCCTACACAACTGCTCATTATACCACACCATTTATTTACCCTCCAAAGAGGACAAAACTCTATTAACTCCATGAGCCACACACCAAAATGTCCATGTGACCAAGAGCTGTTAGAGAAGTGCCACATTCCTTGGAGAACTGCGAAGAAGGGGAGCATGGGGAGTGGTTTCCAGTCATCTCTCCTCTACAAAATGAGGAATGGCACAGCATTCAGTTTTGTTGGCAGCCCTTACTGGCTTGTTCATTCTGCCATGGGAGAGAGACACAGATTACACAGCCTTGCCTTCTGCCATGTGATGCAGTCCCATGACAAGAAGCAGGCCCACACTTCTTTCCAGCTTTATATGATTAAAGAGTCAACTAGTTGCACAGCTTTTCAGCAGCAGCTAGTGAAGCCTGCTCACTTAAAAACTCACGGTGCTTCTGCTGCAAAGGCCAGACTGGAGTTCAGGAGCCCACATGGGCCACAAGAAACTCCTGTGTGCCTTAGAGACCAGGGATTTTTTCTGTGGGCAAGGACTCTGCAGAGTCAGGTAGTGATGGAGGCAGTAAGCTTGTTAGTAACCAAGTTTTCTCACAGCATATTGTCACCCTGGTCATGTGTGTTGGATGGTGTATTTGTAGACGTGGCTTTTTTTTAGGTAGCTACGCATCCTAAAGACTGGGAAGGCTAAAAAAATTACTTGGTAGACTGTAATTTAGTCACATTATCAATTGATTATAGTGTCTCTGTACAATATTTATAAGCAGAGAGACATTTACCAAATCCATTTCCTAGCAGAGCCATAAAAAGACTATCATCTTACTGCTTCTACTGAGCTTTACTTCATGTTACTCAACAGGAACCCTGAAAAAAAAATAGTACAACAAAGAGTAATCCAGTCTTCTATACATCCCAAAAAAAGTCTAACCCTGGAAAAGTTCAAACAAATGAGAAATAGCAAGACCTTTTTTTATCTCCGTTTCCCTCTCAGCTACAACCCCAGCTTCCACAGAGATGCTATTCACACAGGTTGTAAACAAAATGAGGCAAAGAGATTTTCTCCCATTTATCCATAAAACACCTGCCTCACTCCAGATGTTACTGAATAGAAATAATCAGAGAGGGCTTTATTTCAAATATTAATCACCAAGATTATGAAAAAAAAAAAAAAAAAAGCCTTGTTTTTAACTGATATTTTTAGTGTAGTCACACCCTGGGATCCAGGCCTCCATTTTACTTGGTGCTTCGCACCAACAGTCCCTGTGTTGAGAGGGTAACAGGCACGCAAGTTTTATCTGAACTAACAGCCAAACATCACTCAAACAACAGCGTCTACTGCTTTTCCACATGTCACCATTAATATAATTCCTGCTCAGTAACATATTAAGAGGTGCTGAACTCAACAGGAATTTAGGGCACTTGGAAAGATCAGCTCGGAAATGCACGGGTATTCGCAGACAAATGCCCTCAATTGCTCTCTGCTGCTGTAAGCTGCTTTTGTACTACAATTTCATGGCTGATGCCTGCTCGTTTTCTTCACACTGGTAATCTCATGGGGCCACTGCCTTCCCTGGAACTCAACCCATCTAAACCGGTTGAGCATCTAAGTCTTAGTCTGCCTCCCTGCTACGGAGACAGGGGCTTCATTCCTTCCCTTAGCACCATCTTGGAAAATGAGGAAACGCTGGCTCAGCCAATGCCTCATGCTGGGCTCAGCGAATTTCTACCGTAACCTGCCCTGCTACAGAAGACTTAGACCATGAGCCAAGTGGCCCAAACCACTCATGCTATTCCATTCAGCAAGGTTTCTGGTTGGTTAAAATGAATTAAGAGTCTTCTGTGACCATAGAATTATCTGGTCAGGTTTTGTGTCTCAAGACAGCTGGCAAAAAGCTCACCCTGAAACCAACCAAAAAATCCCATGAGATGTACCTAATAAGTTTCTGTGAGACATAGAGGAGTCTGTCACATCCTACCAGCTATGACACCCTGAAAGATCCAGCTGTGTCCATTGCTTTATCATCATTACTGCTCATCAGTGTTCCACCATGAAGTGTAAGAAGTCTTGAAGCTGTGGGTAGGTTTCAGTACAGTTTAGACTGCATTAGAGAAGATTCAGTGGTATTACACCAACAAAACCTCCAAAGTGCCTGTAGGTTATGACTGTTGAAAAAAAATACTGGTATGGGTTTTTAACAGTGTTCTCCACAAAGTAAGATATATGAGCAGATTTAAAGTATCATAGCAGAGATTTACTGTGAGAGAAATAGTTACTTTCTTGCACTACATTTCTAGATAATATTTATCTGCAGGAGGTTTTAGGCTTCCTTGTGAAAGCAAATAAATCCTGGAGCATATTAACTTCCACTACAGTAAATCACATCTTTTGATAGTGCTACACTAGCTTTATCAGACGAGTGTTAAAAAAAAGTCTGGAGAAGAGTAAAAATTAACAAGTTAGCTTGCTCTGTAAATGTCTACATGAAATATGACATTTCTCCCGTATCTTAGATAATATGAAATTAATTTTCCAGCAATCACTTATGTTTTCATAAACTGTTCCAAATTAAGTTCAAATCTATGCACAGTGAAAGAAAATAATTGAAGTCTTCACTAAAACAACATCGTTATGGGTTATGGGCAAAATAAAGGATGTTCACGTATCTACTTAATTGCCTAATTTTATTATCTTAAAGCATACATTGTGTGTGATCGCAGAATACTGTCCAGAGTCACAAAACACCAATAGATGAAAATGTATTGAAAATACATTAAAATATTGAAATATTGAAAATAGGTGAAAATGGTGTCACCGTACCACATTCCTCCTTTAAAAGAGGGGATTTTTTCCTATTTATAGTACTAGAGTGGGAAGTGATGGGCAAGGTTCTTCCCTGTTGGCCATAAAATAAGAGAAACATTATCAGATAGGAATAGGAAAGAAAGATCCTCAACTGGTCAGTTCAGAAGAAATAAGTTATGTCGATTCGCACCAGGGAACTTTTCATGTTATAGAGGAGCAGAGAGCTGCACAAGATGCTGGCAGCGAAGTCTCAGTTCCCATATTCTTCATGTTCATTTTGATATTCAAATCATAGGAGTAAGAACTTAACACATGTTACCAAAAAGAGACACAGAAATCAAAAGGCCAAGTAATAGAAGTAAGAACTTAACACGTTACCAAAAAGAGACACAGAAATCAAAAGACCAGCACCCCTCCACTCTGCTGCCTGTCTCCCAATCACAGATATTCCAACCTTGGGATGTGGGGTTGTGTGGATCTATCGACCTGTTCGGAAGCAGGACTGAGTTGCTCTTTATGTCGGTGGAATTCAGCAGCCTTTTAAAACATGCTGTAAATGGATGAGATCACAGACATTCGAAGACCAGGAAAAATGCATCAAAGCCCTGTCAGAATGTATGTTTTGAATATTCACTAGCAATAGTGGCTGTATACTATGTGGCGATAGCCAGCTTCCATTTACTACCTTTAATTAATAATTTAAGATATTGACTACCATAGTTTCAGATTGCTATTTAGTATCCTCTAATATATATACAACGATACCCTATATTAACATAGCATGTGTCCGCCTGAACAGTCCCCAAACCTTTTACCAGTTTAATAAACTAACACACAAGCTCCCTTCCCAATTTTGAAACACAGCTACTTCTGAGACTAAACGCTGCTGCTCTTCAACAGCACACTGGAATGCTACCAAATGATGAGAACAGAATACTTAGAAGACAAACAGACACAAAACCAAAGTAGACCAGAGCAGAGCTCCAGTTCTGCCCAGACAACAGGAAGGCATCACAGTCTTTAGTGACACCAAGATCTTTTTTTCCATTTTTCATCCCAAGTGTCCCTTACTGCCGTGTTGGAGATCAATTTAACGTCACCCCAGAAGGTCAGAATCAGTGGCTTCAACTTCTCCACACCAAACATAAGACTTGCTGGAGCATTCAGCAAAACAAATTGCACCTAAATTAGGGCATCCAATGGTGTTTCTGACAGACTAGCCACAGCACACAAAATATGGTAGTCTTCAGGTTCAGGCCAGTTTTATGTCTCAGACTCAGGAGCATAAAGATATAAAATGTTAGAACCAAAATGACACAAGCCAATGTGGCATGTAGGCCACTGGATGGGCTGATATTAGCCCATCACAATTTTTTGAACAAATTTGTCCAGGATAAGTAAGTTTATATGAGATCAGTGTTTTTCTCCTAGGCAAAAAGATTTCTCATTTGGTATTTGGAGACTTAAAGTCGGTTCATTCTTTTGTTGGACAATTGCCTCACTGAAACAGTGACCCAGGGTGACTTTGGGGTCTTAACCAGGCACTCAGCTCAGTGGCCAACACTCAGTTCCAGTTGCATTACTACACTCCAATGACCAGTTGTGGCTGTTACTCCAGACTTGCGTAGCCACCATGCTGCAGAGATACTACCCTCTAAACACTCTGCTGTTACTGTACATACCCAGCGGCTGTTCCTGCAATATTCCTATCTTACCCTCTCCAGGATTTAAATATTAAGTATCACAAGAGTTTACATTAAAGCCCCATTAACAGTAAATGCTCTTCTCTTGGAACGCCAGCCATTTTTATCATCTAAATAATCATAACAAAGGCATGTACCCCAAGTAACGGAGATCCTTTTTTATTTTTTTTTATTCTTTCCTGACTAAGTAATGCCAAGATAATTCAAGGGGGAAAAAAAAAAAAAAAAGATGAAAAATCCCCCCTCTTTGGGAGGAAGACATTCAAATACACTTGGGGAAACATTCATTTTCCCGTTTATCTTTTCAAATTCCTGAAAAAAACGGTTCACAACAGAAACAACAAAACTTAATGACACTAATTGAAGCTGCAGGTATCAGGGTAGTGGGTGAGTATTTCAGAAGCATTTGCAAGACATTTATTTGCATCAAAAGCCACAGCAAAAGTCAAAGTTCAGCAAACCAGGCTTGTAACAATATTTGGCCAACTAGAAAAGGGACCAGAGGAAAGCTACCTCCTCTGTAAGATGGAATTGGCTTTTTTGGGCTGAAGATGAATATTGCACACTGAAAAAAGAAGGGAAGGGTCAAAGTCACCAGAGGAAGGCAAAGATACATCTAAACACCTACCATTGCCCGAGTGATTCCATTTGGAGGCAGGACCCTGTTGGCCGTCTCAGCTCCCACCATCAGTCCAGAAGATGTAGGGAACCAAATACCATAAAAGTCTAGAAGATCCTTCATTCAGAATTTAGTGCAGAGTTTTATGTGCAAAATTGTGTTCAGAATGGCCAAGCAGCAAAGAGCTAAATATTCAATAAATTTAAAACTTATTTTTTTCTAACCTGCAAAAATAGTTCAAGTCTATATTGCGTTCTCAGTATTCATGGAAAAATCCCTGCTGATTCCTTCCATGGCTTGTCTGGAGACCTAGGTTTTTGGATGGCTGTTTTTTCTATCTTGCTCACCACTGGATTAAGTTTAGACTTATACTGAGCTATGGTGCTCATTCAGGTCCTAGGTATTCCTTGTCAAACACAAACAACTCTACCAAAAGTAATTGAGCTACTATAAAAGTAGAATGTGACTCCATGAATGCGGATATGTGCACCACCAGAGGGTGGAAGCCCACCTCACCATGGGTTTAGCCACTTCTTTCCCCAATGAACCTGTCTGAATGTATCAAGGTTAAAAATGTGAAGTATTTCTTACAGGGACTGAAATGACAAAGGAAACCCACCACCTATGCCCACTACAGCAGGTGCATCTGGATTGTCAATCCCTCAGGAATTCGGTCTCTTATTATTTGCAGAAATCAAAGATGTTTAACTAAATCTGTAGGCTGTATCAATGGTATCACCCTAGGTAACTGGTCCCTCAGGAATTTGGTCTCTTATTATTTGCAAAAATCAAAGATGTTTAACTAAATCTTCTCAAGTGACTGTAGCTGTATCAATGGTATCACCCTAGGTAACTGTGGGACACTAAACCCCACTTCACAATGCACCTGGCAGGCTTCTTATGTGGACTGAACACAGGTCAACCTCCCATTCCTCACACTTTGCTGTTAACCAGGTAGAACGGAAATAGTGACCCATGAAACACGTTTGTCCTCAACCTGTCCTCCTTTTAAGGATCATCCAGCCTTTTTTATGCAGCTCTCTCTGTCCCAGCCCATGACAACTGCAAGCTCCCCTGCTCAAAAGCCAAATGTGCTAGTGTTCCTACCTAGTGAGAGGAGGTCACCAAATATACCACCTACAATTACATTTTCATCTTCTAGCTGTAAAAGCTTTCTATTCAAGAGTCATAATTGTCTTCTCATTGGAATAAAATGTGAGGTATTTTAGGAAGCTGTTAGAGAAGCTGAGTGGATTGAAGTATTGTTGCGCTAATTAAAGCTTCTTTGATTTTCAAACGCTTAATCTCAACACTCTATAAAGTGAGCATTTTTATAGAAAGACCAACCATGGGATATAATGCAACTCTAAAAGTACCTGTTAGAAGCCTTGAGTACAGAACATTTCTCATCTTCTTTTCTTGGCAGATTGAAAGGGAGCATGAAATCATTGTCTTTCTACAGTCTCCTGAAGTGAAAAGATACAATCCTATTTACTTCTGCGAGCTCTGGTTTACCTCAAGAGCACAACAGCTCCCTGTAGATATTTGCAGAGCTTGGCTGCGGCAGTACAGAGCAGCTGTTCTCAGGGACAGCACTGCATCAGATGCTCTGATTGTCTTTGGCAGTCAGGCCACCTGATTTGGTACTGCTAGCCCTGAAGGCAGTTGCTCCAGATGCTTTAGAGGAAGGATAAAACTTTAACAGAGGGCAACAGCACACATGTGAGAAAAGTTTCTTTTTGCTTGCAGAGGTAAGAGTCGTTTAATGCTGTGAAGTATTAGGATTTTTATTCATTGAAGTATAAATGTCTACTTTCTGCATGGCAAGGGAGTACATATTCACACCTGAGATTCATATGTTTACATAAAGCAATTATTTTGTGTCCGTTAATCAAACAGTACATGTAAGCTGAGTACCTTCCAAGACTAAATGCTAGGTAGATCAAATCCATGTTGAAATCATCAATATTATGTAAAGAAGGTAACATATAAAAAGAGCAGCCTGTTACTGAATGGACTCTCTCCCTCTCTGTGTTGAAGCTCTCCTGAATTGCTCCCCTTACAGCCTGAGTGCAGCTGAAGAAGAAAGCGGAGCCTATTCCATGGGTTATCAACATGTCTGTCACCTAAGTTACATCTGCAGAGCCATACTTTTTTCCTCAACGTAGGTTGCTTCAGAGAAAACCTACAAGATAAGGAGGCAGCTTAATGTAACCAAAGGAAGGACTCAATACCCAGAATTTTTGTAACTGATGAAGCATAAAGGACAAGATAGGAGGATTTGCATTTTGGAGGGAAAAAACCCACACATCTATTTACTTTTGAGATTAAGTAAGAAATTAACTCAGAAAATCAACTAACCCAGTACACAATGTTGATTTTTTTTTTGGGGGGGGGCATGGAACAGACTTATTTTAGACAGCAAAACATACATCCTAGGACTTGATCCTGAGTGCTTGTCATTTTCCTTGAAAACCTCCTTTTACTAAAACTGACCACGTCACAGTAAGTATCTCAGTACAAGAGATACCAAGGAGTACAGTGATTGCACAGGCTGTGAGAAAGATGAGAAATCGTAAAGTATGAGATGTTATTTTGTTAGCAGCATGGCCAAGGAAACCTAGCAGGACCATTTTCAACAGAGGGGGTAGCACCGATAGAAAAAGGCCAGTACCTTCTTCAAAAAAATATGTGTTTTTGAGACAAGAATTGTTATTCCCAGTCCTAAGAGAAAAGAGACCCATGACAGGTATGATGAGACAGACCATGAAGGACCTCAGCAGTGAAGTCACTGGGGGTAGTATGGGTGAAGTATGGGCAAGAAGGGAGGAAACCAGTAGAGGGATACAGAAACGGGTTATACGGCAAGTGAATTCGGAATCAGGAACACAGTTCATGCAGCAACATTACAATTTGACCCAAACAATGCTACAGGAGCTTTGCTAAGGACAAAAGGGAGAATATTGATACTGTAGAGGTGATTAACGAGCATTTAAATTTTTTTTACACAGAAAAGAATAAAAGGAAGAAGCAATGAGACTTTAGACACACCTAGAGTCATCAAAACTCAATCACAGTGACCACACTCCCGAAGTGAGGCACGGACGTGAGTATCTCATTTAATTAAGACCACCACCACAGAGCAGCTAACAGACAAACACCTTGGACTGCACCCATTTAAGACTGATAACTGCAGATCCTTACTGTCAGCTCAACAAAACAACTTGTGTCAGTTTGTGAGATTCAACAAGACCGACTAAATATACTCGATCCTGTTCATGAATGAGGATTTCACTGATTAAAGCTTTTCTTAACCAAGAAAGCAAAACAAATAAGCAAAGTCACAAGACAGGCCACACAAAACGTTTTGGCTCAGGTGAGGTTAGCATATTTTCACTTCATTTCACCATATGTAAGCAGCACTCTAGTCGGTATGTAACCCACTGTTACAAACTGCACCTACCTACAGAAAGACCTGGTAGTCTTTATAGATGGCCTTCTAGCACACAATAGCTTTAGCATAAAATAATTAACACTTATGTCCTTGCCTTCTTTATAGGTAATACAATATTGAGACATGGCAGGCACGGCTGTATCAGACCAGTTTGCATGAAATGCACCTTGAAAAAAACAAACAAATTTCAAACAAAACCAAGACCAAGTTAGACTTGCTTACATTCAACCAAACCCTAAACCCATGCTCAGTCACACAGTGTTTGAAACTCCAGCTCAGCACTTACACGATGAGGCTACAGGCAATAGTTCAGATCCAGGACTGTAGCTGTAACATGCTAATTGATACCCACAAGCCTTCAGAGAACACAATCAGTAGGCTTAATCTTATTTCCACTGGTTTTAGTGGAACTGAGTGCTGTCTCAGCAGTGAAGGCAGCAGAGTTTGGCCCCAAAACATTACTCGCTCAAGGCTAGATCCAAAGCCTCTGGAAGCCAAACCCTTGGATTAATTATGCTGTAAAGCTTGAGTTAACATTTACAAGCCTCTCAAAGCCCACAGCCACATTTCCCACTCACTACATTGCCATTTCTTATACCATTCAATAGGGAAACCATCAATGAACCAACCACTCATTTCGGATAGAACCGGCCAGTAGTGACAGCAGAGAAACCAGACTCCAGAAAATAACCAGACAGAATAATCCTGGGTAAGATCCTTAAAAATTATCTTTAATTGATGCCAAGTATGAACAGATGAACAAGTACAGAAGCAGGTAAAATTGCATAGATGAAAACTATGCATTTCAAATAGTTCAAGAACTCATAACATTAGATGTTCTAAAAATGATAAGTCAAACGATTTCACTATCGGAGGTAAAATGAGCTGTAATGTGACAATGAAGTACATACTTGACCCAAAGTGTAAGCGATTTGTAAATGGTAGAAATAAGTACAGCTGTGTCAGCTTAAATGGTTTGTTGCTCTGATGGTGCACTTTCATATAGAGACTATTCAGTTTATATATTTCACATTGGTAATATTCGATCTTTGAAATCAGAGGTGTGTCTGAGAGGCCATATACAGTTCCATTGACAGCTGTTATTTATTCATTTCAAACCGACATACTGCAAAAACAATGGTTTACATGTAAAGGAAAGGAAAAAAAAGATTTCATCTTAGCAGGTTATAAGTAAGGGTTTGCTAAATTTAGTCATAAAAATATCATTTTTACTTTTGTACAAAAGTAAAATATACATTTGATCCCAATTACATTATAGAAATGTCACTGAAACAATAACATGGATCAAAGACTGATGCACCTAAAAGAACAGAATGCAACGTCTTCATTTTATTGTAGAAACTAGAAATGGAAGATGATTTTTTTTTTTTTTATATAACTTGTAGTGACATTTGCTAGAGCCTGTGAACAGGTGAAATATACAGAATTACATATTAACAGATACTTTGCGACAAATTTCAGTTAAGACCTCAGTTTCATTTTATTTCCTTTGAAAATATCAAAGCATGGTATGCCTTGACAGCATAAATTATTGACCTCACCGGTGGCAGGTTCACCTGTACTGAGTGAAGCTGTAGAACACCCTGTCGTTTCATTTTTGCAGATACGAATACTGACACCTTTAAGAATACTTGATCAGCATTTCAGGAAAAAGAAATTCTCTACACCGGATTAAGTAAAGCCAGAAAAAAACCCAGAAAACAGAAAACGAAACTCAGCCTGAAATAAGTCCAAAAGAAATTGTAATGTAGGTCCCTGGTTAAAGCATCTCGGAAAAGGAGCCTGTTTCAGACTTGTGGTAGTCAGGTCTGGAACAAACTTGCCATGTTGTGCAATTGCAAGGACAGCTTTCCAATTCCATCCAGCTCTGTGGCTGTGGAGGGTAAATCACACTTAGGAGCTGGTTCTGCATTCCTGCCAGTCTGAAACTACTGTGACAACCAGTGACACCGGGCTGCTGGAAGCCTACAGGATCAGACCGTCCCTAGAAAAGCTGCAGTACTTCCCTCTTCTTCGTATCAGGGGAAATTAATTAATCCAGAATGGCACCCCTCTAAAAACAGTTATCGAGCTAACGTTTGGAAAGGAATATATTCTCTCCATATGTTACATACGTATGCAGAAGATCTTATTCTAAAATACATCTTTCCACCTTTTTCTAATACGTTTCAGATGTTCCTGTCCTGGTGTTTATTTTATTCCTGTTAACACATGTGCCTATAAGAAACTGCACTGTCCAAGTGTGAACTATGAAAAAGTGAAACTTGCCCTCAGTTCCTTATGCTTAAAAATAAGCAGGTTGTTACGTTACACTTGGGCTTCAGCTCTCTCGTAATGGAAGCAAACTTTCTGTACTTCTGTCTAACGAAAACAATTGTCCCTTCGTAAAAAAAAAGTGTCAATAAAAAGTTGCCACTGCTCCAATTGCTGTTTTGGGCCAACACAGCCTCTAATGACTGATAACACAGCTGATTTGCTAAGAAGAGCCTGACCCCTGAAATCTCTACTTGGGCAAAATCACTGCTGAAAAGAAGAGGACTTCTGCCGAATTCTGTCCTGCCTCTAGTGCTGCGCACCATCTTTCAGGTGCTCGTCCACGTGATCGAGAGTACATTGGGTTAAGCACCTACACAGCTAGAGACTTTGTAAGTGGGAATTCATTTCCTTGGGCCATGATCATTGTCAGCTTCCCAGAAGGCAGCGGGATTGATTCTCCTCACACACCTACGAATGCGTAAACCAGGAACAAGGGAAGGAAATCACTAGAACTGTGACCAGGAACGTCGTTAGCCCTCAGGAAGCCAGGGTGTGAGTTTCCAGCACTCATGTACTAAGAGTTTTGTAGCACGTGGCCACGCTGGGCCCAGCCACCCCCTGCAAAGTAGGGTCAGTTCCATTACATTTAATGATTATACAGGCTTATCTGTCCGAATGAACTTGTGAGGCAGATGAGGTAAACTGCATTAAGCCCCATTGTGTTCAGAATTAAAGCAGCCTTAATTCAATTCAGCTTACTCTCCTTCCAAAAAGAATGACTCCAAATCAGATTAAGGTTGCTTTTATACTGCAACAGAATGTCCATGCTGGGCTTTAAAACAGTTTAACAAATCTACTTTAAATGCACACCTTTCATTTAATTCGGATTAGCTTTCCAGAAGTCCCCAGTTGGAGATAAGGCTTAAGAGACTCCATGCAGGGAATCTGCACGGCTTCGCTAGGATGCTGTGAACTCACACCCTGGCTTGCTGCACACTAACTCCCTCCTGAAGACAAGCAAACCCAGTTCATTGTCTCTAACGGAGCTGCCACACGGAGAGGATCTGAGCTCTTGGCAGCCACCTCTGAGTTCTGTGAAGGAAGGGGGTACGGAGCCTTGCATTTTCACTCTCCCCCTTGCTCCTCTGCCTGTTCCCTAGTGCTCTGTAGCTAAGTATGGTAGGACCAGATGGGGAATTCTGGCAGTGATACCAGCCTATGGGATGCCTGCCCACTGCCTCTCCATTTCGTTCCTGCCTCTGCACTGCAGTGCACTGCTGCCTTGCACACGGCAAGTTCCCTCATCCCCTTCACTGAGTGGATGAAGAAAAAAGCTGGGTGAGATCTACAGAGAGGCATAAAGCAATGGCTGGTAAAGGAGGCTTGGGTCGTGACTCGTTATGCTGGAATAGCTGCCTTGCCTCATCATACTACAACCCAGCTAAGGCTGCCATATCTACTGGTATCTCTGTCCAGCATAACATGGGCATCACTTCTGGGGGTCCATTTGAAATGAATGAGGGTATCTTGATTCTTTTAGAGATGAACTAAACTGGCCATCAGCTCACTTCCAGTCCTCTTACACTGACATAAACAACACCATAGAGCTCATGTGTGGCAAAAGGAAACATATGTCAAAAGGGGAGAAAAAAAGAAAAAGAAAGAGACAAAGAAAAAAAGGAAGAGAGAGAGAGGAGGAAAGGAAGGAGGGAAGGAGGGAAGGAAGGAAGGAAGGAAGGAAGGAAGGAAGGAAGGAAGGAAGGAAGGAAGGAAGGAAGGAAGGAAGGAAGGAAGGAAGGAAGGAAGGAAGGAAAAGAGAAAGAAAGAAAGGAAGGGAGGATGCTTACTGGTAAGAACAGACAGTTTTTTAAGTGCACCTTCAGGCCCACAAAGACATTTCAGCACTCCTGTGTGAAGGGAGTAAGAGCTTTTTGGTGTTGTTTTTAGGGTTCTTTTTTTGTGTCAAACTTGTCAAAAGCACATGCCTATGCTACATGAATTTAATTCCTGTACTCCATATGTGTTGAGATCCTTTGCAGTGAGCTATAAATGGACAAAGCAATATTCAGGCTCCTCAAAACACCTCGAGTCCTAATGATCCACCCCTGTGTCCTGACGAAGAGTCAGCATGCTGCATGCAGCACTTTTCTCTTTACATATACAGAATGATTATCATTCTGCTCATTAAACTAAGGTGTGCAAACCCAACTGTGGCAGAAGTTAAGTTACCAAAGTGAGGCCTCATCTCCCAGATGCTACTTTCTGATCATCAGTCCCGCAGCACTGAATTGATTATTGCTGTTTAGTTTAGTCAGTTGTTTTTTTTTTTATAAGCTGAGTGCAGCAGTGAAAGTCCCTTTTGACATGAAAAGTCATATCCTTGAATTCAAGAATTTGGGAAGATCAGGATGACCAGAATTTAACAGGGAGAGAAGTGTCTGATGGGCAGGGGCGTGAGTAAGGGACAGGAAGGAAGCTTTACAACATCTACCTAGAGGATGTAATGCCCTGTTTTATCTGATGCTTTGTGATTTCTTGCAGGAGTTAGAGCTCCCTCAGTTCTTGATATCTTTCTCACCGCTAAGATTCACAGAAGCCACACAGTGAGAAATAAAGTCAAGTCTTCCCGGAAACCTGGCAGGTCAGGCTTGTGCGTAACTGCAGAGTTAGGGTCGGTTTTTAACTCTAAGTGCCTTGATTTTTTTTATATATATATATATATACGTGTGTGTCTGCGTATGTGTGTGACACACACATGCACAGACACACATATATGTTTATCCACATATATACATCTATCAGAAAGATAGGGGAAGAAAGGATCTGTACAATGTGGAAGGGGAAGTGTTGAAAAGCAGTTGGCCACATGCTAAGTGCAGAATGAAGATCCTCAACTTTGTCCATTTAAAAAATAAGGATTAGTGCCTACATTCGTTCAGATCAAAGGTTATTATCTTCCAGGGCCTAGCAGTCAAGGCTGGCATATTGCAGAAGATACCTTCCTCTAGTGTTGCTTCCTTCACCAGATGATGGTGGAAGTAGAGTAAGGTTAGGGACCAGAAAGAAGAACATGGCTCAAAGGATCTGTGATGGGATTTGAGATCTGACCAAAATGGGATAGAGGAAACAAGGGTGGGAGGGCACTGGAAAGCCTCTCCCACCTACCTGCTGGGGAATCCAGAGAAAGAAAAGCACAGCACTGCAGTCTGGTTGCCTAACCGGGCGATGCCGCAGTTCACGCTGGTCCCTAGTTCCTCCATGCTGGGAGAGGCTTCCAAAAAGCCATCTCAGGGAAAGGAAGGGCAGGCAAAATGATGGCAGCAACATCTCTATAAACAAGCTAGGGAACCTTGAAATCTTGCCTGAACACGACTATGAGTTATTTGGCAGAAGGAAATGCTGAGCCCTGCAGCATCGGTCTGGCTGGGGAAGGAAGGTATCCCATGGGCGCTGGTGGTCTCCTGCCCGCCTCTTCTGCATCCCTCACTCACACTTGCTCTTTCCTTCTTTCTCTACACCCTTCCGTGCTGTGCCAGGAGCCAGCACAGAACATTCCTGCCATTGTGTTGGTGTCTTGCCCTTTCCTTCGCTGTCTCTGATCAGCTCAGTTCCTGGAGGCACTTTCAGCAATTTGGGGGGATGTAAGATAAAGGCACTGCGCAACTACCTAAATCAATCTGTTGAGTCCCTTCAGTGAGTTTTAGGGGAATACAAAAAAGGCTCAACTAATGACTGCAAAAGAAACCAGCTGCTGCAATTTGGATGCATGTAATAGATAAGTTTCATTTACATTCTGAGAATGCACCAAAAAGCATGCATCTGCACCTTTCAACTATAAAGTATACTAGATTTTAGGTGTTGCTATATATAACTTGACTTCTTAATTTTCCATATAGCTTTCCCTTTAAGGGATGGGATATTTTCCTTTCCAACAACACCTGGACAAAAACCAACACATTTCCCTGAGCAATGCAGGAAAACAATCAGGTTTCTCTGACCAGCTCGTTCAGGCCCTCGATCTAGCAAGCACTTTTTTTAATTTTGTTTTTATTGTTATTATTATTATTGTTATTATTATTATTATTATTATTGAATTCATGCATTAATTAATTCAAGTTACACCTTAATCAAATAGGCCATAATGCTGAATATTTGAACATGCTTTGATCTCCAAAAGTTATTGTTCCCATTTGACTAACATACGCACTTAAATACAGTACTTTAAATTACTAGTCAACGATTTAATAAATTAAGGAGTGCACTTCTGGTGAATGCAAATCAAAAAGAAAAAGAAAAGAAAAAAAGAAAAAAGATAGATAAAGGACCTATTTTTAGAAGATTCAGTTCAAACGAAAGCTTATCCGCTATTGTCTGAGGTAACGTTTCAGGCATGCGATTATAAAATAAATAGTATCAAATTCAAACATGCTTATATTAAACTCCATTGTGCTATCTTGCAATAGAGGGGCTTAAAGTTTTCTATCCAGTTCTGGATGACAGGAAAAAGGAAAAGTGTGTTTAAATCATCTGCATGTAGGAGAATTTAGCAGCATTGCAGATGCTTTGTCTTCAGTTTTGTTTGCTATTTTCCTTTTAGAATAGTTCTTCTATGGACAGCAAAAGAGACCAGGCTTAAGTATGTTTTTAATAAGGTGCTGTGTGGATCTGTAGATTGGAAGTATGTAATCTTTCACATAGGGGGGTGCAAGGAAAATTTGAGCTCCTTCATAAAAACCATGGCAAATGCTTGCCGTAGGTTTTTGCTAATCTTTTTTGTTGTTATTATCTGATGCACTTTCTTGCAACTGTGCAGTTTTGCAGAATATTTTTACTGGAATCCATGCATATGCTTTATAGCTCTAAAAACTGTCTTGCTTAGTTTAAGTTAACTTCATCAAAAAAAAAAAAAAAAGGAGATGGGAGAGGAAAAGTTTAAGTCTACCGTCATACAGCTTAAAACTAAACTAGTTCAAATGGTTATCATTTACCAGGTGGAAAATGCTTTTTAAAAATAAACAAAATCTTATCTTTCATGGATCCTGGAAGCTTCTTTATCGCTGAGCAAAAATTCGCAATGCAACAATGCATTTACGAGATAAATAAAGCATTCAAAGACTATCAGTAAAGCATCTACAAAGTGTGACTGTGTCACTAAAGTCTTCGAGCTGCGAGTGGGGATTTTGGTTTTTGTTTTTTTTTTGTTTACACATCAGTCAGCAGCTTGCTTTTATTAACGCAGTTTTGGTTGGCTACAGTGCAGTTGCCAGTTCTGAGATTAGCCTCTCTAAAATTGTCTATGCTATTATTCATATCCTCTTCGATTTCCATGTACTCAGATTTGCTGATTGTGGAGGAGCTGCGGCGACTGAGATCACTGTCAGATGCTAAATTGGGGGAGCTAACGTGAAGTAACTGAGCCTGTTCTTCCCCTTCTGTTTCTCGGTGGTAGAAGTAGTTGAAGTTGGACACGATGACAGGTACAGGCAGGGCAATTGTCAGCACACCAGCGATGGCACACAAGGAGCCTACGATTTTGCCTCCAATTGTCACAGGGTACATGTCACCATAGCCCACAGTGGTCATGGATACCACCGCCCACCAGAAAGCATCGGGGATACTTGTGAAATGAGACTCAGGTTCTTCAGCCTCAGCAAAATATACCGCACTAGAGAACAAGATCACCCCAATGAAGAGGAAGAAGATTAGTAAACCTAGCTCTCTCATACTTGCTTTGAGGGTCTGTCCCAAAATCTGGAGGCCCTTAGAGTGCCTGGAGAGTTTGAAGATTCGAAAGACTCTTACCAGTCTGATGACTCTCAGGATGGCCAAGGAGGTGGCCTGCTCTCCTTTCTGAGTCCCCTCCCGCTCGGCCATCTCGGTGCCCAGGGTGATGAAGTAAGGGATGATGGCCACAATGTCAATGAAGTTCATGATATTCTTGAAGAATTCAGTCTTGCTGGGGCAAGCAAAGAAGCGCACCACCAGCTCAAAGGAGAACCAGATGATGCACAGGGTCTCCACAACAAAGAAGGGATCTGTGAAGATGTTGGATTTGTAGACCTGGGTGGTGTTGTCAGTGCGATGCACTGTATACTCCTTGTCCTCCTTCAGCTCAGGTAGTGTCTCTAGGCAGAAGATCACGATGGAGATGAGGATCACCATGACAGAGACTATTGCAATGATTCTTGCAGGCCCAGAGCTCTCTGGGTATTCAAAGAGGAGCCATACTTGGCGCTGGTACTCCCCCTCTGGCAAGGGTCTCTCCTCATCTTTGATGAATCCTTCATCTTCCCGGAACTTCTCCATGGCCTCCTCACCCAGCTCATAAAATTTGATCTCCTCAGAGAACATGTCCAAGGGCACATTGACTGGCCGGCGAAGACGCCCCCCAGACTGATAGTAGTAGAGGATGGCATCAAAACTGGGCCGGTTCCGGTCAAAAAAGTACTCATTGCGCAAGGGGTCAAAGTACCTCATGCGCTTCTTGGGGTTGCCCAGCAGAGTGTTGGGGAACTGGGCTAAGGTCTTCAGCTGCGTCTCAAAGCGTAGTCCAGCAATGTTTATCACTACGCGCTCACAGCACTCATGGTCATCATGGGCAGCGGGCTGGTAGCTATCCTGGGGGTGGCCAGGTAGCGCAGAAGTCTCATCCATGTTCTCTCCAGCCATCACGGTCATGGTGGCACACAGGAAGGGGGATCCAGGGGCAGGGGAGGAGAAATGAGGGAGAGGGACTTGAGAGGGGGAAGGAGGGTGGAGGGAGAGCAGAGAGCCCCCAGGGCAGTTCAGTGAAGGAGGAAGGGGAAAGGCTCAGAGTCTGCAGGGAGGGATGATGAGTTGGGATGGAGAGCTGGAGGAAGGGATGGGTAAGGAGCCTAAAGGATGGAAGTATCCAAAAGGGGAAGGTAGAGGTGGGATAAAGGGAAAGGCATCGGGGATGATAGGAGGGTGAAGAAAGAGGGAAGAAGTACCTTCAGGGGGGGAAGAGGGCAGGTAAGGTGAGGGGTCCTGTCCCCCAAGCCGGGAAGGCTGAAGGTCTATGGAGTGCACCCCCAGGCTGGGGTCCCCTCCCCAGCCGTCTCCTTTTGCCTTTAACTCGATCCGTCCACTTTTCTTCCCGACTTGACCATCGCTGCGGCTGCTGTCACGAAGTTACCATACACACACACACACACACACACACACATACACACAAATAAATAAATAAATAAATAAATAAATAAATAAATAAATCACGGGGCGGCTGGGAGGGAGGCGAGTCCTTGCAATGCCAACTCAGCAAATTTCCATCCCCTGCTCCCCCCCCCCCTCCAACACCGCCCCGGTCCTCTCCTCCTTGTGCGCTGGGGAGGGAGGGAGGGATGGAGATAACTCTGCTTCTGAAGGCATCAAGCTGGCTGGCAGGAGGCTGCCGGGGAGGAGAGAAACATCATAAACCAGCCCCCCAAGCCCCACCACACACACACACACACACACACGCACGCTCAGGCGCAATGGATCGGCGTTCACACCGGCAAGAAGGTCCCACTCTGCCCACTACGGCAGGACATGCAGAGCCCTACACCTTCCCTCACATCTCCTCACACCCACTGGGGCCTCCAAGGCAGGATGGGGCCCGTGTGGACCCTCGAGCCCACGGGGGAAGGGCTTCCCAAGCAACTTCAGCAGGCTCAGCTCCTGCGACAAGTCTCCTGCCCACCACGATCCACGCTTCGCAGACGGTGGAGACTTAGCTGAGCACGGACAAGTTCATCACACCAATGGGGGTCATCACACCAATGGGGGGTTTTTTAGGGGAGGGGGAGCCAAGCATCTCCTCTCTCGCTTTGCAGCAGCGAAAGACAACTAAGAGAGAGAGAGACAAGGGGAGGGAGATGGACATCCCAGACCCAAACTGTCCAAAATAAGAGTCCAACA
>NW_015090809.1:2264683-2355745 GCF_001431845.1 Calidris pugnax
TGCGGGACTTGCGGAGGGCGAGCGGGTCCCCCGGGGGAAAGGGGTTACACGGGTTTTGCGGGCTTTGCGGAGGGCGAGGGGATCCCGGACGACCGGGCGGCCCCGGGCAGGTGCGTGGAGCGACCGCCCCCTCGGCGAAGAGGGGCTTAACGGGAAGCGGGGTGGTCGCTTTCCCCCCCTCACCCCTTACTCCATCCCACCCCCCCGGCTCCCCCTCTTCTCCGCTTGCCCAGGTGGTAGCAAGGGCAGCCCCACCGCCGCACCTGCAGAGGAGGCGGCCGGTGTGGGTGCGGGGCTTTACACATCCCGCACTCCCCCCGCATCCCCACCGCAGCGCCTGCAGTGCCCGGAGCCCCCCGTGGGGTCCCGGTGCCGCTGCCGGTCCCCGGTGCCGGTCCCCTCGGTAACGGACGGGGCTGCGCAGCCGGAGCCTCCCGGGGTGGAAGCTGGATGCCCAGGGGCGTGTGGTTGAAATTGGGAGGGAAGAGTTAATCGGCAGGCAGCGTTTTAGAAGGGAAATTGCCCTTTCATGCTGCTTGATCCCACCGAATTAATTTAATTGATGAATCACAGAACTCGGAGATGGAGAAGACCCATTATATATCATCAGCCTCCCTCCCCTGCCGGCGCAGGATTGTTCCCCACAGCACACGATCCTGTGCATTATATAAAAGCCGTGCTGCTCACTTTGTCAGAGCGGGAGAGGCGATCAAATACAACCTGGGCCTGTGTAATTTGAAGCACTCCAGAGCTAAGTAACACCAAGTCCATGTTTAACAGACCTGGTCTCATTAGCTTCCCACTGCATAATACATTATCTTCACTTAAGATCACCACCTTGGCGGTCCAAAAATACTTAACCAGCTGACCTTATGGACAATTTCTGTCTCTTCTTCCCTTCCCCTTATTTATCTCCATGTTTTGCTTGTTTTGGCGTGGGGTTTTTTTGATGGCGATGTCGTTTGGGATTTTTTTTTTTTTTTTTTTTTTGCAAGAGTACAAACCATTCTAAAATCCTCTAGCCTGAGCTGCGCTGTAATCACAGCTACTTTGCACGCTGCATTCACCAGCCCCGGTGGAAACAAAAGTGCAAAGAAAAAGAAACAGATTTCCTGTCTAGCCGGGTACAGGCTTTTTTTTTTTTTTCTTTTTTTTTTTTCAGTGAGCATCACATATGCTGAAAGTTTGGTGAGAAACTTCTGGTGAAGTTCCGAGCGAGAGAGAAAAGTCTCTTTCTGCCACTCCTGGGCAAAACAATCGAAACGCTGAATAGAAAGAGTCTTCTCCTAGGGAAAAAAATCACAATCTCTAATTATGTCTCTGACATTTTAGCGGCTCAGCATCAGCACCCAGCCTTGGACTCAGCAGCCCTAGACCCTGTGCAAACTAACCCACCCCCCCAAAAAAAAACCCCACGAAAGGCAGTGCCATGTCCTAACTGAACCAGGCTGTTTTTCAACCCTTCAAGAACCTCGGCTACACACTCTTTGACTCGACCTCCTCTTATGGCAGTGAATTCCACGCCTGGATGACATGCTGCACAGAGCTGACTGCAAAGTATTTCGGAGAGCTCTGCATTGGAACTGCTTTGCAGAAATAGCTCTGTGAGCCAGGGCTCAGTGCAGCCTCCGGTGCAGCCTGAAGATCCCTCCCAGGACTAGTTCAAAGACAAAACGGGATGAAAATGCAGATCTGACAATCAGAGGCCCGAGTTCAAGGTGCCGCTCTGCCCTTGGTCTCCTGCCTGATTGCAGGCAAAGTCTGTACCTTCTCGAAGAGCAGGGCTAAAAGTGCTTCCTTTGCCTGTCACAGCTGCTTAGGCTGTTTGTTCCTGAGGGCTGCCTCAGCACAGCAGAACCCAAATCCTCATCGGAAGGTGTGGGTACACCAGTAGCAGTGGGGAAAAAAAAAACCCAAAACCAAACCACTCTTTGTTTTTAGTAGCAAAAGGACAAACTAGGATATTGCTGCCCCCCTCCATGTTTTGAATGGCTTTGAACTCTGTGATTTCTCATTTCAATCTAAGTAACATTAGAATCATAGAATCATAGAGTTGTCCAGGCCGGAAGGGACCTCCGAAGGCCATCTAGTCCGACCCCCCCGCAGTCAGCAGGGACACCCCCAACTAGACCAGGTTGCCCAGGGCCTCATCGAGCCTCACCTTGAATATCTCCAGGGAAGGGGCCTCAACCACCTCCCTGGGCAACCTGTTCCAGTGCTCCACCACCCTCACAGTGAAGAACCCTCTCCTCATCTCCAGTCTAAATCTGTTCCCCTCCAGCTTGAAGCCATTGCCCCTCGTCCTGTCACTGCAGGCCTTTCTAAACAGGCTCTCCCCAGCCTTCCTGTAGGCTCCCTTCAGGTACTGGAAGGCTGCTCTAAGGTCTCCCCGGAGCCTCCTCTTCTTCAGGCTGAACAACCCCTCAGCCTGTCCTCGTAGCAGAGGTGCTCCATCCCCCTGATCATCCTTGTGGCCCTAACGAGCAGTTACTAACAAGCAGTTGTGCTGGGAGGTACATATCTTTCTAAGAAAAGTGGACTATTAGCCACAGGGTCACTGGAAATCTTGTTAAGGTACATAGACTAATGAGCAGTAAAACTAGGGCTTACAAAGAGGTCATATGTTACCCATTGCAAGTGCTAAGTAGCTTGAAGTAAATGTTGAGGCATGGAAGGAGACTCAAACTTGCTGCCAAATTTGAAGTCAGGCTGCTACTGTTTCATACTTTCTATATTCCAGAAAATGGCCACCAGCAGTTGGACTGGTAATTCCCCCCAACCCCAAGAGTCAGACTGAGAAGTTCTGTTCAGGAACAAAGGTTTTCATAGGGACGTTGCAAGTTGCAAGGAATTGAAAGCCCAACTTGCTGTGGTGGTAGGTCTGGTGATAAACATGCAAATGGAGTTATCCCTCCCCGATAGCCGCTCCCTATAAAAAACACTTCCACTTTTACTCCCCCATGGAAAGTGCAGCCAGCCTGGCGTGGTAGTGTGGATGAGCACAAGCAGATGGGGGAAGCAGCAGGCATTTGGAGCTGCACAGGTTGAGGAGCTTCATTGCCATCTTTGATGGTTGCTGAGTTAACATTTCATAGGCGACCGGAACCGATAGACTCCTTGTGTCAACGGCAGGTCAGCATAGCAAAAGCAGAACCATTTCTGCAAGTTCAAAGTCTTGTCTTGTAGAGAAAGCTGCAGGTTCCCATGTTTCAGTCTGGCAAACAAAAGGTTTCCCCTGGTGATGAAGAATAGAATAATAATTTTTTTGAGAGACAGGTTTTTTTTAGAGACAGGGAATCAAGTCGTTGATTAAAACTCAGTCTATTGTAAGGATTAAAGAAAAAATGTATCGAATAATTGTGAATCTTAAGCTGGATTAAAAAATAACCATTGGTTTTACCCAATGAAATAGACTTTGAACACTGTCACCAGGAAATCTGAAAACTACTGATTGAAATCAATGGATGCAGAAGCAGACATGACATCGTTCATGTAGGTGTCATCAGTGACACTCTCAGCATGCTAAATTTCCTCAACATGAAGAGACAGTTCATGTGACAGAAGCCATTGCAAAATCCAAAGTGGCAGGTGATGTCCTGGTTGTTTGAACCTTATGGATCTTCATAGACATTGTAGCCCCAATTCATCCAAGCCTGGAAAACAACCTAATAACATCATCGTTCCATTTAGAGCTTCATAAATCCACAAATGAGTTGTGCAGGTCTCACCACAGACATCATTTAATGGCCTTGGAGACATAGGATGCTATGCATGAAGGGAGGTGTTTTTGGCCTAAATTTGCCTTGCAGAGCCTCTGTCAGTTGTAGTGGTCTATGACGTGGAAAGAGTCAACAGGTAGGACCAAAGGTGAGCAGTTGGACAACAACCAAAGGTGTTGACAGTTGGATTTTATTCCTTGGGGGCAACAAAGGATCTTTTAAAAGGTTTGTATGTTTGAATACTGATTTATGAGCCTTGTTACTATCCTGCAGTATCATTAAGCATTGTTATGACTGGGATAATCAAATCTCATGCTTCAAAGCATACTGATAGCTGATGGGAGATGACAATGACTTTTGTTCCCTCTTGTCATATCATTTTATTGTTTTTCCTGCTCCTTTTTAAAGCCTTAAGTATGGGCCCTCTATGATCAAAGGAGGCAATGAGTAGATCCAGTCCTGTTACTACACAGAGGGAAGATGAGAACTTGGAAGTGCATCCCTGTGAAGAAGGAAGCAGAAACTGCCCTCACTCCCATGACAGTTTTGCTCTAGGACTAGCCTGGAGAGAAAAGATGCTGTCACCTTGCTGCTTTTTGTCCCGCATCAGTGGGATGGGTATGGGCAAAGTGTGGCTGGGCAGGGGAGAGCAGAAAATGTGCTGTATTAGGAAAGGATTGAATATTTTCATGGTTTTATTATCTCTTCCTACTTCTCTGACCTTCTTTCCTGGTCCTTGGTTTCCTTTCCCAGCATTTTGTCCAACTGGCTGCTTGCTTTTGAGAGAACCCTGTGCTCAGGTGGGCTGGCCTGGCCTGTGAAAGGAAGAGAGCGTATTTTAATGAGGCCTATGCACCAAGTCTTTGAAAATAATTTCTGTTTCCCATTTTGCTTACCCGGAACAGCACTTGGAGAAGTCCTGAATGACTTAGCAACAGCTTCTTCTTCCTGTTATTACCTGACCATACTCAGGTATTTGATATACATGACTTCTTTCTTAACAGTACCCACTTTCAGCTTCCCATGATTGCATTACTTAGTGTGAGACCTTACACAAGCAATGGAGCCTTTGTCCATTGATGCTGCTGGGTATAGAAACCAGAGAGTGAACTTTCCCTGTGTCACGAGGGGCGAGCATCACACACAGTGCTGCTGTCAGAGAAGGGGAACACCTGAGGAGGACAGAACAAAACCAGAACAAGTACATTCCTGTAAAAACAAAAAGCAGTTCTAGCAGTGGGTCCTTGTGATACACAAGCAAGAAGTCAACTTCAGAAACACTGAGGTTTCTCCAGTGTGAGATCACTTGCAGGATGATTCCAGCCTTACAGGAAAGATGCTTCACTAAAGCTGAGACACAGCTGAAGAAAGCCTCCCTCATATGGCATTTCTACTTGAACTGCCCAGAAAAGAATAAGAAAGTGGTGATTCTTACAGCACAGCAAGCCTTGTTATGAAACCCCAAGCTTGAGGCTGAAGACAGAGTGGTGATGAACACAAGCATCATCGTTGAGTTTTCTCAACTAAAAGGGAAAAGCAAGTGTGGCTTAGTAAATCAAGGCTTTTCAGGGTATTCACAGTGCTCAAATGATCTCCCAGTCTTACCGTGGCCCTAGTTACAGCTATCCCGAATCAGAGCCAAATTTAGTCCTAGCTGGGCTGCAAGGTCACCTGCAATAGAACTCCAGGAACACTCATTAACAGCAACATTAGACTGCAGTAATGAGACTTAAAATTTACAGCGATGATTTACAGTTGAGGCTGTTTTGAGGCCAGTGGACAGACACAAGCTCTTGGTAAATTGCCGTGAAATACGGCACATTATCACTTGGTCTTATGATAAAGGAGACTCAAAAAGTCCATCCAGTGCTAGGCAAGCCACGTGGTAAGCATAGCATACCACCAGAATATCTTCAGTCTGAGAGAGCAGAAGGAGAAATCCCCATGGACCCCATTTAGCCTTCCAAGAAAATCTTGCCTTATTGCTTAAGGAGATTGATGCCTATCTCAAGAGCTGACTACATACCTGATGTTCACAGTACCAAAACATGAAGCTCTGTTGGTATTCTCAATGTTACTGAGGAAAAACTCTATAAAGGAGAGATTTTAAGAGGCCTACAGAGAAAGGAGTAGAGAATAAATCAGTAGCAGTGAAAAAATAAAAACAATAGGCATCTGCATAAAATGAGAATCTACGCTGATGCCAAACCAGCATACACAGCATTGGAGAGAAGTCACCAGTCTTTAGCACTAATAGAAGTCAAGCTCAATTTGATGTGTCAAAATCAAAAGTATTTCGTGTTTCTTAGGAGTTAGGACAGGATCTTGAACTGGATTCATGATCACCTTTATCACACCTGACAGTGTGAATGCCAGGAACATGATCACAATGAGTGTGTTCCCAGCAGAAACTGAAATGCACAGTTAGAGGGACTCCCAGGCACCAAGGCTGATGACATTTTCAACTGTAACTGAAAGCCTTGAAGAAGAGGGAGTCTCCACCCCTGGTTCCAGACTCTGACTGGCCCCAAGGAGATGCTGAGAACGGCATATTATCCTGAATGCAGATAAGCTGAAGCTTGCAGAGAACCGTGACCTGAACATCTGTGAGCTTTTGAGCGCTTCCAATTATGGCTCGAAAACCTTAGAGCCACTAAGGAAATGTCCAGAGCAAAAGTGGTGAAGGATTTCTAGGGGTTCACAGAGAAGATAAGCTACTAGATTCTTCTTGTTTATCCTCCCACCTCTCAGAACACAGGAATCATCTAAGCAGTTAACGCGCAGAGACACCATTTGGCAGCAGCCGGAGCCCCATGTGATGGGGTGAAGACAATCCAATGCAGGGAACCAGTCCCAAATTGCTATAAACCCCTGGAACAGATAGAGCCACAGAAAGCTCGGAGCCACACTGCTGCAAAGTCAGCACCTTGAGCACTTACTGGTGGTGCCCTGACGCAACCGGGATGGACTCAGATAAACAAGGAGCCACTGCCCCTGTGTAGCGGCGGGGGGAGGACGGACAGGGACATTCCCGTTGTGTCACTTTGGGGCATGGCATAAAGATGCAGCGTGAGCTCCAGCAAAAAAAAAAAGAAAGAATGCTGAGGAAGTGCTGAGTGTTCCTGAAAGCTGTCTGGGTGGGATGATAAAGGCATTAAAACAGTTTGTACACAGAGAGTGTGGCTCTGGAAGGAGGAAAGATCACAGGCATCGCCCGTCTCGTTACCAGGCAAAGGATTGAGTGTTGTTTGTGTGTGTGTGTGTGTGCACATGTGCAAGATGGGATTTTATTTAAAGCAGGACAAGCAGTAATCCCTGCAGATAAAAGAGCTGACATCAGGAAATGAATAACTTCATGCCTAGGGATAGAGGGTGCTTTATTTGAGCCAGACTATTTCCATTGGCCAGGCACCAATGTGCATTGCAGAGCCTGTATGACCCAGAGTGACGTGGGAGGAGACCCAGACTGAGGAGAGCCACCAAGCTGGTGAGGGGTCTAGAGGACAAGTCACAGAAGGGGATGCTGAGGAAACTGGGCATGTTTAGTTTGGAGAAGAGGAGGCTGAGGGGAGACCTCATTGCCCTCTACAACTACATGAAAGGAGGGTGTAGAGAGGTGGGGGTCGGTCTCTTCTCCCAAGGGAATAATGACAGGACCAGAGGAAATGGTCTGAAGTTGGGGCAGGGGAGGTTTAGATTAGATATTGGGAAGAATTACTTTACTGAGAGGGTGGTCAGGCCCTGGAACAGCCTGCCCAGGGAGGTGGTGGAGTCACCATCCCTGGAGGTATTTAAGAAACGTGTAGACGTGGCACTTCAGGGCATGCTCTAGTGCCCAAGATCGTTGGGTTGGGTGTTTTGTTTTGTGTTTGTGTGTTTTTTTGTTGTTGATGTTGGGTTTTATTTTTGGTTTTGGATTTTTTTTTTGGTGTATGGTTGGACTCGATGATCTCAAACATCCCTTCCAACCATGAAGATTCTGTGACTCTGTGTGTGCAGGGTACACTGATCATTTCTGATCTTTCTGCCACCCCAAGATGCCGTTGCAAATGGTCATTCTGAAGGACAGGAGATGGCCAGTCTGCTTTCTGCGAGGTGACTCTGGAGGAAGCTCTGGAAAGAACTGATCAGGAGCCAAGCAGCACCTTTCCACAGTAGGACATGCCTGACACGCTGTGCTCTGACATGACTCGTAGCACGCCACAGCGGAATTTATGCGATTTGGCACTTAACAGGGCAGATTTGAGCACCAGATGTCTTGCCGTGGGTATCAAAAAAGAAAAAGAGCGAGAGCAAACAAAGTTGGGAGCATAAACAGCGGGAGGGACTGAGCAAAAACAAGACAGGCAGGAAGAGATCCTTACCTGCCAAAGCTGGGCCACAGCAGTGCTTTTTCCCTAAGACTAAATGGGAAGTGAGGAATCATAGAATCATAGAATGGTTTGGGTTGGAAGCTACCTTAAAGATCATCCAGTTCCAACCCCCCTGCCATGGCCAGGGACACCTCCCACCAGACCAGGTTGCTCAAAGCCCCATCCAGCCTGGCCTTGAACCCCTCCAGGGATGGGGCAGCCACAGCTTCTCTGGGCAACCTGTTCCAGTGCCTCACCACCCTCACAGCAAAGAATTTCTTTCTGGTATCTCATCTAAATCTCCCCTCTTCCCATTTAAAACCATCTGCATGTTGGTGCCTGGCCAATGGAAATAGTCTGGCTCAAATAAATACGAGTGAAGAAGGTGTGGAGGGGGGTGGGTTTGAGTCCAGCAGCTGTGTGATAGAAGCAGTTACACTAAACAAGCCATTCACAGGAAAAAAAAAAAAAGAAAAAGGAAGAAAAGAGAGGGTCATTTGTGGCTGCTGTTTAGACCAGAGCAGATATGAAGACAGACAGTGAGTAGCAGCATGGGTAATGTCCAAAAGGAAAGCAGCTACAATCTGGCAGAGGTCACAGGTAATAACTGCAGTGACAGGAGAGTGGTAAAGGGAAACTGAAGAGAGCCACAGAGCTGGGAGAAATGACTTGACACAACCTGAGCAGAGACCAAGCAAGTGCAGGACCTCACAGAAGATGCCAGCACCAAGCTGCTTGTGCAGTGTAACAGCATGAATGGGAAATGGGGAATAACCTGAAAGGTAATCAAAAACCCTTGCAGTAAGGGGCTCCACCTCTCTTGGAGGGAGTCAGGATCTGCAGCCTCAGCTCTAAGTCTACAAAAAGCTTGAAAGAACCATACAAGGGCAGAAAATGCCGAGCAGATAGTTCAAGTGCCTGTGTCTATGGCACAAGATTGGAAATCCTGTTATCCTCCCCTCTGCTCTGCCCTGGTGAGGCCAGGTAGAAAATGCCAAGTGGATAGTTCATGTGCCTGTGTCTGTGGCACAGGATTGGAAATCCTGTTATCCTCCCCCTCTGCTCTGCCCTGGTGAGGCCCCATCTGGAGCACTGGGACCAGTTCTGGGCTCCCCAGTTCCAGAAGGACAGGGAACTGCTGGAGAGGGGACAGCAGAGGGCTACAGAGATGATGGGTCTTTTTAGTCTGGAAAAGAGAAGGCTTAAATGCTTAAAGGGTGGGTGTCAGGAGGATGGGGCTGGTCTTTTTTCAGTGGTGCCCAGGGACAGGACCAGAGGAATTGGGCACAAACTTGAATATAAGAAGTTCCACCTAAACATGAGGAGGAACTTCTTCGCTTTGAGGGTGGCAGAGCCCTGGAAGAGGCTGCCCAGGGAGGTGGTGGAGTCTCCTTCTCTGGAGACATTCCAAACCCACCTGGACACGTTCCTGTGGGACCTGCTCTGGGTGGACCTGCTTTGGCAGGGGGTTGGACTAGATGATCTCCAGAGGTCCCTTCCAACCCCATGTGATTCTGTGATTCTTTGAAATGCTCCCTGGTACTGTTGTCCTTCCTTGATGAAATCTCTCAGTGCAGCTTGCTTTGCAGCAGGGCTTCCTCTTGCATTATTATCAGCATGCGGAAGAGGCAAAAATGCCTAGCAGGGTGTGTTTCAGACATATACTTACCTTATAGCCTCAGTTTAGAGTTACAGTTTTATGTGCTCTTTGAGGAATAGGATGGTTTCTGTTGAAGTGCTCGCTGACCTGCCTGGCCAGAATGGCTGTTGTACACTGGAGAGACAGCTGAAGTGAAGCAGAAGCAATTATTTATATAAAAGAGGGAACTTGGATAAACAAAAACACTGGCAACTACTGTGTATTAAAGTGAAAGACCCAGATGCTTTGAGGCCTTGTCCTCAGGTGATTGTAAGTGCTTCAAAATAATTCTGAAGGCAGATTTATAATATAAATAAAATAAAATGCAGGCAGCTAGGCACCCCTCAGATGGACATCAGTCCATGAGTGTCCAATCTTTTCTGTGCCCAGGGCGCTGCTATTGTTCTAGCTTCTCAATCTTGCTTTTTTGTGTCTTGTCCCACTTATGTCTGGGCCAGGGTCTATTTTGGCCTTTAGAAGTTTTTGACTATTCCTTTTTAGCAGGACTTCAGTCTCCCAACTCCTGTGCTGTCTACGGCAGAAGGGAACGGTCCGCTTTCTGTTGGGTGTGTTCATTAAGTGCTTTGTTAGATCCTAGCACTCGAGCTCCCTTTTTGTGATTAAGTCTCCCTTGAAGTCTCAAAATCAAGTCTCATGATATTTGAAATACCACTGAGAGCTTAGTGAGCATACTGCAGTAGGGCCATTACACTTCAGACAAATCTTTCCCTCCCCACATGGCTGATTTATTTACAAATTGCTTGCCTTCTGAATTTCTAAAGCTTTTGCCGCATTATGTCCCACATTCCAAATCCTTGTGCATTATGTAGAAAAAAAGAGAAAGGACATTCATCTGCATTACCTCCTGTCTGTGTCCCATTGCCTCAAAGCAATAGCCCGTGAGTTAGTATTCAACGCTGTACAGCAGTATTTTCTGACTTTAATAATGTCTAAGGATTGATCCCAGGATAATGATCTTATTGTATTATGCAGCAACACATCGCTAATGCAAGACATGCCAGGAAGAGCCTTTCAACAAGGGACAGACAGCAGTAAGTATGGCAAGATGTATGTTGTAGGGCAAACATCATAGCAGCAGAGTGCAAAATATCTTGCCAGCAGCTACTTTAAAACGTTCTGCTAGTAGCAGTGTATTATAAAAGGCATGCACTAGGATTCTCCAAATCTGAGTCACAATATCAAACCTCTCTTCTTACTCAGCCTGACCGAGCATCTTCTTTTTCCTACACTCCAAGAGGTGCTTTGGAACAGGTGATGTCCTGGCCAAAGCCAGTTGCCCAACACAGGACTGCAGCAACATAATCTGGGGAAACATCTCAGCCACTGGGATGTGTGGCAGGAGCTGGCAAACATAGTTGTAAAGGGATGATAGGTATCTGCCTGCAACCTGGAGGTGACCCAGTAATTGAACCAACCAGGCGTGCTTTTGGGGGAGGTAACAATCCATGTTCCACACTAAACCTGTTCGCTACCTTTGTTTGGATTCAGAGCATGTTGTCCAGTCATGATCTTTGATTTCCTTTATCCTCATGGATATGGCTTAAAACCATAAATGTTGCACTTGCCTCTTTCCTCATAAGCCAACACCTTGTCTATGGAGCCTTCCATGAACTGGGTGAAATGAAAGGCACCTAAGATAGCTGCAAGAACAGATAGTACCTACCACCCAGGTCTCCTGTCTCCTGGCATGTTTTATACAGAGCAAATCCATCTCTTTTTCTACTTGGAATGAATATTGATTTATTTTTTTTACCAATCAGTTTATAATACTACAGAATTCAAAATCAACTTCTTAGATGTCTATGGACAGATTTCAGGTTTCCTTATCAAAATTTTACCTAGGCCTGCATTAGGCCACTGTGTGTAGTTCTGTCATTTTCCTACAACTATGAACCAGTAGAAAAGTAATTATGACATTTTGTTTGATTAATAAAAGAAATAAAAAATATAATAATTAACAAGCGCGTAGTTCTGTGAGGTCATTTTCCTACAACAGTGAAGCAGTAGAAAAGTAATTATGGCATTTTGTTTGATTTATAAAAGAAATAAAAAATATAATAATTAACATGTTTTTTTGGATCATATCTGTGTCTGTGACACTAGTTCTATGTTTGAGTATCTTGGGTTGTGGGGGAAAAAGCAGAGATTGAAAATGTATTGAATATAGCAACTGAAGGTGGTGAATGGTATGGGAAGAAATAAGAAAATATGTAAAAATAAAGTATTTCATCATAAAAAAATCCTTCTTTAATTGGTCACTGCAATTTATTAAATTTATTAAATATATCACCAATTGTGAGTAGTTTCAGATTATCCATGGCTGTAAATTTTTCACAGTTAACTTTATTTAAAAAAGGTCCCACTTTTAACATACAGGCATTTGTGACTACAACATTGGGTTGCTACCAGCTGGAAAATCAGTGCATGGAGCAGAACTTTGACCTTTCTGCTACAAAATCGGAGGAAACAATCAACTGACAGAGATGAAGGAGAATCCTCATTAAAGAAGAGGTGGTACATGGCAATAAGGAATAGAAATCAAATTTGTTTGAGCAAAGATACACTTTGCCAGCTAGCCCACGAAGGACAAAGGACTCTACTTATTTAGCCAGCAGGATGAAGAATCTCTGAATTGCAACTCGGAGCATTAAATTAATCAGAATATTGTTATGTGTTATTGCAGCCGTGGTTGGAGGGCCCGCTCGGGTGTGGAATCCTGTTTTGCCAAAATACTCCACAAGCAGACCAGGCTGCTCTTTTATTCTGCCCAGGGGAACAACAAAGACACCCAGTGACATTGACACCAAGTAAACACAGAACAATCGAAGGAGCTATTTCTTCGCCTAATATGAAAGTCACCACTGTATTGAGGACAAGCACAAGTCATATGTTCCTCTTAAGTCCTACTTAATCCCTGCTTTGAGGATTTAAAGGACATTCAAGTGATTCATAAGCCCTGCGCATGTACTCTGCACAAGAATGATTTTTACCCACCATAGAGTCAGCTGAGCCGTGGAAAATTCTGCAGAGGGTCACATCAGTGGAATAATACAGCTGTGTTCAAGAAGGTCTGGCCGATGCTCTGTCTGACCGTTGCAGCTGTAGCTTTAACATCTAACATACTGATGATCAAAACTCGTGGTTTATGGTGTGCACTGGTTCCCCAGAGGTTTCTGGAACTAATGTATATCTCTTACCGGCATCATTACATATCTGGCTGGGAAAATAAGTCAAGGAGGAGCTTTTACCAGAGCATCAGGCACCACCCAGGAATAAAGGCAGGAGGTCTCTTCTGACAGTTCATTGATCTGATCCAGCACGGCAAACTTTCTGTTTTCCACCAAAAAAAAATGGATAGAAAAATGTCTGTTTGTTTGCAGACAATGCGGCCAATTGGGAAATGGTCCAAAATCAGTAAGACAGTGCCTAAATGTTGCTGCTTTTGAAGGTAAAAACCAAACTGAGAAAGATGGCTTCAGATATCTTTTTGCATATTGTATGGGAATTTATTTTTCTTGGGTTTCTGGTTTATGCATCATTATGGTAATCTGTTATTGTTCCTCTTGCATGTTTTTTTGCAGGCCCTTTGGCGGTGACTCCTGCACCTATCACAGTTCAGTTTTGCAGGATGCAGAGGAAAGGAGGCTATTCTGATCTGTAATTCTGTCAAATGACACTCCTTCACACATTGTATAAGCTTATAAAGGTGAATTTATGCTTTTGTCTTTTAGTTCTCTTTGTGTCTGTGCCACTTGGATGCATAAGAATATTTCAATGAAAGGAAATAAACATGTACCCCCTCCACTTGGTAGGGCCATGAGCTCTGAATTTCTTTGTAGGGGGACTGGTACACTCATTTCTTCTTTCTTAAGAGGAAGAAGACAATATCTGAAAAATGTTCATCTGACTTGAAAATTGCATCCTGATTTTGGTAACAGCTTAACAGGCAGGGGAACAGAAATTCAAACACATTGAGAGACTCCGGGATAAACTGGTCATGAAAAGGTGTCGGAGACAAACTCCAGAGAGGGCAATCTTTTTTTTCATCCACAGAATAAATCCAAATGTGGGTGGAGGAGCGTAAGCTCACGGAGTCAGTTAGAGACAGTGTGATCCTTGAGAATATGAAGGAACGGCAATGTCTCTGACAGCATCAAGCACTAGAGATAAAGTTCTAGATGCTTGATTGTGAGTGCTAAAACCCTGGCTCCTAGTTCTGACCCTCAGCAGCAGGGTTATCTTGGTCCAGACACTTTTCTTTCCTTTCCCTTGCCATCTTCCATCTTTCCTTTTCTATGTGCACTGCAGGCTCTCTGGAGGAAGAGTTTACTATGTGTCTGTGCCATATCTAACTCGGGTGACCCCGATTCTGGGCCAGTAGAAGAATACAAAGATCTTCAGCTTGACACTCAGCAACACAGCTGGAAAGCTGGAGAGAGACTAATGGCACTGTTTGTTCCTGATGGAGCATGACCTCTGGCTCTGTCCAACTGTGATCACTTAAGAAAAGAAATCTTTCCTAGGTCCTTTTGTACTGCTTCACCTACCGTGGTGTACTTTTTAGTTACTGCATAGTTCCCCAGCTGCGGCAGAAACTCCCACCATTCTGCCCCTGCTGAGAGGACACGGCTCTTCCCTGCCAGGAGAGATGTTCTTAATGTAATTATAAACCAGAGGTATCTCCTGTGCTATGAGGCATTTTGCATTTGCTCTGGTTATTTAGCAAGAAATGGTGATCCAAATCTCCACGGTCTCACTAAAGCCCTCCTTCCCTTCAATTCCTATCCTAAGTCCTCTCCCATAATTTCATCCCCCAACCTGCAGCCCTCCACAGCCACACTGGAGCACCTTTTGCCCTGCGGCAGATGGCAATGCGGTACTGCCCGCTGCCAAGATGAGACAGTTCATTTTTCCATCATCTGCATCTTACCATGAAGCAGCAGAAAAAAGAGGGGAAAAAAATGCTACTTGGCAGATGATCTGCGGCAGGGATCTCCTGTTGTGGGACTCTCAGCAATCTGAGAACATCAATTGATGGTTGCACTAGATGATCTTAAAAGTCCCTTCCAACCTAGATGATTCTATGATTCAAATAACTGAGATATAAGCAAATGGAGAAATCTAGAGGCAGCTGGTCCTTATTGACACGGTTGGCATAATCCTAAAGAGAAACTACAGAGTTAGCTAAAATCCCAACCCCTGATTCTTAAACATCCCTGTGCTCTTGACAGGGGAGAGGGAGAGAATGTGCTCTCAATACAGTGTTTGAATGAAACCTTTTCTGGAAGATCTCCAACTAATTTTGTGGCATTGGACCTTTCATATCTGCTGCCTTCCCCCACTCTTATTGCATCACATCTCAGCATTAGCCTGGCTTTTGCTGGATGACTGCACATGATGTTGTAGAATTAAAGACTTTAGTTTTTAACAAACAAGTCTAAACTAACTTTTAGTTTTAGCAAAAACAAAAGCAACCTTCAAACTGGGAATCAGATGTCACGGCAATGAGCAAGATATCTACAGACAGCCTGAAAGAGCAACTCTAAAGAGGGTGAGAACTGCCTTTATTGGTTCCCCAGTTATCTGGGGATAGGCAATAATAGTGTAGAGATTTGCAAAGGGTAAAATCAGGGGTCATTTGCCAAATGAGTTCCTCTGTGAGTCAAGGACACAAGTCAGCTCTACTCAACATGCTCTTTGACTCTGCTTCAGTCCTTACCAGCATCCCAGAAAAGTGGTGCCTCAGTCCCTTAGATGTTTCACCATTTTTCCAGCTTCTTCAGGAGGAGCTGTAGCACACCATCAGCCTTTCCAGTTGCTGAGAAAGAACTGGGCCAGCACACGTGTCCCTTCCACATAGACCCTGGTGAAATTACTCCACTGGATCCTTGTTTTCTCCTGATTTTATGTCTGGTGAACAAGGCAGGCAATGGAGACATCATGGTAGTTCTGGGACAGGTCTCATTTAGATATCTTTTCATGAAGCCTCTGAAAATGGGGTCTAGGGTATTCTGGTGTCATCTGTACCAATGGTGATGCCATTTCTGACATTTTTAATAGAACATGGTGTTAATCCTACTGACCTTCTGCCAATGGCAAAGCTGAGAAAGATTGACTGTGGTGGCGCTGCCATTTTGTATTCCTAGACTTTCCCTCATTCTTCTCATTCATAAGATTCTCTAGCCTGAGGATTGATGGGAAAATGAGACAGAGAAGTGATTACAAAGTTGGGGATCGTTATCTTGGTATGGTTATCAAAAATCGAAGAAAAATGACAAGTACTTGAGGTAAATGCCTTCCCAGAACAGCCGTGAAGCTACAAATCTAACTTTTCTCTGTATAGCATGGAGTTGAAAAATAAATCCTGAAAAGTTATGTTTTGCTATGTGTTCATTATTCAAACTCAGAGTTATTTCAATTAAAAACATCAACTAGAATTTTATTTCTCATTCCCTCTATGTGCTTTTAATCACTTAAATTAAGGAAAACCAAGAGATTTCAAGTAACTCAGGCCCACATTGTGCTCAGTTTAGTACAAACTCATATTTTATGATGACAGAGATTTCCAGTTTCCTCTTTTGGATTCCCATGGCCCACTGAATGTCCTGAAAATAACAGATCAACATTTCATAAGTACAAGCACAGCCTTCCTTGCCCCGTGAACCTCCGAATCTGTATTAGAAATGGGTACTCTAGGCTCCCTCAATAATAAATATATGGAGACGGACACCCCTAGATCATGATTCCCATTCTGAGACCCAAAGAATTTCACAGAAGTCCCTGTTCCTGCTCTTCTACCTTGACTCCCTTAGATAGGGCTCTGGCAGAAGACAGAGCGGAAGCGCCTGATTCAAACTCACAGTGCAGTGCAGAGCTATGGCCTCTTGTGGGTTTGCTTCTCATTGAGGATGCCAGAAGGAGCAAAAAAAGGGTAGGGTAGGTAGGATACAGGTCTCAAGGAGGAGCCTCCAGCAGCAGGCAAGTTAGCAGAGCTAAGAGACAGAGAGCAAAGTAAGTGTGTAATATATGTTGTGCTAACCTGGAGTTTGCTCAGTGTTGGTTTTATTCTACAGTAAGAGTTTCTAATGTGCATTTTGGCTGAACGGGGACCACCCAAGTCCCATAGTGCTCTAGCAATGGTCACTTGCTAGCAGTTTCTGGAGAAGAGGGTGCATGTCTGTTCCCTTTGGCATCACCTCGGCAAAAGCAGCTCAGTATTGGCAGCATTAAACCAATTTTCAACCTGTGGAATGGATTCCACTACAACTACATTAAAGCAATTTGGGGATTTTGGCAATCCCCTTTATATTTTTAAGGTAAAGATTTATGTTGATGTTTTCAAAGCTTGATGACTCTTTGAAGGTGTTGCAAGTTTCAGCTTCCCTTTTTTTTTAATAAATTGAACCAGGAGATCCGTTGCAGAAAGCAGTACATTTCAACTTATTTAGAATCATCATTTTCCAGGGAGTTCCAAGTGTTCAAAGTAAACAGCTTTTCTGCTACCATGTGCAATAAATGCAATGCTATATTGTAAATCAAATTAGACAAAAGGTAGCATCATTTCAGCTCATTTCAGCATCCAAAATAATTGCTCAGGTATTCAAAAAAAAAAAAAAAACAACCAACAGAAAAAACTGGGAAATGCAAACGTCATAGCTAAAATGCCAATTTCATCTTCTTGTGTCAGGAACTTCAATTTTTCTTACAGATCAGCAATATGCTATCCTGGTGCATACTTGTGAAAAAATCGTAGAATGGTTTGGGTTGGAAGGGACCTTAAAGATCATCTAGTTCCAACCCCCTGCCATGGGCAGGGATACCTCCTGCTAGATCTGGTTGCTCAAAGCCCCATCCAGCCTGGTCTTGAACCCCTCCAGGGATGGGGCATCCACAGCTTCTCCAGGCAAGGTTAGGATATTGTCACCTCCAGCTGGTCATCCTGCCCTCTGCCAGAGCATGCTACCTATATAACAGGATTTGCAGGCAGAAGTATATTCCTAGAGCAAATTCGGGTACCTTAGCAGTTAGTTGATACCTTGGAGAATTTTAGGAAAGAGAAGTTCTTCTATGCTGCTTCTACTATGAGTGAAGCAACAGCAGAAAGTCAGGGTGGACAGTTGGAGGCATATGTCAAAGCACAGCAATTAGACTCTCCAAAACTTCCAGAATACAAAATCATTTTATTTTCCTGAGCTGCAAGAAACTACTGGACACAGAAGTCTCTGCATGGCTTAACACAGGCATTGGCCATCTGGATATAGAAAAAAAGACAGTGAAAATTACAGGATACCAGGCTTCAGTCAATGGGAATTAGAGAAGACTCCATGGGAACAGGAAAGTATGGACAGAATGCTGATGACTAATACTAAAGATTTATCAATTCAATGCATCAAAGTTTGCCACAGTCCAGATATTCTGGTCTCTTTGAGACAAGTGTTTTCCTATATATTTAATGGGTTTCAGACACTGACCTGTCTTTAACAGGTTATTTTTCCTCCAGTGCTCTGAGTTCCTGTCCCAAAAATTAAAATAACGGCACTAAAAAGTTGTACTTCTGAGTATACTTTTCTCAAACTTCCTCTGTATGTTTTTCAAGCTTAAATTAAGCCACTTTAGAAATATTGCCTGTTAAAAGTAAAACCAGCAATAACTTCAGAGGCAATTCATGCTAACTTCATGCTTTGAATGCAAGTCTGTCCTTTAGGGATATGTATATACAGTGGAAATGTACAGAGATGGAAATGGAAATAGAAAAAAAGCCTGGAAGAGCTATTTCACACAAGCTCTTTGTTTGAGCTTTCTGATCCATAGAGAGTGGTGGTGCAGAGTAAGTTCAGTGGCCTAAACCTAAATAGGACCTGGAGTATTTTGCTATGTTAACGTTTTCTTTCTGTGACTTTCCCAAGTAGATGTTATATGTGAAAATGTAATTTCAGACATGGTTATTTGCTTCACAGTGTTATCTTTTTCTAGTCAACATTTGTTATGCTAAATGATTATCAAGGCTATGAACACATTTGATGTTGTTAATATCCATGTTTCAAGTCAATATGAGCCATGATATTTCGATGTGGTTGATAACGTAGTTACTTCTTTGCCAGATTTACATAACTGTGGGCACCAACCAAAAGCCCCAGGATGCAAATTTATCAAAATTGCAATTTACCATCTGAAACTGAAATGTGAAAGATGCCTTTTAGGATAATCAAAACAAAGAAACACCTGCCTCTCCCCTCCCTCTCCCCACATGCAGTTACTATAAACACCAAAAAAAATGAATTATTGTCACCAATACATAACTCTGGAATAGTATGGCAATAGTATTTTTGTGTGTGGAAAACACTAAAATAATCTAATCTGTATATGTCCTTGGATGAAAAGATCCTAATCACTGGAAATTGCAATTCTGATACAATATTTAGGATTTTTCATTGAACAACTTGAGACTTAATTATTCTGTTCCATTGAGCGTGAGGAAGTTTGTGTGAAAGTGATACTTTTTTTCAATGTAAGAAGTGACTTCTGCAAAAAATTCATTTTTGCAGAAGACTTTATAATCATATATGCTTTGGATTATTGGGAAACCCTAAAAAAAAAAAAAAAAAATTAAATTAAACCTGAACTGAAATAAACTGCATTACTGTACTACTCTTACTCTTCTCTCTTAGATCAATTCAATGTTAAATTGTAGTAGTCCATGGGATTCATTTCCTCCTGGCAACTGTAGCTGGGAAATCTCATGCCCTCATATTCCCCATGTTCATTCTGCACCTTCGAACATGCAATTATTATGGTAATATCATGAGGCTGATAGAAAGGCAGCACTGAAGATATAGCCTGTCCAGAAAACACTGCACGTATAGAAGACAACAGTGAAAGCACATCTGGAGAAATTGGATTGAGAGCAGTGTGTTTGCTTATCCCTGAGGATGAAGAGAGGGATCCAGGGACTGAGTGTCTCCCTGCTTCTCTCTCCCATCTCAGAAAGCAAGCAGGTCCCAGAGGCCCAGGTACAAGAACTACCAGTGGAGAGTCACTGCACAGAGCAAGAGGGCAAGATTTTATTTAATAATGGAAATTATTTAATAATGACAGCGAGATGAGCTGACTACTGGGTTATCCTCTGAGATCTGAATGAAAAGAAGGTCCTCAATACCATCAGACGTGATTGTCTCCAGTCATCAGAACTTTTCAGTCAGAGAAGTCCCTTGTTTGTTTTTTGTGGGGTTGTTTTTCAAGGTTTAGATTCCATAGTTACTGGGACAGACAGTCTAGTGCCACAGGCTAAGTAGGAGCTGCAAACTGACCATGTAAAGACACTAGCTAGATATCATTTTTTTCAGGTTATATAAAGCATCGTGGAAAGACATGAGATGTTGGTTTCATGCCCGTGTGCCCAAGAAGGGAACTCACCAAGTGGCATTTTCATGGGATCACAAAATGAAAATCATACTAGGGCATTCTACTTAAGAGAGGATTAAAAAATGCATCAAATAATGCTTATCCAGTCATAGCCAAAATAAAACACTTTAATTACACAGAGTAACTCTCAACACCCCTATGGGATAATACACAAATGGTGAAACTGGTAACTGCAGACAATTCATACTGTTGTACTGGGAGAGGAAAGTGTTTTCAGTTGGGAAAACCACAACTCTTGCCATTAAGCAGTGTTATATCTGTGTGTGTTCTTCACGCTGTTGCATTATGGTGTCAGGGTAACTTCAGTGCCCAACGTAACGTCCCTTCAGCTCATGGAAAGAGAAAGCAATGAACTCAGACCCAAGCCAGCAGAGATGCATTCACCCAGGTAATTTTATTGGCTTCAGAGAGATGGAGGTAAATGGGGTACTGCATACATACAGGTATTATAGGTACACTATAATACCTAATGTCATGTGTCCTATAGTAACCCTCAAGGAAATTTGTCTTTACAGCTGGTGGAAAGAAGCCTATACGTTTGCAGCAGGCCTCAAGCCATGATTTAAATAAAACAACACAGGCCAAACAATGCTTTAGCTTTTTGCTCTTTGGATAATATTACCAGCTCTCCCAGGCTTCAAGGATAAGGAGCTTAACTCTGCAGCATTATTGTGACTAATCTCATCAGAGACTACTGTGGCAACCAGGCTCCCCGAAGACAGCCTAGGGGAGGATCCCAGGGAACGAGTGAAAGGCAGATGGGGAAGCCCTGCCTGAAGAATATGAAATAAACATTCAAGAGCTCAACGGAAATCCCAGATAAAAATCACGTCTAGCCTTCGGGCCTCTTTGGACCCCAAAAAAATAAAAATCCTGTTTCTACTCTTTCATAGACTAAGGGAAGGTAAAAATGTGTGTCAGAGGAATCCAGTGTGGACGTGAATGGATATGGGATATTTACCACCGTGCTTCCCAGTATTTTAAGATCCATTTTACACTTCAGGAGTGTTACTACAGTAATGGCGAGTTCACCAAATAATGTGACTCCTTCATGTTGAAAATGACTTCAGCCTGGACCTCAAGGCCTTATGAAGAGATTCATTAAAACAGGCCTTTTTTTTTTAATTTATTTTCTTTCTCCAGGCAAAAGAAAAAAATCACTTGGCTGGAAGTAATGGGATGATAAGAGGGCAACTCCACTTCAGGTTGTGGTGGAGATCTAAAAACCTAGGACATTTCAGATTTTCCTAGGGCTTTCAAAAGAGAGCAGGAAGGACATTTATACCATAGCAAGGACCAAAAGGATAGATAACCCTGGCAAGGTTATGAATCTTCAAGAGACAAAGGTGCATTGGTGGAAATCTGCTGTAAACTTTTTCTGGCTGCAAGATTCCAGAGTCATCTGAAATGTGTTGCCTCCGATGGATTTCATCCATATGCTAGGAACTCACCTGCTAAGGCAGCATTTACTCATTTTAAAAAAAAAAAAAAGACAACCTTCTGGAAAACTTGGGTTTCTGCAGGTATGTAGGCACTGCAAAATGAAGATAATGAAGATTGGACAAAATCACATCTGATCGTGATCCCAATATACAGGTAGGCCTAACCTCTTCCAGAACTGTTGCAAGACATAGAGGAGGATAGAGGGGACTAGCTGGGAAAAATGCATGACAGAGTAAATATCTATCCATTCTTATCTGTTCATCCATCCAGTCATTGATCTTGTACACATCTTGACAACAAGATTTACCTCTGGTTTCCTTTCTTTCTCCCCTCACACATCAATCCGGGCAGTTACTGGACATCATAATTATTGTAAGCTCTTAAATCCCAATAAATACTACCAAGCTGGCTACTCAGAGGCTTCCATGTCATCAACTTTCTAACACAGTAATGATGATTAGACTATGTTGCATCTGACTGCTTTTAGAGGTTTACCATTTGATTAGACTTGGGGGGAGGGAGGAAATACTGGCAAAAAATGGGAAGGAGATATTTCAGCTTGCAAAGAGATTTAGAGGCTGTGTTTTTGACATTAAAAAAAAAAAAAAAAAGTCCATCCATCCATTCATTGATCTTGTACACTTCTTGACAACAAGATTTATCTCTGGTTTCCTTTCTTTCTCCCCTCACACATCAATCCGGGCAGTTACTGGACATCATAATTATTGTAAGCTCTTAAATCCCAATAAATACTACCAAGCTGGCTACTCAGAGGCTTCCATGTCATCAACTTTCTAACACAGTAATGATGATTAGACTATGTTGCATCTGACTGCTTTTAGAGGTTTACCATTTGATTAGACTTGGGGGGAGGGAGGAAATACTGGCAAAAAATGGGAAGGAGATATTTCAGCTTGCAAAGAGATTTAGAGGCTGTGTTTCCAAATTTTGACATTAAAAAAAAAAAAGCAAAATCAGAACCAGGGTGTAGGGAAGGTGAAAACAGGACCAGGAGTGTAGCACCGCCCGCCCTCCTCCTGCATGTTGGCCAGGCAATATAGGGGTGCCTGTTGTGGTGTTCTTTCAAACATGGCAGTGACAGATAAAATGATGCCTCCGCTTCTGTGTGGGGTGTGGGACACCCAGTGCTACACAAACTTAGTTTATCAGTGACTGACTCGTGTCCTGCAACACGAGCTCCATTTCCCAGCCTGTGCTCAGGAGGAAGGCAAAAGGCTTGGCTTACTACTCACATCACGGTTGTGTCTGAATTGAATTGCCCAGCATCTCCAGTGGAAGTGCTCAAGGTTTTCACTACCCAAAGCAAAATCAGAACCAGGGTGTAGGGAAGAGAGGCTGTGTTTCCAAATTTTGACATTAAAAAAAAAAAAGCAAAATCAGAACCAGGGTGTAGGGAAGGTGAAAACAGGACCAGGAGTGTAGCACCGCCCGCCCTCCTCCTGCATGTTGGCCAGGCATTACCTCAGTCTACTATCAGTCCTAGAGAGTCCCGGGCTGCCACCTTCCTCCATCCCATCTGGTCTGCATCCCATTCCAGGAAAGCTGTACAGCCACCTGCAAGTTTGTTTTCCAGCATAGTTCATCATAAAGTTTAGGAAACACAGATTAGTTCCTTTTCCATCCAAAACTTGCAAGGCTCAAATATTTTCCCAGCCCCTAGGGCTCTGAGGAAAATGCCTTCTGTGTCTCAAATATTTCATGATTCAGAGCTTACTCAAAGAGACCACCTCTCTAGCACGTCTCACAAAAATCACCATTAAGTTTATCTGCTTTAAGATCTTTCCATTCTGCAGCAGCAGCAGAGTATGACCAGGATGAGAAGAGGAGGGAAACAGGCAGGATCAGTGAATATTTGGAACTCCACATGGCTGAAAGTTGAGGCATCCTGGTACATGGCGAATCAAGAAAAAAAATCTAGGAAAGGTTGATACAACTGTGAGTGAGAGCAGCGTGCTTGGAATGGAAGAGGGCTGAAGGGGATTTGTAGCATTGCAGGGGCAATACAATCTTTAGAGAGCTATGTGTGAATACTGCGGAGACAGAAGGAAGCTACTGCAGATCCTTCTCCTGGATCCAATAAATGACTGTTTCAGAATTTGGATATCAACACATACAACAGTACCCAGGGATCCACATACATTTTGCTTGCTATTAATGCTGTGAAGCTCGGTCTACAGCAAATGGTGATTCATAAAGGATGTGTAAAGCCCCGTAGTCTGTGGCAAGAGTAGTGGAAGCGTGCCAAGGCCACAGCAGCCTGTCAGTTCTCCGTGTCACAGGACTGGAGTAATTTGCCAATAACTTTTCCTCCTCATTTTCCATTAAAGTTTGTCCAGATGTCCACAAAGATACGACATGTTTCTGGCCATAATCAAAGTTCATCGAATGTCCTGGTGATTTTGCACCAATATGCATATTCTATTTTGGGGCAGAATTGCTTCTGAAGGGCAAAGGTCAAAAACCCCAGCACTGTTACACGCTTCTCTCCCCAGTGCAAGTATTGCAGTAGCTGTTGCAAGGAGTGAATACCTGTGTTCACAGACACATTCATCAAACGCTCACCTAAGAATTTCAGCACAGAGTTTTGTAAAGGCTGAAGTCAATCCCAAGAAAAAGAGGCACAGTTCACTAAATATCGTCTGTGATTCAAATTTTTCCCAGTTCCTCTGCAGTGGTTAGCGTTACCGTAGCTCTTCACAGCAATGTAGGCTCTAGTTGCACATGACACCGAGCAAAGTACAAGACTTCAGAGAGTTGTGTTGACTTTAGTAGGGCATGCAGGACTTAGTCCATAGAAGCAATGTACAGGATAGGGCTTTATGAGTCCATATGGTAGGTGTATAAAATGGCACACTTTGGAAAAGGTATGGCAGACAGGAATAAAGGCCAGTTTAATTCAGTTCCTGTCTCTGAGATGGCAATATCAGGTGACTGCAAATGCATATGATTGTGACAAAATTAAAGAGGTTAAGAGGATATCGATTGAAATGGTCAGCCTGACTTTGTTCTGCAAAATGCATTTCAAAGGCTTGACCACAGAGAAAGAAAAAAAGTAGGTTTTGATATGGAGGTTATTTTACATTTCTCATATCATTCATGACTGATCTATAGAAAGAATGTTTATGTTTCTACCTATGAACTGCAATATACCTTTCAGCCTATGTTTATTTGCTGTTTATATGCCTACTCACTTCCACTGACACAGTTACTATGAACTGCAATATACCTTTCAGCCCATGTTTATTTGCTCTTTATATGCCTACTCACTTCCACTGACACAGAATAGATTTAGAAATAGCTGTCCTTATAAACTTCAGCATCTCCCTCTGTGAAAAATGGATCCACTTCTGAAGCAGAACATGGTGGCCGTTTAGCAGCACACAACACCCCTACGCATCGCTTTAGACTACGAAGGATTGCAGATTACCATATCTAATTGCCATTGCAAGATGAAAGCTTAGATACTTAGGCTATAATTAACCACATTGAATTTGAGCGGTAAGCTAAGGTTAATGGTCCTACAACACTTGAGAAAAGTGTAATTGATCCCTTAGAGAGCATAAGTGATTAGGATATCAGTTTGTGTCACTGGAAAAATAGTGCTGTCAACACCACAGTGTCCACTAACAGTGTACACAGTGCACCAGTTCAGTACCAACCTAATGAAATGGATGTGCTTAATACCACATTTTCCAGCACCCTACAGGCACAGACATAGACTGACTCCGTTACCTTTTCTGTTTGTCACAACCAGATGAACTGCTCAAACAGGGATTCTTACATCTCATAGTAATCCCTTCTTTTCCTCCACCTCCCAAGGTCAGGTAATGCTGCTGTCCCCATTTCGTTGGAGATGGTGTCAAGCAAAGAAGCTATTTGAGCTAAGCCTGAGACAGGGCTACGCCATATTGCCTAAACCACAAGTGATTTGCATGATGCTGCATCCGAGATGGTAAAGCCTGAGGCACAAAGGATATGCCAAACTGAGATCTCCTTGTTAATGTGGACTTGCTCTGTGAGCTAAGCCTGAGACAAGTGGTTTGCATGATGTTGCATCCGAGATGCTAAAACCTGATGCACAGAGGATATGCCAAAATGAGATCTCCTTGTTAATGTGGACTTGCTCTACCACCACAAAGAAGACAACTTATCTGAGGAAGGAAATTAAAGACAGATCTGATTAACCCAGCGGTAGGGTTCCAGCACAGAAGAATCCATCTCTGGAAATGCGAGGGAAAGAACAATAAAAAATTTTGTATTATCAGATTCACTAGAGTTACCTTCCAAAACACTTCAGCATTTGGGGAAAAACTGTTCAACTGAAAACCTTTTCTTCACAACAAAACAAAACAAGAATATATTTATGGAAGTATAGAAGGGTCTCCCATTTCTTCACAAGTTCATTTCAATTCACTGCCTCAGCCGTCCCATCACACAAACTGATTATTCCAAAGTGAACAATTATTTTTGGCATTTCATGACCTCTCATAATACAGACCTGTACCTAAATTTCCTTCTCAACAATTAGTTGTATTTCTACTTGAGCTTTTCACCGCAGGACAGAAATAGATCTTATCTGACTCCAAGTGGATTGTTAGCAATGAGCGGATTAGAAAGAAAACAGATGTTGGGTTGGAAAAGATGTAGTTCTACTTTTATTTTTAATCAGACCTAGTGTTTGTCCCCAAATTAAGAAACACTGCTCATTGCTGGCAGCCAGTGTGAACCTACCCAGGGCTGAGTATGTATCTAAGCTGGTGCTGGTGTAATTTTGCCCCAAAGATACCCTTCAAATAGTTTTTCCTTTCAGTGTCTGCCTGGCAATGTATCAAATTCTAGCAGTAATGAGTGGACAAATCAACTTTTAGGGAAGAACCAAAACTTGCAAGTTTTTCTTATGCCACAAACCTCACTGAAGTCAACATCACACATCAGCCAGACACTGGTGTCTACTCAACCCAGGTACTAACCCTGTTTGACTCCGTTTCTGCACTACCAAGGAAAGATTTCGTGTAGGAAAGACCCCAACACACAAATAATGTAGGCACTCCTCCAGAAAGGTATTATTTTTCAGAAACAGAAGCATTTTCTGCATGTTTATGGCTTTGCTCGTTCATGCATGCAGAACCACTATTTGTTAACTTAAAGGAGCCATTCATCAGATGCGTGGAAGATACATTCCCGTTAAGAACAGTCCTCCCTCAACTTTTTTCATCCTGCTGCCCTTAGATTTTAAGAAGTGAAAAGTGTCTCAGAAGCTCAGTGCTGGGCACTTGCTGTGTTTGGTCACTTTTGCCTTGTTTCTATATTTTCTAATAATGGAAATTTAGTTCTGTGGACAAATGAAGGCAGCTGGATCACAGCCACCATCTACCCATGTTGTTAGAAATTCCTCTGAAGTCATTGGTGTTATGTGGAGTAGTACACAATGTGAAGGATGTGTACAAAAGCTCTCATTCAAAGCTCTGGCAGAGGGAGCTGCAGTTGGGTAAGATTTTAGCCCCCACGTATCTGTGTCTTCTCTTTTCCTCCACTGAGCTAAAGAACTTGACGTTAAAATGCTGAGCCAAAATGTAGCATTTTTTTGGAGGGCCCTGGTTTAAAGTTCTCTGAAATGTGGCAGTGGAGAAGCTCATGTTTTCTTAATGGCAACTAGAGGAGGAAAAAAACCCCAGATTTTCAAGGACACAGTATTGCTTGGGTTCTCCAGTCAGTAGCAGAACCTGGTTAACAGAAGAGCAAACAACAATGTACACCAGATATTGGTAGCACCCAGAATACCAGGTACTCCTCAATATTTGTGGCTGTTGGTTTAATTGTTAAAGTTAAAAGAAAGCTTATAACCTTGTGCTTGCATGTCCATTTGACAGAGAATCTTGTCTGTCAGTTTTTGCATTAAGCCTGCATTTTGCATAATCCCAGAACAACTTTATTAAATGGCAGCACAGTGACTGGGAAATATGCAGGTTAGTATTTAGCGAATTTAGCAGTAGTTTAACACAACTTTAATCCCAGGTGTGTCAGTCCAGACTGTACTGGCCTGGGAAATCTTCTGTTTAATATGTTTTCCTTTATTTTCCCAACACCACTTGATATTTCACCAAGGCAGCATTTGCTTTTTTTACAGTTCATTTCTCTGCTACAAATATCTTTAACAACAGGCAGTCAAGCAGCGTAAGACCACATATGGACACCACTAGTCTTTAGAGAAATGAGCAGAAAACTCCCTTGTTTTCCATCAGTGGTGCATCCACACCAAATGGCATGGACCCTCATATCTGAACAGACCAGCACAAGGTGCGCATTGCTGATGTGCACAGTATTAGTGTCCATCTTTTTTTAATCCATTAGAAGGGGAGCAGCTGAACTTGCCACCCCCTCTAGAACAACTGCAATTCTGAATTTGCACACCTATAACTGAAAGCTCGATTTTAATGAGAACAAAAGTAATGAATGAAGCAAGCACTGCTGTGCTGCAGGGGAAAGTTCCGTCCAGCACGAAAAGCTTTGTCTGATCTGGGGTGATATATGAGACACCTTTTGTCCTTATGGCACTTTAATTGCTGACTGGAGCCAGCTTCAGTTTATAAAGGCTTATCGAGATCACACCTCAGGGTGGCATGGTTTCAGGACAGATAATTTTGCTATTTATGTCACTTAACAATGATTTAGGACAGGTAAAAATAACTTTCAAAAATGAAAGTGGAAGTCTCTCATACAGCAAAGCAAGTAGCAATTCAAGCTTGGTTGCTTTCTTCTTGTACGTCTAGTCAACTGCACTGAATGTGCTAGGGGTCAAAAATCAAAAATCTGGACTATATCTTTCTGCACTCCCATTCTCCAAAACTCCCACGACTTCACATATATACAAAACCAGCCTAAAATCTCAACAGCAGAGCCTCAATTAGCATATGCTCACCTAGCTCAGCAGCTGGCCTTTAATTTAAAACAAATAAACAAAACCTCGAGCAAGCTTCTAGGATGCATGCTGTGCACTTCTATCACCACAAGTTAATGTAGCAGGCTTGGAAGTCCAAGCCTTTTCAAATGGTCACAGTTTCTAGTATTTAATCAAGCCAGAATTCACTTAGCCCTTGAAACCAGACAAGATCAAGCTTATGGAGTATGGGAAGCTCCTCTAGCATTCATTCAGTGGCAATTTACTGTAACTCCAGTAATGAGTTCCTCCCAAGAGGCACTTGCACGTCTGAAGTACTATTTCCTGAGGCTGTCATGTCATTAATTTCCAATGTTTATAGGCTTGTGGAGCTCTTGAATTTGCTGGGCGTAAAGGCTTTGAGATTATAATGCATCTACTGCAGTGCACAGTGTGTATGTCAGGTCTTCAACACAACCTGCGGTTCCTCCTCAGAGGTCATTTCCATGAAGCTCGAGCAGCATTTAGGAAAAGAGGGAGAAGGGAAAGGGAAAAAAGAAGGAGAAGATGAAGGAGAGGTGGAAAGGACAGTGTTGCACTGAAACTTTATTATGCAAAACAAGGGCATTTATCAGAATCTTCAGCATCTTCTACTTTCTTTCTCAGACATCATGTTTATGATCGACACACACATGATGTATTTGATACAAAATCTGTCGAGCTGAGCCTTTCCTTCAAAGGATGGAGGGAACTGTAACTGCTGAGCAGCCCACAAATCTGACTTGCCCTCAGCTCATGCAAAATTTTAGTTTCATTCTAAGAGTGGATGGCAGAACACCGGCTGTCTACTGTGAACTAAAGCCACAAACCATATCTTCAGTCACTTGCAATCAGAACGACAGGAAACTCACTTTGGGATGCACTGGATGCATTCCCTGATCACATTTCTTTTGTTTTGAATGGACTTGTTAGTTTAAACACAGATACTTGAAGACATTTGCCTTGTGCCACCATTTCCTATTACTCTCTCAGATGTAGTGCTGCAATACTACAGATTTTCCTTTGCATATATTTCCCATATTATGCAAAGATAAAAGGCTCTGAACATTGGCCTTTTAGTAAAATTTTGAACCTTCTGTAAAAGACTTAGAAGTAACTTGTGCCTGATCCAATTCATGCTAAAGCCACTCAGGTCCTACTGACCTGAATCAGTATGGATTTTATCCCATAATATTGTGGTTGCAAATTAATATCATGCAAACAGACTAAAGAACCCCGATGAAACAAGGAAGGACTCAAACTCCTCAATTTGTTGTGGACCATAACAGAAAATTATTTACAAAGATTTTTTTAAAATGAGCATTTGAAACAAAAACAATATGCACCCATACTAATGCCCAAAGCAACTCTCTTTGATTGGAATAAGAATAATTACTTGCATTTGAGCTGAGCAGGGACTCCAACAACCACTATTTGTTAACTTAAATGAGCCATTCATCAGATTCATGGAAGATACGTTCCTATTAAGAACAGTCCTCCCTCAACATTTTTCATCCTACTGCCCCTAGATTTTAAGAAGTGAAAAGTGTCTCAAAAGCTCAATGCTGGGCACTCGCAATATGGATCCCACAGCACACAGGTTGTGTTTTGTCACTTTTGCCTTGTATCCCCGGTGTCATGCACGCACCTAAATACCTCTATAATAAACGTGGATGTGAAAAAGGATAGTCTTCCATTTTCTAATAGTGGAAATTTAGTTCTGTGGACAAATGAAGGCAGCTGGATCACAGCCACCATCTACCCATATTGTTAGAAATTCTTCTGAAGTCATCAGTGTTATGTGGAGTAGTACACAATGTGAAGGATGTGTACAAAAGCTCTCATTCAAAGCTCTGGCAGAGGGAGATACAGTTGGGTAAGATTTTAGCCCCCACGTATCTGTCTTCTCTTTTCCTCCACTGAGCTAAAGAACTAGAAGTTAAAATGCTGAACCAAAATGTAGCATTTTTTTTGGAGGGCCCTGGTTTAATGTTCTCTGAAATGTGGCAGTGGAAAAGCTCATGTTTTCTTAATGGCAACTAGAGGAGGAAAAAAAACCCCAGATTTTCAAGGACATAGTATTGCCTGGGTTCTCCAGTCAGTAGCAGAACCTTGTTAACAGAAAAGCAAACAACAATGTACACCAGATATTAGTAGCACCCAGAATACCAATTACTCCTCAATATTTGTGGATGTTGGTTTAATTTTTAAGGCTACAAGAAACTCTTTGAGAGGATAAAGAAGAATTACTTGCATTCGAGCTGAGTAGGGACTCCAACAACCCAAAGACTGACTGCTTTGAGGTAGTGCAGATCTGAAAGCGTTTCAGGTCTATGCATTCAGAAATTTTAATTATCAGCCTGCATTCCAGTGTTTTAAATCAGAGTATGCATTTAGAGGTGGGAATAGAAGTACTTGAAGAAATTTGTTTTCAAATATATCTTTTGAACATAAAGCTAAACTCTTTCTCATCAAAATCACTCTTTCAATTTGAATTTTCAAATTCCCTCTAAGACAGATCAGATGGAGTGTTTATTCTTATAGCATCCCAACCTGAATTCAAAATTTCCATTTGTTGAACCATGTGAACCAATTAAATCTGAGTAACTATCATAAAACTGCTGCTATTTGTTGGTGCTGTAATGAAATATTTTGATTCAGATTGGAGCAATTTATTATTTTTTAAAATTTTAAAATAATTTTTATGCCTGGGTCAATTTTTTTAACCTTAAAAGTTTTTAAATCTAATAAACAAAGAATTAAGTACTCTATCACCTCTTCTATGAATAACTACAAACTAATTTTAGGGCATCAGCAATCTTCCTGTGAAACTACTAATTCTGACCACGGAAGACGTTGAAGACAAGGCAGCAGGTTAAACAGGGGACTAAGCAGCATGTCAGAAAATGCAAAGAACAGTGTCATTTATTTTATCCAGAAGCCTTTCACTTGACAGAACTGAAGAATCCCATTTTATAAGAAGTACCCATAGGACCTGCAGACTTAAAGTAATCGCATCTAAATTTTCAGCCTAAAAATCAGTATTTCCATGTAAGTGTGTGGATGTGTTCGGTGTGGAGATGGCAATGACACTTAATTATGCCATAGGATTTGGATCACAGTAGGAATTTATCATCAGAAAAATCCCTCAAGAAGTCTACAAAGTCCCAGGGAACACGTGATGATGTAATTGTTATTTGACAGCCTTGTTTTGTTTTTCCCTGTATTCCTCTCTTTATAAATCACAATTTTATTTTTTGAAGGTGATAAATTTTTCTTTAGAGTTCCCCTTTGAAATAATTAGCATTTTTTCTCACAAAATCAACAGATTTATACCTACATCTCATCTTATGCAGTTTTGACTCTTACAGACTAGAGTATTTGTTCATTTTCATCAAATTGAGGATACAGGTCACTCTGATTTCTAATATTGCTGTAAGGTAGCAAATTTGTAACATATAGTTTTGTGGTACCAACCAGGCAGTCCAAGTGACCTGGTAGTCCCTGCCTAAACAGTCTATAATCCAAACAGATAGGGAGGATGTTTTATGGGAAAATGAAAAGTCTATCGATCATGTATATCACATGATACACACCTGAAGGTTAGACACATCAGCCTGTATCTGACTAGTCTATCAGCAGACATCTGTGGCAGAACTGAGAACTGATCTCAGTTTTCTTGCACATGTGATCACATAAAAAAGAAGCACCAATACTAGGATCCTGCAGCTATTAAAAAAAAATATATATATTCAGAGCATTGTCTGTAAATTAATGGAAAAGACACAGAAGGTTAGTTGAATACAGCTTTTAAACAAAATATTACTATCCTGAAGCCTGTAGCTATCTTTTTTATCTTCTGAATTGAAGTCCTCTGAGTCTTAGGAATGTCAGTTTTTCATGGAGATCGGGCAACTCACAACTTTTATTTGTACCCTTTGATATCTCACACAGACACTGTGCCAGACAAATGGAAGTAATTAGCATCCTTTCTAGTCATGGTTACTTGGAGGCTGAGCTCAACCACCCACCTAGTCACAAGTCCTTGTCAGTATGTGATTTTTCACCTCTTTTCTCATCATGCTTGCATTCTGCCATTTTCAACATTTCATTACATTCTGCCTATACGTCCACTGCCTTTTTTTTGTCCAAGAAAGCTCACCACTGTGAGCCTTGATAAGTGAGTTTAACCTTCAGCATGAATATCAAGTCTCACATGATTCAGGCACGAGCTAAGCTTTGCAAGATAAGGGGCTAATTAATTTAATTGTCAAACAAAAAGAGTGAACTCCTACTCAGCTTTGCCTGAAATCATCTGTTTATTTATTTATTTATTTATTTACCATTTTAGTTTGAAACTAGAAGGTAATGGAAATGTGAACAGTAGTTTCCCTTCTTCCCCTTCCTCTCTTTAAATTTTGATTTGTCATGTAAATTTTTAATCCTCTCTTTTACTGCATGTGGGAAAAAACCCACTTCTATATAGAATTTCAAAGATTCTACTTATGCTTAAATGAAGAACTAAAGGGATTAAACTACAACTAATACATGTTATCCTCTAGCATGAAACCTTTGTCTTGAACGTGACAGTGTTAACAAATTGTTCTGTAAAAAGCTGTTCTAAAATTGGATGGATTTAGCTAATCAGAGACCAGACATGTTTAATAGTGAATGGTTATCAGGATTCTGATAAGCAATATGCTTTAGAACATACCTGATTTTAAATAGTGGAACATTCAATTATTTTATGTAATATCTGCTCAAATGGTTAAGGTTGAAAACTTGCATAATGAGCATTTGAATGAATTGGGGCCTCAAATCTAAATCTATTTCTCAGAAGATGTTTTATATTTGTTTTCCTTTTTTCTCCAGGAACTTATTTAGTTTTTTTGCAAAATTTGTGTGTTGGAATAAGCACTGTTAATCCTTTTCAACCTGTAAAATGCTCTGAGTTAGACAACAGTTATCCAAAAGTAAACAGAAGCAAAAATTTTATTCTTTCTTCAGAACACATTTTTCGCAGCTTTACTTTATGTCCATCCTCATGGTACTGAAGATCATCTTTAAAACACAAATAGCCTCTTATCATGAAATTTGGTGTGGAAATGGTACAGCACTCATTCCCCATTTCTGTTCTGGAGCAGTGAAAAAACATAGAATCATAGAATCATCTAGGTTGGAAGAGACCCTTGGGGTCATTGAGTCCAACCATCTCCCCTACTCTACAACGTCATCCCCTACACTATGTCCCTTAGCACTGCATCTAAACGGCCCTTAAACACAGCCAGGGATGGTGACTCCACCCCCTCCCTGGGCAGCCTGTTCCAATGCCCGACCACTCTTTCAGTGAAAAATTCTTTCCTAATGTTCAATCTAAACTTACCCTGTTGGATCTTGAAGCCGTTCCCTCTCGTTCTGTCACTAATTACCTGTGAGAAGAGACCAGCACCAACCTCTCTACAGTGTCCTTTCAAGTAGTTGTAGAGAGTGATGAGGTCTCCCCTCAGCCTCCTCTTCCTCAAACTAAACAGTCCCAACTCCCTCAGCCGCTCCTCATACGATTTGTTTTCCAGCCCCCTCACCAGTTTCGTTGCCCTCCTCTGCACTCGCTCCAGCACCTCGAGATCTCTCTTGTATTGAGGTGCCCAAAACTGGACACAATACTCGAGGTGTGGCCTCACCAGTGCTGAGTACAAGGGCACAATCACCTCCCTACTTCTGCTGGTCACATATTTACTATTAGTTTTGACCAGTCTGGCACCTAATAACAGGGCTTCTGCAGCATCATCTGAGGGAATAAGAGCCGTAGCAGAAAGAAAAAAGTCAACTAAGTCAATCATTCCAAGTCTGCATTTGTCTGCTGTACATTGTTCTCTCATCAAGTGCTTTCTTAACCAACATTAAATGCACGAGCAGTTGCTCCCATCCTCAAAACTCACTTGAGGAATTTAGAATAAAAACAAAACAAAACAGTGTAGAGAATGGTAGAGAGAAGCAAGCGAGCAGGCAGAGTACTCCTTGTGAGCTGATTTTCCCAAGTCGTGGAGTCTGTGGTCTTGGCCTCTCTGAGAAATGTCCAAACACCGTCCCAGGATGGGAAAGGAGAGAGACTGAACACAATCACATGCACCTCTTTTCTCTGGGAAAATGAGCAGCAATTAAGGTTCCAAGTGGCAATTTGGAACAAGTCTCTGTGGTGGGCTACAGGACAGAGATAAGTTAGTCATGAGCACAGATGAAGAGTAATTCTGCATTAGTCACACCACAGATAATAAGAGCTGGAAAATGATGACATGTGAGCCTCATGTTAAACCCACTTATGCTTAATTCTTTGTGCTGAATATAAATTGTTCCAAAGAACAATTCATTCCTACAGAACAGTTCTTCACATAATGCCACTAACATCTCTGTCACCTTGATTTAGGCCATTTAAATGTCAGTAAGACAAGTTAACACTGCCTAAGGGCAGCTTTGTCCTATGCACCAAAAATCTTGTTCTATCATATCCTATTTCTCTTCAGTGCCTCATGAAAAGATCTAACTTTCTCACACAGGGATAAATTTACTGGGAGGGGAAGACAGGGACTAGGACTTGTAGTCCCCCTCTCTCTCCCCAGTATTCTTGCCCAATGCAGTATGTGCTGCAATGCAGGGAATTGAGATGTAATGTGACTGGGTGCATCCCTGCCTCTGCTACCACCCTGCCCCTGTGGTACCCAGTCTTTTATGCCCCAAAATGACAACTGATCAGCCGTGCAAATACATCCCTTTTATTCCGTCCCCCCCTGAATCCCTTGGCTTTCTAGAGATGTGTTTTTATGCCCCAAAATGACAACTGATCAGCCATGGATGATGAGGGAGCACAAGTCAAGTCCTCCATGAGAATAAAAGGTGCCCATCTACCCTGCAACAGTTTTGAATGCCAAAAGATTCACATTTTCTAGCATCAGACAGGATTATTAGAAGTTGAAAACACAGAAAATACTATAAATCCATGCTGGTCTGGCAAGCTCTGCCACAGAGAAAGTGGGTTTTCAAGGGCAGAATATTTCTGGGGGAAGAAGGAGTTGGTGTGTTGCTTTCAGAGAGTGGAATTTCAACAAAAAAGCTGTAATGAATTTTTCTTTTGGCAAAAGTGGATGTAGATCCTGACAGTATTAAAACCTCAGAGGTAAAGGCTTAAAATGTTAGCAGATTATTAACTGCATTAAAAATGTGCAGACATCTTCACTGTTGAATTAATTAAGTGCTGCATTCTCAACCGCCTGCAGCCCATTTGAAAAGATGCTCTGAACCCCGTGCCACATGGTCTTCTGACCTGCAGTCATAGGGTTACATGGCCCAGACACCACTCCACCAGGTGCCTTCTACCTGCTGAGGTTATGACTTTGTCTCATCTGCAGGAGAATTTCAGAGCAGGCACTCAAAGACACCTTTGAAGTTCAAAGTTCTGAGGAGAGTTAAAACACATCCTATAAACCAACTGCCATCGGGTCCTGGGAGAGCTGTTCCCAGGTTCTCTAAAGGTAACTTGTAGCCTGAGACTCAAAGGAAATACACTTTACTCACTCTCCTGGAGACTGAACTTTTCAAGCACTGTTACAGCATTTTTTCCTAATGACTTTGTGTATTTGTCCTTGAAGAACAACAACAGCTTTGTGGCTGAGGGGAAGAGAAAAATGTTCTCTGGAGATGTTGTTTCTGGAGGTTACTTTTAGAAAGCCTGGAGTCTGCTCCCACTTAAGTCAGCAAAAAAGTTATCACTGGCATCAGTGGGAACAAGACTATGTGTGGCAGTTTTACATTTAGACTGAATTAGGAAGCCTTTTGTTCTGGTCTGTGGTTTGTATGTCTTGTTTACACAAGGCAGATAATGCCAATAAAAGGACTAACCACTATTAACAAACAGCTGTAATAGATAACCCGGTAACTATGGGATGTATTGGGTTACAACAGAGAAGGGGATATTTGTAGCTTAGTGTTATATTAGGATGCTGTTTTCCCAGAAGGGGAGCAAATTCACCAGTGTTTGAATCAAAGCAGGCGACTGATTTATTTGCACTGAGTCACTCCTATCCTGCCCCCACCCCAGAGGACCCTCTCGCTGGGAATAAAGTAGCCTGAACATACTAGTGTCCCAGGACAGGTGCCTGGATGGTGAACGGGCCAAACATGTTATCAATAGGTTTCAAAGGCATTTCCCAACAGCAGAGGACTGATAAAACTTCTGTCTGTTGGCTTCTGCTCAGTCTGAGGGAGGTAAAAGTGCTGTGACTGACACAGTAGCATCCCTCCATTTCCTGCAAGAGCTGACACCTCTTGCCCCACATGCTTCCAATGTTGCTGTCTTTCCTTTGCACGCTCTGAATTTCTCTTCCTCTGAGTCCCAGGTTCTTCATTTCACCATACAAAGGTTCAGCTCTCCACAATCCATCTCTCCTCCACACATTCATCTGCACCTTTCTCTCTCAATCAGTTCTCATCCTCAGCCTTTCCCTCCCATTTCCCAGGGTCTTTATTTACCAAAATTTACCTTCTTCCCTACCCTCCCTGCTGCAGATCCTCTTCCGTGGTCTCCTGGCTTCCCCTTCACATTTTCCTCAGATTGGCTTGCAGCACCAGTCGCCCTTCCTTCCTCTTTCTCAGGGTTAAACTTAGTATACCCTGTATCCTGACCTGGTATCCCATAGGTCCCCATCAGATTGCCACCTTGGGGTATGTCAAACATCAGGTTGTGCAAAGCATCTCCATGAAGGCTTTGAATCTCTAAGTGGGAAGCCCACGGTGATGTTGTGTAAACTGAGGCTCTGTTCTCTCCAACAGCGTGTCTGGTACCTCAGGGTCTGGGGGTCACTACCCAACTAAAATCTACCACCAGGATGGTCAGGGTGATCTGTTTTGCTCCAATGGTGCTTTCAAGAATTGTGACTCTAAACTGGAGTATAGGGCATCCCTACCCTCCAAGAAGAATTTTCTAGCTTTACAGTCAACCCGTGACAAGGGTAGGTCTACAGGTTTTGGAGGTGTGTGGTTATCCTTTTGCTGCCAAAAGGGTCACCTTCATTTGCTGTATTATTTGGGGTTAATGAAGTTTTAAGATCAGGCCAGTTAGTTCATTCCTGAGCCTCATAAGAGTAAGCTGGCAATGCTGTATTTCCATGACACTCTCCTCCTTTCTCTCTGTGACAGCCTCTAACTCCTACCCTAGCTGTTACCACCTAATTCATGACCAAGCCCTGACAATTGTCACCCCCTTCACTCTCCTGACCCCATACAGCAGGACAGCTGATGCTGCCATCCTACTCCTCACCCATTCCTACACCAGTTCTGCTGTTGCCTTCAGCAGTGCCAGTGCTGAGGCTGAGCAAACTCATCAAGAGCCATGCTTCTGCTTGCTACTTTGCTGCCTCTTGGATTTGGGGTCTCGTAGTGTGCTCCTGACTCTTCCCAAGGCTCCCTGTGTGGAGGAGAGCAGTGACCCCCAGGTGTACCAGCCCCTGGCTGCACAGAGAGCAGGAGAACTCAACCACAGCTACCCATGCAGTGGGATCTCTGGGCAGCGTGGTGAGGGATGGGTGCTAAGGAATCCAGATGTACCTCCTTATGAGGCACGGCCAAAAGGTGGATTGGGACTTGCCCCATGCTGCTGCACAACATGTGAGTTTCATCTCCAATGCCTTTCGCAAGGAAAAGATGTAAAAATGTTTAGCTCCATTTTCTGAAAGTTTTCTCTTATTTTCTATCATCCTGCATGAAATTGCTTTCATTCTAAGTGTCCTCTACACTACTAGTGCATCTTTCAGTCCTCTCACTAATATCTCCTTTTCCTTTCCTCACTTCTCTCTCTTCCTTCTAGCCAATTTACAAACCTGGTGGCCATGGCAGAACCCACGAGTGTCTCAGTTTAGACATGACAGACACACAGCTACAGTCAGAAGCTGTAAATGAAATGCTGGTTGTCTTTAGGCAGAGGTGAATGACTTTGTATCCTTTTTCATCTCTTCTTCTAAGTAGCTTTAATCCCCTGCTGCAATTCACCACCTTTATTACAGCTCAAAACCTCTGCCCTCACTTGAAGGGGTCAGGGAGGCAGCATCCTGCTTTGCAAATGAGGTCATTACAGGCAAAGCTGGAAATTTAACCCAGTCACTGATACCACTGTGCCGACTCTCATCTGTTTTGTTTCTCAGGATACGCCAAGTCTGTGTTTGGATGTTCTGCCTGCAACCAGAGCTCTAACCCTTGAGCCATGCTCTCCTTCCAGGCACAGATATGAAACCTGGGAGATAAAAACTGGGACTCCCTATGCCTTCCCCAATAAAGGATGACATTTCTGTAGAAGGCTTAAGCAGAGGATGGCTAGCTCATGTGCGTTGCATGCTGTTCTTTTAGCAGGAGTGCTGGGCTGCAGCAAGCCCAAGGTTGTATTGCTTGTTAGGGAGTTTTTCAGCAAAGGGCTTGCTGTTACAAAATGTGGCTGTGACAAAAAGAAACCTTTCGTGGGAATGTTTTCATTCAATGAAGGCTCTGGGGAGATGGAGCTCTTGGATCCAGGAGGAAAACCTTGGTAAAAAAGGGGTGTGAAAGAGCATATTTTCCTTGACTAACCACATACGCAGCAAGTGGTTTTATTTCTTAACACCTGGATTAGGCAGGGAACTTCAGCCTGAGTCTCCTGTCTCTTTTGTATGTGAGCAGAGCCCCTCTCCCCATCCAAAGGGTAGTTTCTACCCCCATCGCTGGTCTTTCACAGTTTTCCCTGCTAGAGCATATCTAACCTGCATAAATACTTAAATACTTGCTGAGAGAGAAGAGTGTTTTGCAAGAGATTGATTTGACAGTGCTGTTGTTCAGGCGTTCACACAGGATGTGGGAAACTGAGGTTCAGGTCCCTGCCTCAATGAATATTTAATTATTTATGGAAAGTGGAGCAGCTGCAGTAGGGAAGAGCGAAAGGCAGTAATGGCTCTGGGGTTGGGGTGACGGAGGATGCTGGAGGAGGCAGAGCAAGACCTCATCCCCAGGTGTCCCACATCCCTGGTGACTGTTTCAGCCACTGCTGGCTCACTTGTTCTGGTAGTTCAGGGGAAATCTTCCAAGCTTGCTTCTGTTCCACTTGGTAGTGGGTTTTGAAATCTCTGTGTAGCACAAATTACTCCAGTTCTGGTGTTTCTCAACTTTTCAGACCTCTGTTTTTCAGTGTTAATATTCTTTAAAGTCTTACACTGTAAAAATATTTAAAACACAAAATAAAAGGTCTCTGTCTTCCCTGTGACCTGTCAAGGAAGCAGTCTGAATAGTCTGCTGTATTTTCAGCCTGAATTCCAGGGCTGTTCTGGGCTCCTGAGCATTTTTGTGGCTGAGAAAAAATAATAAAAAAATTAATGGGTTTTATATTTGGTTTGGACAGCCATAAGGCTTGAGGTCAGGCTTGCAGGAGCAATTTCCGTAGACTAACACTCCCAAGCTGTGTCTTATAATGCCTTTAAGGATCACGAAAGGAGGTTGTAAAAATAAAATACCCACTGTGAAAAAATTGTGAATGTATGTTCTCAAACCTTACCACAGAGACTCAGGCTTACCACCTATAAGCACTATTCATAGAGTCCAGGAGTCCAGGCTCAGTATTCAACAAGAAGTCTACATGCAGGAGAAAGAATGGAGCATTGTGTGGCAAGTGCAATGAACCTTTACATTTCATGGCATCTCTGGACATCCATCCTAATCCTTCCACTTTCCTTCGCTTTTAGTCACCCCCTTTCTACACTCGCTGTTTACTTCATGTCAGAGAATTCTTTCCATTATAGTGTCTCATGATGTGAAATCCAAAAGCTTCATCCTTATTTATCTTTACCCAGTCATCCCAGGTCCTTTTTGCCTGTTCACTGTAGTCTTCAGCATGGAATTTAATCCTGTTAGATCTAACTTTGCTGCTCGCTCCCCTCAAGTTTAGGGTGTCTCCGTCTGCCTGACTTCAGTAAACATTGGTTTTCTTCAAAACTTCCACCAGCTAAATGCCTTCAAACCATATAATTCTCCTAAGAGCAAATAGATTGTACAAGCTCCCTCGGCTTCCCACATTAACTTGGAGCTCACACTCATCTCTGTGGTCCATCACCTTGCCATCATCTTTCTCCCCGAACTCTCTTTTTATCCCCATTCATTTTGTCCATAGATCTCCCTGTCAGCGTCACCACAACAATATATCCATGTGCACTGCTGTGTCATCTTCCTAGTTGCTGAAATCTTCTTCAACTACCTGGAAAGGAGTGTAAAATTAAGTGTGTTGCATATCCATCAGGGACACTTGGGAGGCAGGTCTAATTACACTTCGAGGTATGGAAATGACGTGAGTCAGGTATGGAAGAGCATCACCCACATTTCCCATCTGATCAGTGGCGGTAGCAGAGGGGCAACTCTGGCTCAAAGTATCTTCCCAGTGCTAAAGAAGGCCCAAGATCTTCTTGCTGGTAGAGTAGGTAAAATTGGCTCAGCCTTACTCATGCCCAGTCCACCCAGACAGCACGGACGAGTGAGTGTGGACCTGCACGTGGCCACATGCTTGTTCTGGTTCTCCTCCTCCAGCAAGCTAGGGCAACTGCATTATAAAACACACAGTTTTAAAATGGCAGAGGTTGAACAGGAGATACTGAAGGAAATCCTTCCCCAATTTCAGAGTTGATCCTTGTGAGTGAGTCAGATACAGGAGATCCTCACTTTTTTACTACACTTTTGTCCTCAGACAATTTGGTTACATTTGCACTATACTAGACCAACCAGCAGCGTTCTCGGTCACAGATGCCAACTGGCGTGGAAGGACCTACATCTGCACTTGCAAACGATCACATCCATTGACATGAGGTGGCTGCATGCGAACCAGAGAGCTAGTTAGGACAGGCCAAGTTCATGCCTGGGCCCTTGCAGGGCTTTGCTAGCACAGGAGGTCACATTCCAGCACTAAGGAATGCTCCCAGGCACATGGGTTTACTGCAACAGACACAGCCTTTTTGTCAAATCTGGGAGAATCAAGGACCTCGTTGGTCATCTTGACTCAATTCAGAAAAGCTCTAGCTTGTGTGGAAGGGTAAGATATGCCCGATTTTACTCTGTTGTGAAAGGCCGTTTAGAAATAAATACGTAGCAGAGGAGGTAAAATTTGAGGCACAATCCATCACCCTGACCTTTGCAGGAAGTAAAGCTCTGCTTGAGAGCTCATCAACCACAACATCTCACAACCTGATTTACTGCTGGGATGCCCTAATATTATGCTAATGTAACTGCATTGATTTCTGTAGATTTACAGTAGTATTACACCAGAGTAACAGGATAAGCACTCAGGTTGGTGAAGGCACTGTGTGACAGAAAGCTTGCCTGTGTTTTTCAATTTTATCATCTGGCCACTAAAAGCTACTCTTTCTCCATGCAGTCCTAGACACCATCAGTTCGAGCATGGTGTTTAAAAAAATGGTAAACAACCTTCTCTTACTGGCCTCTGAACTGATAGGTACTTGTGCGTTATGGCTGGTAGGTGTTTCAAGAGAAAAAATAATAGGAAATTAAAATTAATTCAGCCAATCCCCTTAAGCAGCATAAACGAAGGAAGATTTGTAAAGGACCAGTCCATGCTCAATATATCTGCCACCAATAGAGATGCTCTGCATGACAATATTTGCTTGTATTTTTCCAGTTGATTTGTAACTGTGCTGGAGAACAGTGAAAGTTGGCTGAAATTCTTGCACTGCCACTTATTTCTCTATTTGTTTGGGGGTTTTTTGTGTTTATGGACTGAACACTTTGGACTACTTTTTCTCTGACTTCTGTCACATGCTGCAGAAGGGAAAACATTAACCCCTTGACAGTTGCTATGCTGGCTTATCAGAAAGCTGCTTAAAACACATTACGAGAGTGAAAAAAAGTCTACCTTGTAGAAAAAAGACACAGGACAATTTAGAGTGAAAAGACGTAATAACAACACCTTTACAAAGCAAAGTTTAGAAAGCAGAGAATAACAAGCAGTGTGAAACAGAAAAACACACATGAATTTGATCATATGACTGAGAATAAGAAACACAAAGATTTTTCTTGCTGGGAAAAAAAAAGAAATACATGGGACATCCTCAGCTGGAAGAGCATATTCATCGAATTTGTGGCAGCGGACTGTCCTTGGGATAAATAAATGGGTCTCATTTCTGACAGGACACACCACAGTAATGAGGGGCATAAATGCATGATTCCAAAGGAAAGATAACGATAAGTCTTTAATTGCTGGCAACACAAACAGAAAAATTTCCAGCAGGGGAAACCTCTGGCACCATTGGCAAGGGGGTACCTAGCAGTCTTGAGTTCTGCTGCTTGTTCAAGATGCCTCCAAATTCTGACAAAATACCCAGATAGCTGATTCCCAAAGGAATGTGAATTCTCCTTATTCCTGCAGCTAGCACTGCTGTCCAATTCTCAAATGGAAGGAAAACACATCTAGCTGGTTCTTTGTACCTTACTTTTTTCCACATGTCTATTTGGGTCTGAATTTCTGGCATCTGAGACCCACACTGATTAATTTCCACCACAAGGTCCTGTGTAGAACTTCTTTAAGGATGATGCCTGTGAAAAAAAAAAAAAAAGAGCCATGAATTCAGCCACTAGCAAAAGAAACCCATAACGTCCAGTTGTGCTGCAGAGATAGTCACATTAGCTGCTTGCAGACAAAAAAGTGGTGAGTGTGTGTGTAAGTATACATATGTATACACATACACGTGCACACGCACATACACATATATCCCCAGTTCAGGCTGACCTGAGGTATGCAAAGGCCATTGCAATGTATTGTGGGCATGTCCCAACATTTAAACTGGTCAGGTGTCTTCCCATCAAATCTCAGGATGAGTTAGTGGCTGTACTACTCACTGAGTATGGGGCACGGTCTAGCTGTGCTACCCCCCCCAGCAGTGGAGGAGGGAAGAGGAAGACCCCAGCAGCTGCCAACATCAAATAACACCCTTCCCCATCTCCCTCGCTCCATGGTATTATCCCTAACGCAAAGCAGAAATGAAAGCTGTGTGTTTTTTCAAAGGGACTTTCAGGATGTTGGCGGAACTGGAATAGGTCTAGAGCAAAATGGTTCCCCACAGAGCAGAAGAGGAGCTAATTTAATACTATTGGGCTAGAATAACAGTACCGCCAAATTTCTAGGGAATATTGAGTAATCAGCAACACCATTTCCATGTAAGCTCAGAAGACTAAACAGGAAAATGACCTTCTGGATTTCCTGAATTTCACTGACCAAGGCCAAAATTTGTGACTCCAGCATAAGGGACAGCTGTGGTTAGTACAGGGTAGTGAGGGCTGGATCCGCAGTACCAGAAGCTGTTCTAATTCAGCTAATATGCCTGCAGAAGCTCCGAATTACAGGTTAGTTGGTGATCATAAAACAGAGCAAGAACTGACATCAGTTCATTATTGAGGAAACAAAGTAATGTTTTCCTGATCCTGCCTCCGTCAGCTCAGGCTCTAATGGCTGGCAAGACTGGTGAGGTACAGCCAAGGCCACCCAGCTCCCAGGAGCAGGGTAGAAGTCATGGAAAGATGCAAGGAGGCAGAGGTTCAGCGAGGGACTGTGGAGGTCAAAACAGTATAACTCTACCAGAGAGGAGCATTATCCCAGCTCCCAGAGAGCCTTAGGACCTGTTGCAAAGGACCTTGTCTCTTGCCTTTCACCAAAGGAGTTCAGATGCTGCCTGTGGAGTGTTTATTTTCAGCTGTAGAAGATGGGTTAGTCCTCTAATACACATACACACTCTTGGTGCACTCTCGAAGGTTTTTTGATCTGCCAGACCATGAAGAGGAAGTAAATAACACATGCAGGCTGGCTTCCCATGGCAAGCACCCTCTGCAGAGAGTATCAGACTCTCAGACCATGGCAGCAGAATGTTGTCAGTCCCTAATGACACGGAAGCTTCATCATACAGGATGACCAATGTGATCAGGTAGATGCCACTTCATTATACAGATAGCTCAGCTTTTATAGACAATTCCCAGGTGATGCCTTTATAGTGGACTGTTATTAGCAGGTGATAACTAGTTACATGTTTTTTTAGTTGGCTATTATTAGCTTTTTACCCGCACAGTCTTTTTTTTTTTTTTTTTTAATTCTACTCAAGGTCTTACTTATCAGTACATTCAGAAGACAGTTACTCCTTTTCTGCCAGCTTCATGAGTTTACAAATCACAACTTAACCGTTTAGTAACCTCGAGGCCTGCACTGTTGTCAAGGGCCTGGACTATTGTCAGAGGCCTATTGTCAACAGCTGCCCAGAGCTCACAGGATGACCATTAATTTCTAAGAATTCTCCCACAAGTCCCCAGCAGACAAACACGATCCCCTCACCAAGCTGGGTGTCCATTGCTTGCTGCTCTCCTGGGAGCAGCTCCAGCACCACCAGCCACTTCCATCAGCCCTCAAATCTAACCCTTCGAATTCCACTGCAAGTTGTAGGCACTCAGATGGGAAGTTACCATTTCCCCAGGTGTCACGGATGGAGTGATTAACTTCATGATTTAGAGTGAAGCAGTGAAATATTTATTAAGGTGAAACAGTGATTTAACAAAACCAGTAGTAAGTGCGATAAAACCAGTAGTAAATGCGATAGTGTTTTACGAGATTTGATGTCAGGGTACACTTTATTATTTACTGCAAAGAGGACGGGGTCAGACAAGTTGTCAGGGAGACCCTCCCGTTGAGTCACGAGGTCCAGAAAGGACCCCCTTGCTTTCTAAACTCCTTCTCAGAGAGGAGTTTAGGTGTGGCTGGATCCAATCCTAGTCCCAGACTTGGTCAACGGTTTATGTCTAAAGGATCATATATGCGCAATCAATCCTTTACATTACTTAGCTAAGATTTCAAAGTTTAGCATGCTTTTAGTCACTTACCGAGAATCTGTTGTGGCAAGGAATCTCTCAACCTTGAGGAGTAGAACCTTAAGCAAGCGTCCTCACCAAAGGGGAGATCCTGGCTTGCAGCCCGCTGCCATCCAGGAGAGCTCAAAGGGGCTCTTGGGCTGTCCACTATTTATACAGTAAGATAATTGACCTAGAGTCATATTTTCATGGCAACAAAATTTCTAGGTCCCCACTCCAGACAGTATTTTGACTCTGCTGCCAGCCATCCCCCAGAGACCGGGTGCAAGTTATCACAGCTGCTGTTGTGATGGTCGTGGTGGCCAAGGCCGGGCAGGAGCTGGTGGGGGGGGCAAAACAGGGAGAGCACACCACCACACCAGGTAAAATGAACCCCGTATCCTTCCCCTCTGGGTCTATGACAGGAGCAGGAACACGGGGACGGCCGGCAGAGCTACCCTCACCCCTTTTTTTTCAGGCTCAAAGGAGGGAGCCAGCTGGTGATGAGCACAGCAGGAATCTCAGGCTGCGCTTCCCATTTCTTATTCAGCCCGTGGAGCTGGGTGAGGGGCAGAAGGATAAAGGACAGGAGGCCTTCAGCGTAGGTGTAGGAAGCACAAGTGCCGTACAGCCACGAATCCAGTGCTGACAGCTAGCACAGCAAGCCTGTCACGTTCGTCACCCTGCCTTTAATTACCTCACTACCAGCATCTTTTCTACAAAAGCTCTTTCACACCTTCTAGAAATGTGTAACAGTAAACAAACTCCCACTGTGGGTAAGAAAACTCCGCCAGCGTAAGAAACCTCAAGCAGGTTCCCTTAAGCTGAGAAAGAGTGCAAAAAGGTTGTAAAATTGTACGTGCATAAGGGCTTTGTGACCCGCTCCCACCTTTCACTAACCTTATCCTGTTTTCCCATAGGTTTTCCACAATTATCTTGCAAAGTAGCAGTTTTACTCCCTCCAAAGTGAAACCTCTTTCCTTCACTGGGATTTGCTCTACAGTGGGTCAAAGTCATCCTTCGTGTTCTACTTATGGTCTCTGTAAAACTGAATGGAGAATTAGATGGGATCATATCTGGGCATTTGCTGAGAATGGCTGCAGGAATCTCAGGCTGCACTTCCCATTTCTTATTCAGCCCGTGGAGCTGGGTGAGGGGCAGAAGGATAAAGGACAGGAGGCCTTCAGCGTAGGTGTAGGAAGCACAAGTGCCGTACAGCCATGAATCCAGTGCTGACAGCTAGCACAGCAAGCCTGTCACGTTCGTCACCCTGCCTTTAATTACCTCACTACCAGCATCTTTTCTACAAAAGCTCTTTCACACCTTCTAGAAATGTGTAACAGTAAACAAACTCCCACTGTGGGTAAGAAAACTCCGCCAGCGTAAGAAACCTCAAGCAGGTTCCCTTAAGCTGAGAAAGAGTGCAAAAAGGTTGTAAAATTGTACGTGCATAAGGGCTTTGTGACCCGCTCCCACCTTTCACTAACCTTATCCTGTTTTCCCATAGGTTTTCCACAATTATCTTGCAAAGTAGCAGTTTTACTCCCTCCAAAGTGAAACCTCTTTCCTTCACTGGGATTTGCTCTACAGTGGGTCAAAGTCATCCTTCGTGTTCTACTTATGGTCTCTGTAAAACTGAATGGAGAATTAGATGGGATCATATCTGGGCATTTGCTGAGATTTGGTGGGTACAATGGCACACCCATAGGATGACCCATTGCTCCTTTGATTTGTTTTTAGGCACTCAGAGTAAGACAGTTGAACGTGTGAAAACATTTGGGAATTTAACCCAAGTTTTACACTGAAAATGTTCATAATTTGAAATTATATCTTAAAACAGTAACAAGCAATAAAGTTCAATACATGCTCGCTGCCACTAAGCAAAAACAGTCTACAAAAAACTGTGTTTCCGGCAATTCAAGTGCTGAAAGCCCTTGGGCCCAATGCAAGCAGCATGCACTTCATTTGGTCTCCTATTCTTAATACATGCCCGCTGCCACTAAGCAAAAAACAGAATCTACAAAAAACTGTGTTTCCAGCAACTCAAGTGCTGAAAGCCCTTGGGCCCAATGCAAGCAGCATGCACTTCATTTGGTCTCCTATTCTTCAGGGTATTTCTGTCTGTGTTAATGCTCAGTGGGAATTAGATCATGAAATGAGCTGAAAGAATGGTCAGAGCATCGAGGTCCATATAGTCACCAAGAAGTGGTAGAGAAACTGTTGCCATAAGAAAGTACCTCAGCCTTGCAGCTGGAGTAGAAAAAAAAAAAAAAAAAAAAAAGTTTACCAAAACTTCAAAAAATACCTTTACTACATAGACACCTGAGGCTGATGCTGAGTTGAAGAGGGATAGGCGAAGACACGCACACAGGAACACCAAATGCTTGTTGTACCACCTCTGCTCTGCACTGCAGAGAATATCATCTGCACTGCAGGCAGGACCACCATGGCAGATCCACATACATCACTCCTAGTTTATAGGACTTTGTACTGGTAAATAAAGGCCTTGGGGTCTGTATACATGATTTTCTCAGACCTACATAGCAGCAAAAGTCTCATGAGAGAGAAACAGTCCCTGCTTTGTGAAAGTTGGTTGCAAATATAGATCTCTAGTGCCTGGCACAATGGGTGCTGACAAAGGTATTCTTTGGAGCAAGTGCCTTGCTTTCTCCAACAAACTGTCAAGTTAAGGGCAAGATACATAAAATTGCTGCTTCTAAAAGGAGGATGTAAGCCTCCGGAAACAGAAAGTGGGGCTGCTCTTCTGAAGATTTGGCAATCCTCTCTAGGAGCAATCCTGATACAGAAACACTCATGAATACAAAGAAAAAGAAATGCTTGTTTTATCCGTGAAAAGACACCTTCATTTGTCAGAGGGGAGCAGAAAGGACAGGAAATGTTGAAGAAGAAAGCATCTGTACTGCATTTAAGGACACTGGGGAACACTGGAGCTTTGGCAGAATTTTGGGTCTTCAAAAGCAGGTAGAAGGGGAAAAAAAGACAGTATTTGTTTCAGCTGGACATGGAGTGCAGAATAACTATTTTTCAAGGAGCAAAAAAAAAATATTGAAAACAAGCAGAAAAAGGTAAAGAACAAAGACTTATTTGGCAGGTCCAAATCCACAAAAGAACGGAGATTATAATGGATGGGTCATGAAGAAAGGAAAAGAATCTAGCAAACCCCATATAGGCAGAGGCTAAGCCTTTGATGCTTCTAAGGATGGAACAGCAACAACTGGGTGACCTAACAATCACCAAGTCAGGGAAGACCTGGTGACTTGACTGTCCCCCTGCCTTCCAGTGTCACACCGATGGAGGACAGGTGCAGGGAATTCTTCTAGGGGAACAATCAGATGCCACCGTGCTTATCTCAGAGTAGATGTCTGCAGGTGTTTTAGATCTGTCCCTGTCTGAGAGGGACAAATAATGGTGTGTTTTTCAACTGGTCTAAGAGCAGGCACCTTAGACTCCCACCTAGCAAACAGAGGTGTGAGCCCAACCTGGAGAAGTTCCTGTACAGCTAACCTATGAGACATCACACATGCACTTCTTTTCAACCCTCTTTGTCACTGCAGACTTGAAAAAAAATCAGCAGCTAAACAAAGATTGGCTTCACCTGGAGATACTGCTTCATGGTCCTTTCCATCCTGTAGCTTAAATTTCATTGTGAAACCTTTAGAGGATCACATTAGCCTTTGCTAGGAAAACTGCAGCATTAGCATGTTACCTGATGAAGATATCTCCACTGAAACAATTATAATCATCACTTTTGTAACTGCAGAGAGGGACAAGCCATGTTTAATATGGCACCTGGCTGTGATTAAGTCCATGGAAGCTGTAGTGTTTAACTGAGCCCTGTGACTGATGGCCTTGTCATCATCTGTGGCAGGGTTTAATCCTCTGGTGATTGCATACTCGACTAAAACAACTGACCATGACTTATTCCTGCCTTCACTTCCGAAGGAAAAAAAAAATTATTTTTGGTTTAACTAATGGTTCTTCCTCAAGTAGAGATCAAGAGGACACATAAAACATTTCACAGTGAAACTTCAGCCAGTTACCGAATAGAACGAGCCCTTCATTTCCATTTATTGCTTCATTTCCTTGATCTTTGTACCATCAAATGGTTACAGCTGTGTCACGCAGGTCCAGACTGCAGCAGCTGTCCCAGGGAGCGGGGAAAGATAATGTGGGAACAGCGAGAAGACTTTGGATTCTCCGAAGGCTACAAGGAGTTAAGCAGGCACGCTGCTCATGGGGTTTGTACACACAGATGGGAGGGTGGTGCCACTGCGATGCAGATGGTGAGCTGTGTAAACAAGAAGTTCCTGTTCTGCATCAGCCTGCCGATGTGCCGCTTGCGAAAGGGCATCTGCGGGCTGATCATTACCAGTTTACAGCCCGGCCCGTTCCACCCTTCCAGCAGCACTGCTTGTATAAACAGGGAAAAGGCACTGCACCCGGCCAGCCTCCTCTGCTCCTTCAGACCCAGGGAAGCAGGAAACCTACACATTTATCACTCAGAAAGGCACTTCGGTGAGAGGGGAAAATCTTACACACAGCCGTAAAAATAGTCCTATCTCCTACCCAACAACAGCTTTATTTCAACGTGACGGATGGCCAAAACCAAATAAAGTTATGTTCAGAGATGAACCTCAACCTTCAGGGCTCTTTATTAGATATGTAAAGCTCGATCCAACAGCTGTTTAAACATGCACGTAGTCTTAACGAAGTCAACAACGCTCCTGATGTGCTTCAAGTGCTCTTTGCTGGATGCATGCCTATGCAACGACTTAGATCTATTGCCCTTAAAAACGGTGGTATTTAATGGGCCACCTGCACACACAGGTGCCACACAGTGAAAGTGGTTGCCGATTCTGTCACCCACAGGGAGATGCACATGTGCTGTGAACCAGGTTCAAATAACATTGGATTTTCATCAGCTTCAATGGAGCTACTTCCACTCCACATATTAAGACCAGCATCATAGAGTCGTGCCTCTTCCCAAAAGTTAAAATGAGCTTAGTTGTTGCTTGTATGGTATTCACATATTCAGCCAACAAAATAACCCAGCAAGTAAAACCAGTGTAGTGCTCAAAACAGCCTATTTTACTAGTAGTAGACTATGTGACTTATGCTGTGCATACGGTAACAATATAATTTTTGTTAGATTATACTATGCAGTGTAAAACCACACACAGTGAACAGACATATACAATCTGGAGTATATTTTAGCCCTAGCTTTGAAAGAGGGCTGCTATAACTGGTTTTACTAGATACATGAAATTCCAGGTGTATATCCGACCAAAGTTCCAACTATTATTGTCAACCTGCATGGGATGCCAAGCAGTGACGTTCCAAAACATCTTCCCTGCTACTGGTCTATGCTGTCTGCTACCCTTTTCATTCTTTCTTCTCTTATCAATGAGAACAGGGGTAAGGTTATATTTACACAACCTCATTTGCCATCTCAGTTGGGTAGAGATTGAGTTCATGATGAAGACCCTGCCTGTGACAGTGTCTTAGAGACAGGTGTGGTCTATCTGTAGATGTAGGCTGGCTGTTTAAGCTTGGTCTGCAATCGGAGGAAATCCAGCCAGTGCAGGCTGCTGGAGCCCAGTGACACAGCTGACCACTAGATAAAGCCTGCTTCAGACAAGCAGAAGCTCTCTCTTGGCTCCATTGGCTATCAACAGGATCTACACATCACAGTTTGGTTGCTTAATAATGGACATCTCATGCCATTTGAGATGGCAGAGGATGTTCCTGCTTTGGCTTTCAGCTGCTGCTTCAGGAGAGTCCCCGTGTCGTGCCTGTAAATCCCCAGGCATGTCTGGAATACCCTAAGAAGCTCACTGTTTATTCATTTCAAACCTTCTTGCCCTAGAAGAGATGCTGTCTGTCAAGGACCAGAGGATTTTACTATGTCCTCACAAGAGAGAGGTGTCCAGTGTGACACATTTACCACTGATATTAGCACAAGTAAGAGTGGCATTTGCTTTGAAAACAAAAATCCTACACCAAAGAGCCCTGTTGCTTCTGAAAGCTATTAGTCAAGCTCTGGTTTTAAACCCTGTGAATCAACTAATTTCTTTAATAAAAAGTCTAGTGGTCAGCCAGTTCAAAGAAGCAGTACATTCAAAGTGTGTCATTCACACTGTCTAAAGGAAGTCCATTTTAAATGTATTGATGAGATTGTATCTTCTCATCTTTAGTCTGAGACATTCAGCAATCCAGAAACAGAACAGACTACGCAATTTATTTATCTTATGCAAGCTAACATAACTAGGGTTTTAAATAGCAGTTTATTGATAATCACCTATTTGTGAGCACTGTAAAGTCTTCTGAGATTGTGGCATACTTCTGCAGACACAAGTGGTCAGACCGTTAAGGCAATCTGAGAGTACAGTGGATGCAAACACAAACATTCTTACACATTGTTTTCTCAAAGCAATATTGAAGACACTGAATTAACACTAAGATCATCATTTCTGTACACAGCACAGTCAATGTCCAATGTTCTGCTCCTGGATGTCTGCCTGACCTCTAAAAAGCATTTTGATTTGCCGTGCCTCAGTTTCTCCAGTGGAAAACGGCTGCTCTGATGCTACAAACAAGAAACACTATCTGAATTAAGCTAATAATCTAATATCCCTAATTCTGCTTACAGCCGCTGAGGTTTGTTGGCACGGCAGACTTGAGTGGGTCAGGCAGGCATTCTGTTTTCCTGCACAGCCCTGGAACGCCAGTTTGCAGAGGTGGGTGCGTGGGTTTGCAATTATGGTGCTGTTGACTCTAATCCATCCAAGAGAAGACGGCATGATTTGTACACAGCTCTGAAAAGAGTCCTTGTCAGGCTTGCTACCATCTGGGTGGAGAGTCATTCCTTGAACAGAGCCGACCACGTCAACTGCAGGGAACACTAACCAGAATAAGCAAGTTTTGTGAGAATGAAGCACAAATGGGTGGGTTGCTATTATCAGGACAAGGAGGCTTTCTCTATAACCTGAGAAGCCCCTGGTGATATGTGAGGAGATAGCCAGATGGTCCACTGCCTGGTCAAGGTGAAGACAGGTAGGAAGGTGGGCACCTTCTTATGTGAAACTAAAACCCAGGCAGAATTGATCTCTGCTTAGATTTGATTACAAGCATGAATCTCAGGTTAGGTTCATCGAAGTTCCCCAACATGAGCCGAGTATTGAATGAAACGACCGCTCAGATTTCCAGCAGTTCCAAGTTACATTTAGAGTCAACATAGGCTCCAGGGTGGAGGATCTATGGTTGCAGAAAGGAAGGTTATGAACCTAAGTGGTTTATTAATCAGAAACCGGTCCAAACTAAGATCTGGAAAAGTGTTGCTTTCTGTTCTCGTGCTTGGTTATATGAAGAACAAAATGGTGTCAAAGCCACTATAAGTGGGGAGCAAAAGGAAAAAGGTTTGTTAGTAGAACTGCTTAAAAGTGGAGACCTGTGTGATTTTCCTCTGCCTTTCCACAGATTTTGACTATGTGTTCAAGCCTCTTTTAACACACACTGAAAATTGGAGGGAAATTTTGATTTGTTTTGTTTTGTGGACATTGTTATATTGGCATTTGTTTGGCTGGTATCCACTTTCCAAATGTGGAAATTGCATCAACATTTGCATTTGTCATTCTTGTTTTAAGCCATTCTGCTTTTAAACTCAAGCTCACCTTCAAAACTAGGTTTTTAATCGAAACCAGTCCAAACTAAGATCTGGAAAAGTGCTGCTTTCTGTTCTCGCGCTTGGTTATATGAAGAACAAAATGGTGTCAAAGCCACTATAAGTGGGGAGCAAAAGGAAAAAGGTTTGTTAGTAGAACTGCTTAAAAGTGGAGACCTGTGTGATTTTCCTCTGCCTTTCCACAGATTTTGACTATGTGTTCAAGCCTCTTTTAACACACACTGAAAATTGGAGGGAAATTTTGATTTGTTTTGTTTTGTGGACATTGTTATATTGGCATTTGTTTGGCTGGTATCCACTTTCCAAATGTGGAAATTGCATCAACATTTGCATTTGTCATTCTTGTTTTAAGCCATTCTGCTTTTAAACTCAAGCTCACCTTCAAAACTAGGGCTTGAGATCCCTAATCCTGAATGTTTTTCAAACCTTTTTTTTTTTTCTTAGATGGAGTGGATTTCACTTTTTATTTTCTGTGAAAACAAGAAGAAAAACAGAATATATGTCATTATAACAGACTGTTCCTAACCACATGTGCAGAGAAGGGCCGGGGCTTGAAATCCCAAATCCTGAATGTTTTTCGAACTTTTTTTTTTTTTCTTTGATGGAGTGGATTTCACTTTTTATTTTCTCTGAAAACAAGAAGAAAAACAGGATATATGTCATTTTAACAGACTGTTCCTAACCACATGTGCAGAGAAGGGACCACAAAAAACCACATGGGTCTAGCTCCATCAGGATTAAAGTCACCAGGAGTGCACGGGAGGTAGTCTGCCAGGCATGCTTCATGCTGTCTTACCCTGTTTATAGATGTGTCTTATGTCGACATGTCTCTGTGACATCTGTGACTAGCAACTGAATAAGCAAATTGAGTCAACCGTAACCCCCTACAGAGATCAGCATGAATCCCACATCTTCACTGTATCCTGATGCATGACATCGCACTGTCAGAGCAAGAGGGATGCTGTCAGGGTTCTGCTGCTCCCTTTTTCTCTGTAGCCCATGCTCCAAGGCTCTTCCAGCTTACACTGCTGATGCTCCTCATGCCTTCCCCTGTCAGGGCAACAAGAACACAGGGCTAATGTCTTTCCTCGTGTCTGCAATGTCTACCCCCAGTCCTAGAGACAATACACTGTGCATGTGCTAAGAAGCTCTGCTAGAGCTGACCAGACCTGCAACTGTTGGCCTTCAGAGGCTTCACCTTTGAAAGGCAGCCTCTAGGGTGGTCTAGTACCATCAGAAGGAAACACAATAGGATATTAGTCAAATCCTCCTACACCTGTGGCCTCAGAAGGCCTGCAACCCAATGCCTGCAGCTCGTGGATAGAGCTTGTCACCTTCCACGCAGATTGCAACAGAAGAGTTTACATTTACTGCCCACATTCTGGCAACACAGGAACTCTGCAGGTTCTGCAGTGGTGCAGGTTTCAGCAGGGCTCAGCTGAATATGTCTGATGTCAAACCATGCTTCTGCACATCACTAGACTTGGCCTTCAGGAAACTACTGTCTACTCAGAGCAGATCTACCTCATCCACACTGGCTGCTTCTCTGCTTTTCCTGGCTGAACTGTGCTGAGCATCTGCTGCAGTGTGATTTGGTCATTTGGCTGGAATACCACTTATTTATGCTTTTAGATCACTAGATGGCACTCGGGTCAATCTCTACAGCTGACCTCTTGAGGACAAGGGCTTTATGACATCACTACAAACTCTGCAGGCCTGGTATTGATATGAAGGATACAGGCTGTTCCTGCTCTGGACCTCCACCAACAAGCCAATCCTCAGATTGCTCTTGCTGTCCTTCCCATCTTGTTTAGTATAAAAATACTTTCCCTTCCCCACAGAGCTGTATGAGTGGAAGCTGTGAATATTGCCCGGCTCCACTTACCTTCTAGTTTTCATCTGAACAGGAATTCATCCTGGTCCTTCCTCACAAGCCAGCCTACCTTTCCCTGAGCTGTGGGGATGGCTGCAATGAGCTGCAGATACATTTTATGCACCTCCCCAGAGCAGCTCTCTGGAAAGGATGCTTTGTGGTTGTATACCACAGCTTTGATCCAAGTCAGCAGGCTTTCTGGAAGGGAGGAATGGGCAGGTAAAGAGAAAAAGTCCAGCTTATATTGTGCTGTGTCCTTCCTCACCTGCTGCTCACCTGTGTGCTGCCCTTGCTGTAAGGCAGGACGACTGGTGGGCAGCCCCAGCATGCTGTCTTCACTCCATCTTGCCATCTCATGCTGTACCCAGCTCTCAGCGACAGTGAGCTGGCAGCTCTCAGTGACTGCAGCCTGCAGTTTGTGGGCTAGGGCTAACTGCTCTTAAAGAGTAGGTCCTGCTCTGGCCTCTGCACAGCCACATGCCAGCAACCCCACGCAGTGCTACAGGCTTGGGGCAGAATGGCTGGAGAGCTGCCTGGTAGAAAAGGACCTGGGGGTGTTGGTGGACAGCCAGCTGAACATGAGCCAGCAGTGTGCCCAGGTGGCCAAGAAGGCCAACAGCATCCTGGCCTGTATCAGGAACAGTGTGGTGAGTAGGGCCCAAGAGGTGATTGTCCCCCTGTACTCGGCACTGGTGAGGCCTCACCTCGAGGGCTGTGTCCAGTTTTGGGCCCCTGACCACAAAGAAGACACTGAGGTGCTGGAGCGGGTCCAGAGAAGGGCAATGAAGCTGGTGAGGGGTCTGGAGAGTAAGTCTTATGAGGAGAGGCTGAGGGAGCTGGGGTTGTTCAGTCTGAAGAAGAGGAGGCTGAGGGAAGACCTTATTGCTCTCTACAACTACCTGAAGGAGGGTGTGTGGAGAGGTGGAGGTTGGTCTCGTCTCCCAGGTCACAGGAGATAGGACAAGAGGAAACGGCCTCAAGTTGTGCCAGAGGAGGTTCAGACCGAATATTAGGAAAAATTTTTACACTGAAAGGGTTATTAAGCCTTGAAATGGGCTGCCCAGGGAAGTGGTTGAGGCACCATCCCTGGAGGTGTTCAAAAGATGGGTTGACATGGTCCTCAGGAATATGGTTTAGTGGTGTGTGTGTGTTTGATTTTTTTTGTCAGAGTTAGGTTGATGGTTGGACTAGATGATCTTTAAGGTCCCTTCCAACCTAGACGACTCTATGATTCTATGATTCTAACCCCTGGCTGGCTGGCGTGCCTGCTGGTGTGCCACCACCGTGTTCTCCTTGCCTTGCTCACAAGACCAAGTTCTCCAGACCTAAGTGGTCAGAGCCTCCCCTTCCGCACTGCTCCTATCCCCTCTTGCAGATTTGTCCTGCTGCTTCCTACCAGCAGAAGGTAAACTGGAGCACAGTGATGCCAATGGCAGAGCAGGGTAGGAGAAGGTGAGGGCCTTAAGTCTCCCCTAACGACCACAGCAGTCTGCAGAAGCCTAATAGTCTCCAGCATTTGAGGTCTTTGCCTCCTGGAAATAATGGACAAAGAATTATCCTTTGCTGGCCAAAACGTCTGACCTTCAAGGGATCTATGTATTTTAGTTTCCATCTTGTGTGAGGACAGCAGCAGTGCTCTGGAAGGCAGCCTGCAGAAGGCAGTGCCTTGCAGAATAGAGTCCATCCACTGAGACCAACACCAGCCAGCCAGCCCTAATCCTCAGCCAGCATCCCTTTGCTGTGCAGCCTGAGAGGCCAGGTGACTTAGGGGCTTTTCTCCCCTGCCCATAAAGCCAGCGTTGGCTGTAACTCGTGCAATGCTGTTCCAGTTTCTTTCTCTGATCCCTGTTTTCCCTAGGGGTTACTCCCTATATATAGGTTTGCTTTAGCAAAACTAGAATTAGGTGTAAATTTCTTCTTTCAGAGCCATTCTTGCCTTTGCGTACTTTTTAATGCTTTTCTGGCCTTTCTGCACTTACCTTCATATTCCTTTCGCAGAGCCCATCCCCCTTCAACTCCAAATTGTTTCCCCTTTTTTACAGCTCCCTTTCTCAATTAATTTTTTGGCTTTTCCTAATTAATCTCCCTGCAATGCTGAGATACTAGTAAAATTGGGAGGATAAAGGATTTTGTTGGACCCAGAAATCATTTGAAAGCTAACAACCTTGCTAAAGGAGATTTAAGAGGCGATAGGTGCAGGCTGGCTCTGTGTGCAAACCTTGACTCAGCACATATGCAAACTGGCTCCAAAAATAGCTCGCACTCTCCCAATTCACATGTGATGCATGTGCCATATTTCTGTGCTGTGCTTTCCAAAAATAGCATTCACACAAGATTGGTCGGTCTCAATCTGCGAGCATTTTAGCTGCATGCTTTTTCAACACAGGCATCAAAGCACCGGGCTCGTCAGCCTTTTCATAGAGGGATTTGTCTCACGGGCACCTCCCCTTCTATTCACAAAAATAAGGGTTATGTCCCCTCCCCTGTGCAATTGCTTAACATCCCTGTGGCAACAGCACAAACCCCTCATGTGGAGAAGTGACATTAGGTGTCGGCTAAAATGTATTTTTAGCTTCTTTCCGTGCTCTCTAACAGCTGGAAGCAAAGATGTAACCCATTACCTAGAAGCTAACCAATTCCCCTGAAACACCAGCAAGGGCTCTGCAGAGCAGTAACCCAGAAACTGCAGCCTGACAAGCAGAGGTTGTTTGCACAAAGATCTGAACAGAGAGCTTGGATAGAAATGGAATGAAATGTATTTCAGGGGAACAAGTGAGTTTCTGGGTTGTGTGCAGTTGTCTGCCAAAGAGAGACTGGAAGCTGGAGCTGAGCAGGCAGAGCACTGGTTTGCTAACAGGGACCATTTTTTATATTTTTTTTTGTGTGGAATAAAGCAACTAGCTGGGGAGCAACAGCTGTGTCAGAGCCATCTCTTAAGGATAGCTCAAAATCCACCCTCCTGCACTAACATGTTTGCGTGGCCCAGCAAGATTCTGTAAAACTCCAGGATGTTACAGGTCAAGGGATGCCTCATAGATTTCCACCCATACCTCAAATGTTCCCGTGGTACACATCCGCTATAGAATCATAGAACCACAGAATGGTTTGGGTTGGAAGGGACCTTAAAGATCATCGAGTTCCAACCCCCCTGCCATGGGCAGGGACACCTCCCACCAGACCAGGTTGCTCCAAGCCCCATCCAGCCTGGCCTTGAACCCCTCCAGGGATGGGGCAGCCACAGCTTCTCTGGGCAACCTGTTCCAGTGCCTCACCACCCTCACAGGAAAGAATTTCTTTCTGGTATCTCATCTAAATCTCCCCTCTTCCCATTTAAAACCATTACCCCTTGTCCTGTCACTACCCTTCCTGACAAAGAGTCCCTCCCCAGCTCTCCTGTAGCTCCCTTCAGATATTGGGAGGCTTCTCTAAGGTCTTCCCAGAGCCTTCTCTTCTCCAGGCTGAACAACCCCAGCTCTCTCTCTATATATAGATATATATATATACACCAGAGGGACGAGAGGAAGAGGCTATACCCAGAATCACGGAATAGTCAGAGTTGGAAGGGACCTCTAGAGATCATCCAGTCCAACTCCCCTGCCAAAGCAGGGTTGCCCAGAGCACATCACTCAGGAGCATCCAGGCAGGGCTTGAAGATCTCCAGAGAAGGGGACTCCACACCCTCCCTGGGCAGCCTGTGCCAGGGCTCTGCCACCCTCACCGGGAAGAAACTTTTCCCCATATTTGAGTGGAACTACACTGTGTAGTGACACTGCAAATTTGTTTTTAAGCTCCTGGTGCTAAAGCAAAAAATGGCACATAGCAAAAGCGTATAAAGTTATTATGGCCATTCAAACACAGCCCAAAGCGTGTGAGATTAACTCGTTCCCAACAAGCTGTATGTCGGAGCAGGTGCTATCCTTTTTCCTGCAACTACCACATGTGCTACCAACAATTCAGCAGAAACGTGATAAACATCCATACTGTGTTCCAGACCCAGCTGGTCCTGCTGTATGATCCAATACTGTGCCGACCCCAGATCAGCGGTCATTAATTGTGCACCCAGGGTGAAAAGGACAAACAGAGGTGATATATGAGTCACACCACTTAGCAGATAGGGATAAGAACAGATCCACAGCAAAGAACACTTCATTATCTAAATCTTTTCTACTTCCCGTCAGGCAGATAACACTGATATGTCCTTCAAGTGTGTGGAAAGGAATTTAACTTGCAGGAAATCCAGTGGTTTGAAAACAGCCTGGGCCAGCCTGATCTGGGGCCAATATTTCGAGGTCCCAATTACTTACTGACAGCATACCACACCTCCCTTTCCCTTATCTAAATAGCCTGTTACTACCACTACACCACTTATCAAGTGCTGCTTTATACTTATTGAACTCCAACAGCTTCACACCTATATAAACCAGCGTGCCAATATGCTGGCATGACTCAGAGCTGGTGCCATCGATGTGTTTTTGGTTTTTTTTTTCATATAGCAGGAATGTTTATAGGTAAAAATTAACGCACTTACTCTAAGGGCAGAGAAAGAAGTCAAGGAGCTGGCAGCTCAAACACCAATACCTGCTGCTATCTTTGCTGAGTTGTCACAGGCTCTGACAAAGGGTCCTTCACATCTGCTTTAGCACGTTGTGGAGATACTTAGCTCTTACAAACACTTAAGAGGAAACTTCTTGAGGATATACAGCTTGCTCTTTGTTCAGACGTCTTCACTGCAAAACCAATGTCTAACATCATAGTATTGTTCCCCAGGACAATAAAGAGTGAATTATTCCTATCCCTCCTGTCCCAACCCTTTGACTACCACCAGACATTGAGCCTCCTACAAACCACCACTTCAGAAAAGCAGCGCTACAAAATGGTGATACCCAGCTTGCAGTGGAAGTTCAGCAGCCACCTAGGACTGCTGAGTGGGCACGGGTCGAGTGGGCACGGGTCACAAAAGGTATCTAAAAGGATATACCCAAGATGGATGGGTCGGTCTCTTCTCCCAAGTTACAGATGTCAGGACAAGGGGCAATGGCTTCAAATTACGCCAGGGGAAGTTCAGGTTAGATATTAGGAAACATTTCTTTACTGAAAGGGTTGTCAGGCATTGGAATGGGCTGCCCAGGGACGTGGTGGAGTCACCATCCCTGGAGGTATTTAAGAAACGTGTAGACATGGTTCTTCAGGGCATGCTCTAGTGCCCAAGATTATTGGTTTGTCGTGGGCTGCTGAGTGGGTGGGTGATGGTTTTTTGGTTTGGTTGTTGTTGTGTGTTTAGGTGGTGGGTGGTGTGGTGTGGTTTGGTTTTTTGGTTTTTTTTGGTTTTTTTTGTTTTTTGTGGTTGGACTCGATGATCTCTGAGGTCCCTTCCAACCACCGCAATTCTGTGATTCTGTGATTCTATGGAGGTTCTGCACCATTTCAGCCCTGTTCCCCTATGAAGGCAGCAGGTTGGTCTATTCATGAAACACCTCCGCTGCTCAGCAGTGCAGACGGAGCCAACAGCCCCGCTGAGCTGGCACAGACAGTGGGGTAAAGCAGCACGGAAGAGTTGGTGTGTGACAGACAGGCTGTCTCCTCCGCTCCTCGGTCACCACGTAGCGCCGGGATGTTAGTGTGCAGATGTGGGTGGGTATGTGAGCGTGCTCTTGATTGCCATTCCCTCTGAGGAGAGACAGCCCGGCTTATGAATAGCTCTGAATAAATTCCCTGCTAACCTCACAGCCATCTGCTATGGCAGTTGTATCTTCAAAACCAGCCAACCAGCTCAGCTGCCGAGAGCACAAACCAGAACTGGTGGCTTCTCAGAGTTCATGGTATGAAGAGTGCAGAGGACTGGTGCCGAGATAACTTGAAGTCAGGCAGTTTCCAAATGATTGTTCTTTGACCAGTGAGATGATAAGAAGAGTGTAAGGCATCTGCAATGAAATGCAAACCTGGGCAAAACTCCTTTGGTTTGGTTACAAACGCAAGTCTCAGATTAGGTTCACAAAAGTTCTAAGGTATCCTGCTAAATTTGAGATGGGCCTTCCATAGTCCAAGACAGAATGCTAGGCAACTCAGAACCTTCAAGAAATCAAACGAAGTCAAGCTATGAGTGAGGAAGTGATAAATAAAGGGGCAGGTTCAAACAACTCGAGGTGACTCTCCACATGGGAGAGCTGAGCTATGAGACTCCTTGCTGCAGGATGTTGTGAATTGTAATGATTTGCGAGGGTTCAGGAGGTAGCTGGATGAATTTATGGATTAGAATTCCCTTGGAAGTTTACAATTTAAATGGATACAAGTAGCTTTTACCGCCAGCTTGTGCAGCTCCTGGATGGTTCATGGTTCAGGGACAGGACTCAGAGCAAGGACTGTGCAAATAGAGCTGTTCTTGTGCACTGTGAATTATTTCCTCGCCCAGCACCCATAGTGCATACCAGGGTTCAAATGTGGAAAAGTATTTGTGGTCTCAAATATTACTGAAACAAGGAAGTTTAGGTTTCTAAATGCACTTGTGGTTCTGGAGAAGGGTTGCTCATCACCTCCCATGGAGACGTTCCCTCAGTCCTCCCATGGCATTCACACAAGAAGCTGACCGAGGAGGTGCTCTGCACATGTCCATGGCCTGCAAACTCAGTGCTCAAAGGCACTGCTGAGCTGTTACAGCTGAAGGAATGGCTGCACGTGGATCGAAGAGCAGGAACTGCCCCCGTGGGCAGTGCTGTCTGCAGCAAGCAGTATGGAGAGACATTAGCTTCAGCATCCACGAAAGAGATTTAATGTAGACATTGTCCTTCACATTTTTGAGGGGATCAGAGCATTACATGGCCAGATACTGCGTGAAGATGATGCGTGGTAGCTTATGAAGGCACTGTAGCTCACTGGTAAATCTGAGTCCAGCAGCTTCCCTTGCAGATAAATGTTCCCCCACATCAGCTAGTTTGACTGGCATCAGTGGAGCAGAGCCAGCTTACACCAGCAGTACATCTGCTCCCACATCTTTACATAACTGTTCCTGAATTTTTCCTTTTTTTTTTTTTTTTTTCCCTCCCCACAGGTACAAAGAAGCTGTGATTATCCTGGATTCATTTGAGAAATGCCACTGAAATTGATAATATCATGATGATCGTTCCCAATATTTGCTACTCCTCGTATTTTAAGCCCTTCAAACTCTTCCTTACGTTGTTTTCGGAGCTGGGCTGTTTAATGCATTCCCAGTAAAAAGGCAAGAAAAAGAGCTTTATAAAAACACTAAACGTGCTGCAAGACTTGGACCAAACCTGATTTACAGTCACTCTAGATGATCTAATAATGTACAGATCAGGTTCATGCAGCAGTGAGCAATTTGACGGTCAGACCAACGGTGTTTCAGAAAAGGGGAAAGTCACAAGATGAGCAAAAGGATGCTCTGTGGAAATAGAGCACTTCACAGTGGGGCTGTGTTTGCAAAAACATTTTTCACATTCAATAATGTTTTTCTGCTTTAAAACCAGATCTGCTGCAAGTGCTGAACACATTTACTACGGGCACCGTGTTGACACCACCCCAGAGAAGATAACAATGGTTTGGCAGCCTGTGAACTCTTTTAAAAATAGACTGTGAAGCCCCTGAGAAAACGGCAGCTCTAAAAATAGGACTAGAGCTGAGGGAGGGGAAAAAAAAAAAAAAAAAAAAGCTAAAAAGCTTTCCTGATGCTAAAGCTCAGGGTCAGCTACAAAATGCGGGGTTCCTTCAAGGACATGCAATGAATTCATTGCAGTGCTCTGTAATGAATAAAAGCTTCCTCTCTGATTCCCTCCTGTGCTGCACTGATCCCTCAATGAGGGGAGAAGAGAGAAAAGGCAAAATGATAACAAATTCAAGCTGATGCAATCTGGGGAATTCCCTTCCTTCCTACCCCTGGCCAGCCCTTGATAAAAGCATCCCACAGAAGAGGCGTGGATCTACCTTTGCTTGTCCCATGGTCCTCTCCCTCCACACACACTGTTCTCCAATGACAATGCTCCTTCACACAAAAAGGGATTTTATGAGCACATCCTTGCTGCACTGACACAGAGACAGATCTCAGGAGGTTCAGAAAAATCATTGTAATAACCCAAATAATTTAAAGCCAGTGTCCCAGATCCTTGATTGTTCATGGTGCAGGAAGCTGGATATTCCGTTTTCAGATTGCATGCCCAAGCATTAGGATAAGGCATGAGGCTTCTGCAGGATTCTAGACCTTCCTTTTGGCCCACTACAGTGGTAATTTTTAGTATCCTTATGTCATATTTTTGAAATAAAACTGAAGCCCTCCAGTGGCCAAAACTGCATTGGTAACCTTGCTGGAGGCTAACCAGAGATGGTCTTGGTGTTAGATGACCTACTTTACCTTGGCATCAGCCAATAAACAGTATGAAAAAGGCTCTAAAACTGAATCCAGTGGGATATACCAGGACAGGGAGGTGTCAGCACGTGCAGACTGTGGACTCTCACAGGTTAAAATCCTGGTAGATCTGTCAAATCTGCGATTTGCCCTCAGATTACCCCAGCTAGATTTCATCCTCATCACTAGGTGATAAGACACCAATAGAAAGGAGGAGCCACTTAAAACGGCCACTGTCACTTGCTGGAAATAGCCTGATCCATCTCTCAGAGAGTTGCAGGGAAAAATCCTAGCCTAACTTGTTGGCAGGAACACAATAGAAAGGCAAGCCACAGGTACAGGAGAGGTTGGACAGCCCCAGAATAGCCACTCTGTCACCTCAGAGAATAGTTATGAGCCTCCAGGGAGTTATCTTTCTTTCAAGTAGCCACAAAATTCAGCCAAATGAGGTTGTGTCTGTGCTTTTGGCAGTTGCTTTACAAGTGCTCAGTGTAGATCTTTTGTTTATTTGAGCACCTACTTAAATATACTTTTCCTTTCTCAAATACAGTGTGATATCTACCACAGATTTGACTCAGCAGAAGCTGAGCCTCACATCTGTGCCGCTGCAGGTTGTGAGGTCTCCTAACGGTTCCTCCTGAAGGTGCAACAGCAGTTCCTTCATGAGAGTACCTTATTCTTGTGACCCTCCTTGCCAGATGCTACCCAATGCAAAAGAAAGCAAGTTTGTTTGTCTAGGGTTTCCTTCCTTGAACTTTGATTACCCTAGCTTTGATTTTTTTTTGCCCAGAAGCTCAAAATACCTCTGGATCTATGGAAGGGAAGTGCCATGCAGTCTCCTGACCTCCTGTGATTGTCAGTACTCTCCTCACAGGGTGGGCAGACTCTGAGCAGCAGGCACAGGCTGCTCCGAGGTGCTCCAGCCAAAGGATATCATGGCAGAGTCATCCTTCAGAGGCTGCTCCTCTGGAGGTCCACGTAAACCTTGACCTTGCGCCAGCTCTCATTGCTCTTGGGAGAAACACTACAGAAGAGGAAGAAGCTTCACCAAGCCCAGAGCAAGCTCTGCCAGGGGAAACACCAGTTCTTTTCATTCTGTGGTGCTTTGGATCCACCAGTTGTCATCTGTACTACCTAGCCCTGTAGACTGTGGGCAACAGCAGGGTGTTCCTGGTCACACTGAGTGCCATTTACAGGCCTGTCCTCTTGAGACTTATTTCCTCCAACAAAATTTTATTTCAACAAAAATACCCTAAACTCTTAAGGCTGAAAACCATTTAAGCATTTCACTGGTCACTTGTCTCACCTTGCAGCAGAGTGGTCCATCTCCAGAAGGTCCACAGGCACTTGGGGTTCCCCACAGAGCTCCAGCCCACTAACAGGTGCTGATAGAGAAGGAGCATTCTGCAGAGCTTCCAGCCATGAGGATGATATTCCCAGTACGTGTAGTAGACTGGTACTCTTGAACCTCAGGGAGAAAATTAGCCTTTCATCTCATGTTAGGCCTTCTTTCTCGGATCTTCAAAATCAAGCTGAATGCATAGATGCAAAAAAAACTAACATAAAAAGTGTGAGCTGAATTATTTGTCAGAAACCTTACTATTCTTAAAAATGGCATGTAACCAAGGGAAAACCAATGGAAAATAATGGAAAGGCCTATCAAAATGCGGTTTTTCTGAGTTATGAAACCTGCTATTTGCAGGTGGAATCCTAAACCATAAGACGGTTGGTAAGAAGAGTCACTTGTCCATTCTTTGTTCTCCCCCACCACAGACATCTCAGTCCTCAGATATTTTCCTAATGCTGCGAAAGCCAAGTGTTAATATTAGATGCTCTGTAAAAGTCCACAGCCCTAAGGACATTAGAAGCAGTGAGCAAAAGAAAGGGGTTTTTTCCCCCCAAGAGCCCTAGACACAAATGGCATTATAGTTATCTCTTCTCTTCTGGGAGGGCTAAATTACCACAAAGGACCTTTGACAAGGAGGAAAAAAAGATCTTTCGCCCTGCCACAAGCAATCACCAGAATGAAAGGGGAGTCTGCATTTGGAAGAACGCAAGAAAGCATTTGGCACGATTTTTAAGACAAAAGAAGAGGATCAAACAGGTGGGGAAGAAGAGGAAAAGACGGAAGTAATTTTGAAGATTACAAAGGTACAGCTGGAGAAGCTTCCTGCGGGTGGAAAAGCACCACAACTGGCTAGAAAAAAATGTTCATATGTGTTATATCCTGCTTTGAGATCAAGAAGGCAGTGAGGAGAAATGAACATAAATTAACCAAGAAAGCAATTTAAGTGCATTCAGACACCTTAAAACAAACTGTCTCACTGCAAACTGGAGTTAACCCTGTTCCGTAGGGCAGTATTTACTACAATCTAAGACACTAAATCACTGTTCTAAAAAGAACAGCTTGTTCACTATGCATGAAGCCAAAGTCACTCCAGTCTAATGACTTGCAGTACATGAGCTCTGGAGACTTCTGGCTGCATTATTCAACACTGATATACAGCCTTTGGACAAGCAGGAACAAGTCCTCACGCCGGCAGCATACAGATGATGTTCAGGTGGGCAGGTATTACGACAATGAGAAAAATGATAAGCAACCACTCAGGAAATCCATGTCAGCAGGAGCAAGGTAAAAGGAGCATCTGCCTGACCTTGATTAGGAAGGAAGGAAGGACACGTTATTATCCATTCCGGTGCACAGACTTTTGGCATGGAATCATCCAGCTACATCCCTGACCAGTACCTGTGAAAGAAGTTATCTCGTTATTATCCATTCCGGTGCACACACTTTTGGCATGGAATCATCCAGCTACTTCCCTGACCAGTACCTGTGAAAGAAGTTATCTCCAGTCTCCAGAGGAAATTGTTTGGAGACTTTTTTTTCTGGCACATATCCCATTTACACCACTGCAGTCTTTAAAGGGAAGGCATGTACTGAAAAGATGGCCCCAGAATGAATCCTGGGCATCAATCCTGCATTTGTTGGAGAAGACCATGGGACAGTAATTTTACCAAGACAAAGCTTTGCTATGGATCTTAAGAAGAGGTGTTTCGTGTGCCTTTAAAAAATTTCTTTGATTAGTAGCAAAGAACTTCATGTTGCTCTAAGTGCCAAATCAACAACCTTTGTCAGCTTAACCATCCCAAAAAGGTGCAGTTCAGGTAATAACAGGATAACCATACTCACCACAGTCCTCCTGAGACACTACCCAGGGAATGTTACTAAAGGACAGAGAGGTAATTTTTTCTCCTCATCCACTCCAATACAAGGATTTGTGGTGAGGCTGTCAGATTTAGCTGTTAGTGTAGCCTAGTTTGACCAATGTAAAAAAAAATGCTTTGATCCCTACTTGGCAAGATTTTTAGACCAAAACGCTAGCAGTTTCTTGTTAAACAAGAAATCACATCACTAGGCTCTTCCCTGTCTGAAATGGTTTGTCTATGCTGGAGAAGTAAAACAATCCCTGGCTCACAACATGAGTCCACCATTGCTATTAGACATCTTCAGCACAACACCTGTGGTCTGGGCTGGGGAAGAGGTGAGCTCCTCAGTAAGTTTTGTGTGCTGCTTCTCCTCCCTCTGACTCTACACCCTAAGCTAACGGTAATCAAGCCTGCTTACCTGGCTTTCATGAGATCCTAGCTCTCCAGCCAGCAGAAAATCTAGAAATATCCAACCAGCCCTTCTCTAAGCCTCTTGCTATGTCCTCCCCTCTCCCATACCACCTTAGCTTTTTCCAGCCTCTCACAATAGGATGCTCCTGCTCCATCAGTGAGAGGTTGGTCCTACCTCACAGGAACCAGTCACTTTCTGACACTGAGAAAGTTACAGCTTTTATACACAGGGAGCTTATCAGATCAGTTTGCTGTCACTCACTGCTTCAATTTGTGTGCCCATGATTCTATTCACTGAACTCCTACTGTAAGCTGAAGGAAAGATTTCAGATGTACCTAACTATCTATTCCCTCCATTCCCTCCAAATACATTTCCTTCTCCTAGCAATTGATTTCCAAAGAAGATGAGGTTAAGGAGCTGTTTCTCACAGGCTGGCAACAGTTTGGGTATCCCCTAGTGGCACTAAATAGAATTCCAGTCACTAAAACCTGGCAGGCTGTAATAGCACACATCCCTCCCGGACTATTCATAACCTGCTTTGCTGTGGTCCGTAGCATCCCCAGCCATGGGTTAGGGTACCAAATTTGGACTAAATTCATGCGCGGCAGAGAGGAGAGGAGAGGAGAGGAGAGGAGAGGTAAATAGAATTCCAGTCACTAAAACCTGGCAGGCTGTAATAGCACACATCCCTCCCGGACTATTCATAACCTGATTTGCTGTGGTCTGTAGCATCCCCAGCCATGGGCTACGGTACCAAATTTGGACTAAATTCATGTGCGGCAGCCACGAGAGGAGAGGAGAGAGGAAAGGAAAGGGAAGGGGAAAGGAAAGGAAAGGGAAGGGGAAAGGAAAGGAGAAAAAAAAAAAGAAGTCTCTCTTGACACCAGATACATTAAGACATAAAGGGTCTGGTTATTCTGTGTTCTATGAGCCTGGGCCACATTTTTATTTGTGGTTTTTAGTAAGAATATTTGTCTTCAAACAGCTATGTGACTGTGGGACCAAAGGTTTGACAAATACCATAACAAAGGTATCTGCTGCCACTGCCCCAGACAGATGATGTAGGCTCACCACAGTAACTTTGATCCATGGAGCCATCCTCCACAGCTAAGAGGAGTAAATACTTCAGTGTCAAAGAAGCACAGGACCACCTGCTGCAAAATCTTTAGGCTACAGATCTTTCTATAAGACAAGATCATATTTAATAATCAAAAAGTATTGACAATATCACAATTTTGTAGTTATTTCATGTTAGTATATTCCACCTTGATTAACAGTAATAATAATTTAAATGTTTTGAAGTGCAATGTGATAGAATGTTTCTTGCTTGAAAAAAAGGATATTGCTTTTTTTTTTTTTACAAGATCATATTTAATAATCAAAAAGTATTGACAATATCACAATTTTGTAGTTATTTCATGTTAGTATATTCCACCTTGATTAACAGTAATAATAATTTAAATGCTTTGAAGTGCAATGTGATAGAATGTTTCTTGCTTGAAAAAAAGGATATTGCTTTTTTTTTTTTTAATTTCAGAGAAACTTTAAATGCTGCCACTCTGCCATGAGAAGGAGTTTGGGGGCAAATCTTGGTGGCACAGTTCTCAGCCCTCTGCAGCATGTCCCAGCTCTGTTCAGTTCACACATGGGGAACAACATCCCTGCATTTCATTGTCTATGCAGGGCTTCCTTTCAGCCATCCAAAAACATATCCCTTAGTGTCGGTGAGGTCAGCTCTATAATTACCCAAGTTCGAGAGGCTGACTGGAAAAGGTTAACCTTTCTCTAGCTTTTTTTGCGTCATCCTGTAACCATTAAATTGGAGCAGTACCCCTGCTACCAAATTCAACGGCAGGTTTCATATAATTTTGCATGAGACTCATTACCTGGGGAATACATCTGCCATGAATTTTAAAGCCAGAAAGGATTGCTATGATCATGTAATATAATATAATTAGAAAAGGGAAGCAAACAATGGAAGCACAACCTGCTGGCAAAACAGCCCTGTATTGCAACTAGCTCTTCTGCCATTGTCACCCTCACGCCTTTCCTGTCCTCTAAATCCTGGCCTCTGAAAGGATAACGTCAGCAGGTAGATACCCCACACTTCCATCAGTGGTGGCTTGACACCCCACACGAGTGAGGCAGAGGGTCTACCTTTTACCCCTGAAATGTGGTTAACAAAGGAGAAGTGAGTACAGCCCAAGCCTAAAGTCGCCGATAGTGTCATATCAACTTACTTGAACAGCTTGAGGAGTTCTCAAACAGCTGTGACTTGTCAAGACGGATGCATGAGCAGCTCCATAGGCACTGCCTAATTCATGAACAGCAGGAAAAAAACAAAACAAAACAAAACAAAACAAACCAAAATAAAACAAAAGAAACCACCCAGCTATTTAGACTGCTAAAAAAGGGAGAGAGAAAATTCTGGAGAGTTTCCTAGAGGCAGAGTCTGTGGGGATAGCTATTTACACACCTGAAATAGCGCTGCAGAAGAAAAAAAAATAAAAGGAAAAATAATAGTATCAGGCATTCAAACTTTTTCCAGCTGATCTCTAAGTGCATCCTGCGCCCTCTCCTGGAGCTCTGGGCTCATCCCAGCCAAGGCAGAGCAGAGGGAAAGGGAAATAAAGGTGTGCAATGGAAAGGGTCAGAGATAGGAAAAGGCAGGGGCCATTTAGAAGTGAGAAAGCTCGAGGGGTATAATGATAATAAGAGAGCAAAATGAAGCACTGTGTAACAGCTGATGTGAGTGAGCTTGCTCCCTACAGGGTGCCTGGAGGGGAAGGGATGGACAAAGGGATTTGGGGTTATCTTAACTTATTCCACAGCAGAGCTAAGAGAATAGGCTCAAAAATCTGAATATTACAGTGGAGCAGGCAGGCAGGAGGGGGGTTCATAATTTCAGATTTACTGAAAACTTGAGCAGAAGTCGCTGGCATCAATCAGAATTGTGTCATCACCACAAGCCAAATCAGTGGTACTGACAAAGGGGGTTGCCAGCACAACCCTTAGCCCCTGGGAAAGGTTCTTCTTTGTCAGGTATGCACCTGTGTTGCTCACCTCACTGCAGCTGCTTTTGCCAAGAAGTTTCGTGGACTCCTCTAATGTCCCAGCAACAGCACAGTACACCAGATGTGAGGCAAGCTACCCTTGTACTCTTCTGACTTCAAGGAGACTCAGGAAGAGCAGGTAAGCAACTCAAAATATCAGGTCCCGAAGTAGTCCTTCCTGCACCTCTCTCAGAAGTGTGAAGGACACTCTCTCAGAAGCTGCTTCTTGCCTGGGAAATATCTCATGCTACAGGTGTCCCACCAGCCATTTCCCTTGCAGTCTTGTACACTTCTACAGAACCCAGGGAAGAGCAGCTGATCAGATCTTTAGTTTTTCTTTCAAAAGGTGGATTTTCCTTTGCAATCATGCTTCTCTACTTAATTTCTACTGAATTAAATTCAAGCCAGTAAGCTGAAAAGATCTGAATTCACTGCAAGAAGTTCTCACTGACTTTTATGAAGCTGCAAAACCCCTTATATTTAAGCTGGTGGGCATAAATTTCATCCTGCAGTATCACAACCAATAACATGGTTTATGTTGGGAAAGTATGAGCCTCAAGTCTGCCAAAACACTCTGGCCTCATGCAAACAGTTCCTCTGTGGATGATCTAACTCCTAGATTCCCAGAACAGCTCCTCAAATTATTAGGGAGAGTATTAGTTGTCATAGGCAAAATCCACATTGGGGACAGCTGCAGCGAATTGGTTCCAGTATTCAAGACTAGTCAATTTAATTTATTAGCACAGATGTCACCTGAGCTTCTCATGGAAATAAGCCTCAGAATCCATCTTTCAAGTCACTCCACGTGCTGTAGGTTATACTGTTAAATTGTGCTCTCTTCTGTCATGGGGAAGAATGTAGAGCAGATGAAATGGGTGCACCCAGCCCTGACCCTGAGCCTCTCCTGCGTTGTGCCTTGAACAGTCATTAATGCTCTTGCAGAGAACTGAAAGGTTTCCTGATGTGGTCACATTTTCCAGGGAAAAGGAACTAAACAGGAATCAAAACTTAAAAAAACCAGAAACAATTAATCAAAGACAGGCCACAGCAGATGCTGCCAAGAAAAGGGAAGAAGATGTCATCTTGCTCCCTTCCCTTTCAAATCCAAAACTTAAAAAAACCCAAACAATTAATCACAGACAGGCCACAGCAGATGCTGCCAAGAAAAGGGAAGAAGATGTCATCTTGCTCCCTTCCCTTTCAAATCCAGTCATGCTGCTCTTGCCGACATTTCTGCAGTGCTACCCCAGCCACACGCACCAGTGTAGGCACCAGTAGAATCAGTGTGTGTATATTATCTTTTTCCTTGTCATGTCTGTATTTCTTCCTGCATCTCCATCCCATCAGTGTTTAAACTAGACCAGACTGAGTAGTTTAGTATGACTGGGATCCAATACACCCTTCTCCTTCTATACTCCAAGAAAGGCACTCTGAGACATCTGACTTCACGTGTAAGGGCCATAGTGCATCTCACTCTCATCTGTATGAGCCATGGTCATGGATGATACAATCTGGATCTTTCACAACACTGATGCCAAACGGCATCTCAACACCACCAAGTATCATTAGTAATGATACCTCGCTCTTTCCTCCTCTGTCTACCCCATCACCAATCCCCAGATCCCTGCTAACCTCATCCCATGGATGGAGCAGTTCCCCCCAAAAAAGAGAAAGTCATCCCTACTTCTGGAGACTCTATCCATAGTGCAAAGTGTCACTGAGACAGCCCTTCAGCCCACGTCTCCATGCAGCCTATGAGATCCACATCATTCTCAAGGGACGCTGTTTCCCTGGCCAGGGTATACAGAGATCTGGTGACTCCCAATGCATGTTCTGGCTCTCTGCTGGGAGAAAAGGAGTTCTGTGAGCCAGCAGGAAGGTTAAGCCTCATGACCCCTTCTCCTCCCCACTGTCACAGTGAGGAGACCAGGCCCCACACCAGAAGGAGGTACAGAGGCTGAATCACAGTAGGACTACATCACACCAAGCAGGTCCTCTCAGGCTGGCAGAGAGTTGGGCCCCATACTAAAGACACTGCAGTGTATTTGCACCTCTGCCCCTCAGCAGTGCCTCCAGTTTGGAATTGCACTGCTCCCAGCTTGATCACCAACAGGAGTGCATGGTATGGATGAAAGTCCTAGGTGCTTTCTTCCTTCCTTACGTGATACCCAGGTTTGATTCCAATACAGACCTATAAAGCAACAGAAGGACTATGTTGTCTTTACAGAGTAATCAGGAGACAGAAAGAGCAGCTGCAGGAGGTAACCAGTACCCAGCTGATTTGGAAGAAGCTACAACTACACATCCCTATATAGCAAAGAAGTTTAGGAAAGGAGGTGACTTCCTGAAACACGGTGTCTCTGTAACACCTTCCTCGGGTCATCAGCAAACATGTCACAACCCAGGGATGTCCCAAGGCTACCTTCAGCCCCTGCTTGACAAAGATACATACACGTGGAGCTTCCACAGACACCTCCAACTCCCAAATAACATTCAGGTGCAAGTGCAAAAGCGTGTTTTGCTCTACTGAGTACTTAGGCTTGGATTCTCGCTATCCCCAAACTGCATCCTACAAACCACTGAGGAAGCAGTCCTGCTGGTTTTCACCCTCACAATGGCATGCCAAGAGAGAAAGATCAAGTGATCAGAGCAAAAGCATGTCTTGTATGAACATTTGCTTCTCCCGCAGGACTGGCTGAACTTGATGGCCCCAAATACACCACACTGGGCTCACAATCCACTCCAGGCTTGTTGACTGCAAGCATAATAGAGATAGTGGTTACATGATGCATCATTGACTATTACAAAGTGGCTTGAAATGGTCTTTTTCTGTTCAGCATCAGGACATACTGTAAAGGGTGAATTTTTCTATTAATAAACAAGGAAAGTATTCCCCTACAAATATGCAAATTGCTACTCAGGAAATGGCCTGGGCTATTAGGAGCTATTAATGTGCACAAAATCAATACACAGGCAGATTGCCTGCTCCATTCAGAGGTAAACACACCAGTCACACTGGCTCAGATTGGTCTGGGGGATGGAATATGATTTCTTCCCTTTTAAAAGAGCACGAGTGTGCTACACAGGCTTTGTGTTAACTGATGGTGTCACCAAGAACATCATCACTTCAGTTCAATTCTTTGGATGTGGTAATTAATGAAGACACATTTCGCCAAGTCACAAAGACAAATAGAAGTAGAGCTCCCATCTTTCCCAGGTGACCACTTCTCATCTCCCTTCTTCATGAACGTCATACTTTCACTGTTGTGTCTACTGACTAGCTAGTTTGGGTGGTTGTCCGCTGCCTACAATAAATTTGGGAAGTAAGGATAAACTCTACACAGTCCATCTAGTGCCCATTGAGCTATTGTTCAAGATTCTTTAAGGGTTTGTGGACAAGTTTTAAGGAGTCCATAAAGTCCATTAAGAACAAATAGCCATTTGTCAGTAAGCTCGTATTTACCGCTATTCTCACCTCCATCATCAATATTTAGAAGATCTGCAAACCAAAAATGATTGGAACACAATTATCTGACTCCATCAGAGCTTGGGAAAGATCAGATCTAGATCTTCAAAGGGTTGAAGCTATATAAATTCATTTAATATAATTTACTATTGAAGTTGATCTGATTTTGGTCTAGATCTAGGTTTTCTGTTTCTACCAATCTTCTGAAACAAGTCTGAAGAATGACCACAAGCAGACACTGAAAGAAATATAAAAACAGAACGTATACGACACAATTTCTATGTGTTCTGTTGTGTTTTGTTTGACCTGCGATCAATCTCTTCAACTACTGTTTATTGGATTTGCTCTTATTTCCATGTAAAATTCTTGCCTCCTCACTATCCTTTGTCAGTGAGCTCTCCAGTTCTTCTTCTCTTTGCAGGAAGTACCACCTCCTTTGTGTTTTACACCTGGATCTCAACAGCCTAATTTGATTGCTCCAGGTTTAGTTACCCCAGAAGAAACAGGTAACTCTTAATCCCTACTCAAGCTCTCCATACCATTCATAAATTACACCTCTGTCATACATTCCCCAACACCCATAGCCTCTTTTCCAGGTGGAAGAATGCCAGCTCACTCAGTCACTCCTCAAGCAGAGCTGTTGCCTACACTGATGATCCTCCTTTCCTTCTCCAAACATCTTCCACTTACAGTCTGAAGATGGGGTACCAGGACTGCAGATGGCACTCAAGTTCCTAGCAGAGCCTTATATTTGATTTGCTATTTAGACTGCTACTTAATGCTGAGATTATTTTCGATGGAGATATCTGTCATAACCACATTGTCTCATTTCTGATCAGCAAGGACCAACTCAGTGCCTGTCACTGAAGCTAGGATTATTTTTCCCCATAGCCATCTCTTTACATTTACCCCCACAGACTTTTGTCTGCCTTTTCATTGCACTGTCACTTAGTCTTGTAAGGGCCTTCTGCAACTCTTTGCAGCCAGTCCTTTTCCTTACTGCCCTGAAGAACTTCCTATCACCACCAAAGCTGATCAACTCACGGCTCACCCCCTCTGCCAGATCATTTTTGAAAGTGCAGAACAGCACAAGTCTCAGGACAGACCCCATCCAACAGTGACTTCGCTCCGTTCTATAAGTTGGTGAGAGACTCTACCTGATCTTTCACATTTTTAACCATGCTAGGGTCTTCCTTCTTATCCCATGTCTGTACAGTTCCCTGTGAAGCCTTCTGGAAATCTAACCTAACCCAATATACTCACCATTATCATTGTGACTGTTTACCCCTTCAAAAATTTACTTTTTTAAGGCAAAACCTCCCATAATAGAAACCATGTTGACTTTTCTAAAGGAAATTTTTTGCATTGATCAGGCATTCATTAATTCAGTTCTTTCTTATATTGTCTATTAATTTGCCTAGGACAGATGTCAAATTTACGAGACCACAGGTCCTTAGATACCCTGATGGAAACTGTTTTAAAGAATGGCACCATGCTGGCTACTCTCCAGACTTCAGGCACCAATGCAAGTTTAAGTGGATTCACCAATGGAATTTTGAGTGGATTATACAGTGCCATAAGTAATTCCACTATTTCTCTTGAAAGCCATGAGTGAAAAACCACTCAGTTCTGGTGATTTGTCAGCAGTCATTCTGTATATCTGCAACACAATTTCTGCCACAGTTATTTAATAGGAGAGATGCCAGTCTGTCTTTGATTTAATTTCTTCTAATTCAATGACTCTTCAAACTGTATTCTCTACTGGGATTGCTAATTCACTTCCAGGAAAATTATTATAATAAGCCAATTATAATCATAAATATGAATTATGTACACAAAAATAATAAATTTATACTCCTCTCTGCTGCTCCTTCTTTATGCTCCTTCTTATATAGGTTTCTTTTACACCTATATAATACAAAAATGCAGTTGTGATCTCATACTCCATAGGGTCTGTGGGCCTTTATGGCAGATGTAGGTCGACTGATCAGCCCCTGGGTTAACCTTGGACAACTTATGCCTTCTTCAATCCTTACTCTAAAAAGAAGCTCCCACACTTAACCCTAAAACTGGATCAAAACACTCTTTGATTCATCCATCATACAGCAGTTACACTGCAGTAAGTCATGCAGACTATAAGGGTGTCACAGACCTTAAAATCACATTTGTTTCTGGAGCTTGGAGTAGTTGTATTTTTTTGCCATGACTCTCTGAATCCCAGATTTCAGAAGGAAACCACGTAATAATTTCCTTTGCCCTTGGCATCACTGAAAATTAAAGTGTGTTCTTCTCGTCTTTTTGTGCAAATAACCCATTAGCCTCAATTTCTGGCTGCTTCCCTCAAGAAAGTAGCAAAGATCATATTGTGTCTATGAACCAGGCTGCATGTCACACTGTCCTGTTAAAAGAAGACAGCTTGTCCAAATAGATAAAGATGTAGAATTAGGGCTGGTGCCAGCATGCAGGGAGAAAATGGCTAAGGGTCTGGAGGCCAGGCTGGATGGAACTTTGAATAACCTGGTCTAGCAGAACGTGTCCCTGCCCATGGTGTGGGCTTTGAACTAGATGATTTTTAAGGTCCCTTCCATCCCAAACCATTCTATGATTCTATGAATGTGAAGCGTGCAGGAAATTGTGATCGTTGATACCACAGCATCACCACACACCAGTGCAGTGTGGTTCTGTGCAAAAGTATGTGTTTCTACAGCAATATATTTTTATTATGTAAGTATTTATGAGAGTAGAGGTCAGGACTAAGCTTACAGCCTGACTAGAAATACTTTTATCTCCATCATCCATTTACAGTTCTGACGAATGACCACCTACATGCAGCCTGAGAAAGACAAGATGACCATTCCTTCCTTGGTATTACTTCAGACCTTCATTGCCTGCTGGATAAAATGGGCATTTTTGTAGGAAAAAAAAATAATTCTAGGGCATTTTAAGTTTCACTTAATAAACAAAAAAGGGAGAGAAGTGGTCATGATGGGGAGATAAGGGGGTATGCATCATTGGACATGACTACATCTGAACTGTAACGCGAACCTGATTAATTCTTTTTTTTTGGCTGAGCAGAAGACCATTTATCTGATGCTATTGCCTGTAACACACCTGGACATACTGCATCCACCTGTAGAATGCTTTGGCAGCTCAATTTTGCTTAGGTTTCCAACAAGTCCCAGAATCTGGGATATGCAAAAGGACCTCAGGTATATCTTCAAAATAATCTTTTCTTGGGCAAGGGCTGGCATGGAGCTAGACAGTACATAAAAAAGAAGAAAGTCCTTTAAAACAAATCCATCCTTTGCTATCTGAAGGACCACAAAGGGGAGGGACAGAGGCAGTAGCAACAGACATGATGAGACACACACACCTCTCACCAGCACTATACTGATCTCTGGCCATGAGATCACTTCAGCTGGATGGAAAATTGAGTGGCCTTGGCTGCTGTGACACAGAACAGAGGGATCACCCCTGCAGGACTAGGAAGAGGACATCCTCAGTTACCTTCACTTCTTTCCTTGTGGCAGGTGTTCAGTGCAGTACTGCAGTAATCATTTCTGAAGGAGAAAAGGTGCACTTCTGCAAGTGGCTGTGAACTGTCTTAAGAAAGCTGTACAGCTGTATTAATTCCACATCAAATATTTCATATGAAGATAATAAAGTCCAAGAGTGCAAACAGTCCTTTTGACATAAAAACCACACTGCAGCTTAAAAAATATTGATTTTATTCACATGTCTAGCCTATTTAACAGTGGATCACACTGGTAGGAACAATCACAAATACCTAGGTACATGATTTCATCAGGTTCTGCTCTGTGCATGTTGGGTTTGAGTCAAGCACATACTATGGCATCACCAATAAAGACAATGATTGCTGTTCAAAGCTCAGATTTGCCCCATCTCCTTGGTCAGCTTCCAAGCCCAAATAATCTCTTCTCCCACTGTGTGTGGGATTCTCTACAAAAAACCTTATTCTCAAAGTCCGAATCAGCAAACGGCCTGAAGCACTTGCTCCATCTAAAAATTCTGTTTACCTTATGGTAAACAGAATTTATTTGGAAGCCTTCAGGTTTTCAGGGCAACAATCAAAAAACCCCTTCCATCCACAATTCCTCATAAATATTGGGCCAGGCTTGTATTAATCAGCCTAGCTCCAGTAAGGGAGCTGGAACAACTTATCTCACTACATGGTCTGGCCTGTAAATCCCAACTGTCTTCCTTGAAAGAATGCATCAGAGCAAGGTTTCACAAGCAAAAGCAAAGCAATCCCGTAACTAACATTCCTGCTGTTTGTGCTGGCACACAGCATGGTCTGAAGTCTAAACTCTGACCTGTGTGCCATGTGTCTGAAGGGTAAAAGTCTGACCTGTGTGCCATGTGTCTGAAGGGTACCCATAGACTTCTGCATCGTATTCACATCTTTCTAAAGGCAGCCTGCACTTCACTTGACTCTGAAGACAACTGCCCTTGCAAGAAGGACCCCTGGTAGCTCTGGTGACCCATAGTCAGCCGCATGGCCTTGCCTCACAGATCAGCAGACACAGGAACCCAGAGAAGTCCTACACTGCAAGCTAGCCTGCACTAAGATGTAGAGTAGGTCTCTGTTTTGTTTGCACCCAAACAATAGGAACGTGGAGGGAATGTTGCCTCCTAAGAACAGTGGGCTCACAGCCACACTGAGGACTATTGAGCAGACCTGCTCCAAAAACATCTTTGGATCTCTCACCTTTAAGCCTAGTCCTATAAGCCTGTTTGAAGTCAGAAAGACACAGGTCATCAGAGGATCAGACCCTCAGCCAGCAACCATAAGGAGGTATTATGGTCCTAGCCTGGTAGAGGCGTGAAGAGCTGCCAAATTAGAGTGAGCTGCCTTCCACCTCCTTTTCCTCACACTTTGACTGTGAGGCTAAAAGTCACTCAAAAAAATGTGGAGAGTGTTATTGATAAAGAGTCCTAGGGAAGTTGGGTGCCCAGCATCCATCAAAGTACCTTCTGAAAATCCCAGTCGTCATGCTCAGGGTATTCTCTACTCTGTTCTTCCTCTCAGTCTCTCCCCTCCCAGAATCAATTCTTTCTACCCATCCTCCCCCTCTCCTATGCACAGAGCTGCCAACACACACAGGGTGGATTCCCCTTTGGCCATGGATGTTGGCCTGCACGCCTGACCTTTGCTGCTGCCAAAGGGAGGGGATTCCAGGCCAGAGCATCCCTCTCTGCACTTTGCTTTTCAGGGCTAATTGGGTTTTCCATTAGTTTCAGCACAGCACAGCATGGACTTGGAGCTTGAAAAGCAACACAGGTTTTTTATCACAACGGAGCAATGGGGGATGACTTCAGAGCATTTTCTGGGAACACTGTATACAATTATATTACATTTTCAGAACTAGCTGGCTATTGTGCCTTGTAAATCACAGGAAAGACTACAAACAGTACTACTTCAGTGAAACTCCCTACAGCCACTGAAACTAAGTCACTACCTCCTTTAGAGCAGGCAACGGACTCGCACGTTCACAACAAGAGTTGACTGTACATATGCTAAAGCAAGACACTTCATAGGTAAATGAGAAATACCTCTAGTTTGGGCCCATCCCTTAGATATCATATGCACCAACAGGATGATTACTACTTGTAGAGCTATGTGAAACATCTACCATTTATCTGAGTTATGAAAATACAGTTTTAAATAGCTCAGTAATCCAAAGCCGAAAGACAAGGAGTCAAATGGACAGACTTTGGCCACTTGTTGATTCCCTAGAGAAAGCGATTTGCTCTTCTAAGGCCTGACCTTAACCATTTGCCAGGACTGGATCCTTCACTTGAAAAAAAGGTTTAAAATAAGTTTCAACAATGGAGTCTTTTTCCAGCTTCCCACAGGACTCGGTTCTTGTCTGGGGCTTTTGATGAACAGCTCATAGATTGCTGCTATTTAGCCACTGGTGATGGAATCTTGCTTTATGTAGCTTTCCCAGAAATGAGACACATTTGAATCTTGTATGGGATTCTCTCTGCCTCCTTCTCCAATCCCAGTTGACACGCAGTTTCAGTTTCCTGCAACTAAGAGTGTTAGCCCCTTTGAAAACAACAGCAACAACAAAACAGCAAAGCAAGGAAACCAGTTTCCTGTCCATAAATGTTGTATTCCCTGCACACAGGGAAACTTCACCAACTCTACGGTTAGAAGATGCAACAACCTCTTTTTCGGTATCCTGACGTGAGAGCATTGCAGCATCCAGGATCCATCCTAGTAAGGAAAAAAAAAAAAAAACCAACAAAAAGTGTTACATGTTAAACAAATGCCCAAGACAAATGTATTATTTTGCATGGACCACAATTAAGATATATCAATCTAAGGGTTTGTTTCTTATTGAGAATGTTTGAAGGGACTGAATTTGAAGGGGTATCTTGTCAATATAACTGCAGCTGGCTACAATGGAAAGTGCTACGTTTCTTTGCTTACCTTGATGCCTGGTGGGATTTGATTTATGGGGGATTTTTCCTTATGCCTGCTGGGAACTGCACATGTGTCTTCTTGAATTAGATGAAATATGCATATTAAGAGGTTGCAAAATTTGGTAGGATGCATTAGGGTGCAGTGCTGCTCCAACGACAGAGTCCCAAGGTCTGACCTGGGCCCTCTTAATTCCTGTAGGTGTTTTCTTGGTGTCTAATTTTAAGTCCTTTTCAGACAGATATATATTAAAAATTTGGCTTGTAACTCTTTTCCTTCAAGCCAGGTTCAGGGAAGACTATCAGAGCAAGATGGAATGGTTTTTTTCCTTCAGTTGGATCTGAAACAACTTGTTGAGGCAACTAAAAGAAAATGTGTTGGGCCTGCAAGGACTTTTCTTCGTTGAGAGATTTCTCCATTGTCATACTTTGATGTAGTCCATTCTAGCTGCATCTAGGTCCATCTGTATTAGTGACACATGAAACCTAAGGGGCTACGCATAAGTTATTAAAAATATCTGCAGTCCTCCATAACAAAAGAGAGAGAAAGGGAAGACAGAAGTAACTGGAATAAATGTGGCACTTGGGCCTTCCTGAATTAGACAAAGTCTGTTACAATCTGAAAAGTCACATAACAGTTTTTCATAATGCAAGCAATACCTACATACCTTTTCCCTCTGCATGTCAACAGGGCAAAGCCTGAATTCTGCCAGTCTAACATGCCCCTAAAGGTTATCTGTTGCTTTTTTCTTTACACAGGATGGCTTACGTGTCGCTATAATACATGGTTAGGATCTGATATTAATTTAATCATTTTTGGACTGAGTTCCAAGCAAACAAAAATCTGAGGGTCAGAAAATTTAATTGTGTGACAGGGCTAGTTGCAAGTATAAAAAAGTAAAGCATATACCTTGCCTAAATGCTATGAGTAGCTCAATCCTTGCATTGCAAGGAATTTACACCATTTATATATTTACAAAGTATTTTCACACCATTTCCTGCTCAGTACAGGGGTGTGAAAGCAGCTTATTCCACCACAAAGACCATAGACTTTCCAGTTCTCGTGCTCCCACAACTCCTGCTACTGCTCAACAATGATCCAAGTAGCCAGTAAAAGACCAAGACCAGGCTATAAAAAGAGTGCACTAGTGAGAAGGCTCTGGCCCAGAAAGTTGGTTGCAAGATTGCCAAAGCCGTTAGGAGGCAAAAGAAATTGGGAGAAACATTAGAGACAGGAGAAGCCTACAAAGTGCTCTATTTTAGATTCAGAAAGGAGAAAATGGCAGTGGTACATAACATACATAAATATGTATATGTAATGTATATGAAAAATATAACTATAAATGCATTCTTACACAGAAGCTACATATACAGGCAAAGGCTATAGATATATAGAGATATGTAAAATATTACAAGTGAGAACTCATAAAATGCATTTGCCTTTCAAAAGGTTTTCTAGGAAAAAGCCAACTCTACCAACAAAAGGTATGGCCCACCTGCCTTGAGTTCACCAAAACTGTGAGAAATCTCTGATTTGCAGGCTAACTCTGTGCTGATCTTCAAAGCAAAATTCCCTCATGGAATTCTCTTTCATGTAAGCTTTTTCCTGCAGGTTTATATGTTGGGGAGGGAAGTTTTCAATTCAAGTATTACAGAGAATGAAAAAGTCTGTAGAGACCAGACTGGACAAGTCCAGCTCATAGCTTTCCAAAAATTCAGAGCAACAATATATGGATACGAGTGATTGCTTGGAGAGACCTCATCAGAGACCCTATCAGACAACTCACAGGCAGACACAGACGTCTGCAACAGCAGCATTAAGTGAACCCACGACAAATTTCTATAGTTTTCTGCACAGTGAACAATCATAGTGGGGTTGGTTGGTCTGATTTCTGATTCTTCTATTAGTTTTATACTAATGTACTTGAGGTGGATCCTCCCCAAAGGCTTTAGAGATGTTCTACTGGAAAAGAGTAGAGTATTGAACATATTCAAGAGTTGATATATGGGACCTCGTTTTATCCACTGTGTACATTAATTATCCAACAAATGCTTAAAAGTTGTAAAATATACTTCCTTATAGCTTGTTTCCCTGATGTAGAAGGAGAAAATCCATGCTGCTTCATCATTGTGAATTTATTTAGTAAGGCTCCTTTGCAGCAAAAAGACTCCTCTTGCACTGGAAGTAGTGCATGGTTAAGGTATGTAATGTCATCTGCCTGTCCACGGGAAGATTATGCAAAACATAACATTAGTAGCAATAGAAATGGTCCCAGTAAATAAAGAGAGACATGACATAATCATTCAACATCGAAAATATTGTCAAAATCCCAAAGAGAATGGCCAAAGGACAGCAAAACTCTCATCTTAAATCTTTCAAATAAGCAAGGGATTAGCTAGTATAATGGCAGCACTGAAGGTCTGATATGAAAGTAGATCCAAGTCTATAATGGTGTACAAAAGCACCAATTAAATAATGATTACTATCACTCACACAGAGAAAGGGACAGGAAGGACTTTGACTGGGCCAGAAGAATGCAGAGTGACTGAAGAGGATTATTCTATGCCTATAAGTCTGAAAATGTAAAAATAATAAAGTATCTGAAAGGAACTGACATGAAGTAAGGCAACTGTGGAAGCATAATATAAATTAAATACTAAAGTACTCCTTTTCAGCCTATGACTTACTCATTACTCAGTTATTGCTTACCTACTTTCACATAATATTGTAATAGAAAGTACAAAGCTAAACCAGGAATTTCCAAAGTGGCTGGTGATGTCGGATGCTCACCTTGACACTCCAAAGGGACTGAATTTCAGAAAGCAGAATGCGGGTCTTGTACAGGCATCCAGAAACAAAACCACCACTTTCTCTCCCATCACACCAGACGGGGAAGAGCCAGCAAGGGTTAGTTGCTTCCTTTTGTAAAACAACTCAGGGGTGAGGGCACTCATCCAGGATACAAGACACCTTCTTTCTGTGCTCTCCTTTCCCGCAGCTGCCTCCAAAGACTGGTCCAAAGCTCCAGGCATTAGCAATTTGGTGACCAGGTGCTCTGAGAGATGCCTATTTATATGGTCTTTGCAAAGTGTTACGATTTCAAGATCCACTGGCAGAACGACAGAAGAAAGCAGATGGGCAAGTGCTGGTAGAAAAATTCTCACCCAGGAAAGAAGGAAGGTGCAAAGAGCAGGAGGTCTCATTCCCTGCTCCAAGGAGTGCTCTGGAGTCATACCTCCTCTTCTGCATCACTAATCCTATGTCCCACAAAGCTTCATCAGCAAGGAGAACATCCTGCTGCTCCTGAGGAGAGGGATCTGAGGGTCCTGGTGGATAGCAAACTACCCATGAGCCAGCAATGTGCCCTTGTGGCCAAGAGGCCAATGGGATCCTGGGCTGCGTAGGGAAGAGTGTGGCCAGTAGGTTGAGGGAGGTCATTCTCCCCCTCTGCTCTGCACTGGGGAGGCCACAACTGGAATCCTGCGTCCAGTTCTGGGCTCCCCAGTTCAAGAGAGACAGGGAACTGCTGGAGAGAGTCCAGCGAAGGGCAACAAAGATGATGGAGGGATTGGAGCATCTACAAGATGAGGAAAGGCTGCGAGAGCTGGGAAAAGATAAGGCTGAGGGGAGACCTTATTCATGCTGACAAGTATCTAAAGGGTGGGTTGAGGGAGGATGGAGCCAGACTCTTTTCAGTGGTTCCCAGGGGCAGGGGCAGGCAGGACAAGGGGCAACGGGCACAAGCTGGAACATGGGAAGTTCCACTCAAATAGGAGGAAGAACTTCTTTAGGGTGAGGGTGGCAGGCCCCTGGAAGAGGCTGCCCAGGGAGGGTGTGGAGTCCCCTTCTCTGGAGATCTTCAAGACCCACCTGGATGCCATCCAGAGTGACGTGCTCTGGGCAACCCTACTTTGGCAGGGGAGTTGGACTGGATGATCTCTAGAAGGTCCCTTCCAACTCCAACAGTTCCATCACTCCCTAAACCAGTCCCCTCTATTGCCTGGTGGCCAGGGGGCTCTCCTAGCAGCATGGGTCCTGCTCACTGCACAAAAAGAAGCTGCCCTCTCTCATGTCATGAAAGAGTCCATGCTCAGCTAAATAACAAAACAAAACAAAACAAAACAAAACAAAACAAAACAAAATAATGGGCTGTATCTCTGTTATCGGGGAGGATTCTGCCTTGTGAGTCCTGCTTCTGGACAGCCAGGGCGTAGAGCTTCACGAACGTTGTGGAGGGTCCATGGCACACCCCAGCAGAGCTCTCCAGCCACAAAGGAAGCCGCTTAGATGCTTTAAATGCCGAGGCAGGCAACTCGCCCCATGCGGATGGAGCCTTGGTGGCCAAACTCTACCAGAGGTTGCCAGGTTGCCCATCCCAATGTCAAATACCCCAGTAGCCCGCAGGATGGCACTGTGCCACCCCACAAACTCCTCACTGGCTGGCTGGTGGCGCCTCCCGACAGCAACAGTCAGCCTACGGCAGGCTTTTCCCCGCCACAGGTTTTTCCTTTGAATTTTCAGGCTTTGCAGGATTCAGCATAATTCTGCAGGTTCTCCCATGCCAAGCACCGCCAGCTGATCTTCTGTGCCTCTGCTCAGAAAGATGGCCATCTGCTTTCTGTGGGCATTTTGCTTGGATAAACAACAGTAAGCGTAACCCCCGAAAGGGTTAGCCTAGTACCTACACAGCAACCTCCAGAACAACTGCTGCTTTTTGGTGCTGAGAAATTCTATTTGGTAAGCCTGAGGCTAATTAATAACAGCTACTGCTTACTTACAACAGACTTTGTATATTCAAAGCGCTGTACAAAACTAAACGCAGTTCACAATCTTGCTAATTACCACATCGTTTGCACTCTACTTAAGATCCCTGCAGAAGCTTGGAGCTTGTTTAGCCACAGCTACCCAGCAGGGACTGGAAGGGGGCTCAGGCTCAAGACTGTACGTGCACATGCATGGAAACACCTGGCACACATGCTCCAGCTCATCCACACCGTTTCATGATCCTCTCCCCTTTATAGGTCAAAGATGGAGCCAAAGCACAGACATCAAAATTTGTACCGTGCAGCCGATTTCCAAGCCTTCTTATCAGCGTTTGATGATCCTATGACACAGGATTCAGAATTTTCCCTTGACTCACAAAGCATCCCTTCAAGAAAAATATTCTGGGAGAACTGCAGAGTCAATGACTTCAAATTAAAATTCAACATGACATCCGTGTTCTTATTAAAATTTTTGAAAAGGATCACCCAGGTCAATTATTTCAGTTTAAAGCTGCTCAGAAGATGAAGTAACTTGAGTTTTACTCAGGTTGAGTCTAGCCTTCCTTAACAGCTTTAACTTCAGTTGCTGACCCTCGTTAAAGCCTTATCTGTTTTATCTTCATTGCTGTTTTAAAAGGGTTTTGGTTGGGTTTTTTTTGCGTTATGGATATACCCAGGGAACCAGCACACAAAATCACAACAGAATATTAGAACTGGGTCCACAGCAGAGGCAAAGACAACAGTTGCTAAGGACAACAAGCTGCTGGGGACAGCAAAACACCCAAGGTCCTGCCGTCTGCTCTGCTTATACCTGAGCCCCGGGAAGTCAGGATTGTGGCTGGTGGTGAGAAGCGTGGAAAGGGGCTTGGGGACAAGGAAACTGTTGTGGTGGTGGTAATAGTCATCTCCACTCCTTGCCTCGCCCCTGCTCCCCAGGGTCCCTCTGGCTCAGCTCTCCTTTCTCTCTCTGTTGTTCCCCAAGGTGTAACTCAGGCCCCAGATACACAGCAATATTTAATTTTGCCTTCACAGCTGAGACACGTCAGGCTAGCGTGGTGAAACATTAATAAACTGAAAGCAAATTGCATTCAGTTATAAGAAAGTTGCCACTCTACGATGAAGTCATGGAGGTAAAAGAAAGTACGGTGAGGGAAGGCATTGCTTGGGTGGGCTCCTGAAGGGGAGGTGTGAATGGAGGTAGCATGGTGCAGGTCATACACTCAGGGGATCACCAGAGCAACAATCACCTGGAGACAAGGGGGGTGATCAAAAACAGACACGTAAATACAAGCAGCAAGTTCATTTACAGCTCGCTAGTCCCTAAGAAGTGGGTAACTTGGGTTCAAAGGGTCGTTTGCTCCTGTTGCTCCTGTTGCTCCTGTTGCTCTTTCACTGCCAACTACTCATACAGCTTAGAGCAAGAGGCAGGATTTTTTTCCTGGCTGATTAGTTAAGTATCTATACACCCACTATAGTTCACCTGAAGACCCAGTAGTCAGGCTTACAATTATTGATGGAAAATATGGAAAGAGGCGTAGGGGCACAGGAAAATACTAGCAGAGGCCACGTCACTGAAGCACGTAAAGAGGGTCAACATCCTATTCATCCTGTTTCCAGCTGTGAAAATAATTATGCCCTTTATGGAAGTTACAACCACATGAAATCAGAAACAGGTTTACAGAGAAGGCTTCCAGGCTCCCAGCCCTGCCTCACTTGCTTGTGATGCCCTAGAAGAAAAAGAGTCATTTACATTACCTGGAGAAAAATGAGTTTATCAATGAATACATTGATTGTTCCTATAGATCCTTATCACTGATAAACACTCAACTGTATGCTGAGCAGAGAAAGATTTTATTTCCCTTCTACAGTTGTAGGAATTGAGACTTGGGAAAAATGAAATGTTGGATCCACACCAGATCCTGACCAGAATGAGCATCAGTCTGTTCACAGACTGGTATGGCGCTGTGGCAGATCTGACAGCCAAAACTCAGAAACATTCAAATGGGAACTTTAGTTACACTTCAAGGCACTGAATTTTCAAGATAACAGGTCTCATTTCCTAGCCAGGTGGAAAATTGACCAGCTGAAAAACTAAGGACTTCTAAAACACCCTGTACCACTCTGCCTAGTTGGCATCAGAAGAAAAACGCGTCGACGTATGAATACCAGCTGAGAATTTGGCTCCACTTGCCTGAAACCAACTGTCTGCAACAGTAAGGGTGTTAAAACATTTCGGCCATCAAGAAAATTCTTCATGTGTCATGGTGGGCACAAAGACATGACAATGGGCCCTCCCCTAAACTGTAAGTGACTCAGGGACCTAAATACGCTACAGGGCAGGAAGGAATTTGCAAGAGGATTCATCTGGGCCTTTCCACATATGGTTGCCTCTGAATCACCAATATATGACTAAACATAAACCACGAGGAGCTATAATTGCTATTCTGTGTATCCTCACAGTCTTCTGAAAGACCATAAAGGACCAAAAACTAGCAAAGCATTTAGGAGGATTAGTTCTTAACAATGCCAATGAAAACCTGTAAAAAAAAAGATCTTGCCAGATTCAAAGTGCAGATTTGGCTGCTCAGTACCAGTCATCTGCTGTCATCCAAATTACCTCTGAGCTTGGAGAACCAACACAAATCTATCAGAGAGATGGCGAACTCCTCCCATCTCCAGTGTATTTTCTTCTGCTGCTTTGATACCTTGGTCTTGGATTAGCAATTCAAGGGGTGAAAAGAGAAAAACCTGCATAAATTTACTTCTTTTGGACTGGCTGTGAAAAGCTGATGTCAGCTTCTTATCTCCACAGCACATTCAACGGGCTTTCAATTTACCTTGCAGCAAGTCAGCTCTGGGCTTTGTCAGATATAGAAATATTTTGCACGCCTTTAATTATAAGGCAGCCTGCGAGGGAACGGAGAGTCACGAACAAGGGGGTTGCACTGAATATTTTGTGTCTGAGCCTGAAAAACAGAAATCAGATCAGCACGGCCAAAGGATTGGCCCAAAGCCAACACGGAGCTAGGTAACAGCAGGACTTGTTAGCATTTGGGTACTCCGTGAGCTTCGTGCGCGGGGCCAAATGTTTGCCTGTGTCTGTTTGAGCATCACTGTCCATATGTTAGTTACTACTGTTGTGACAGTAAAACAGCACAGTGTCCTTAGGGAATAGGAGTCCCCAACTATGCTTGACATTATATAGGTATTAGGTAAGAGATGAAGCATACTCAAAAAGATCTCCCAGTCTAAATTGTTTCAGGAATAGGAGCAACTAAAGGGCATAATATCGTCACATTTTATCGCCAAAGCAGTGAGATCTGTGGGACATTCAAAGGCCATGTGACAGTACTGGGGACTGTCCCTCGACTCCCAAGTCCAACATTTAATTACAAGGTCTTCCTTTATTAAGTGGTCTCTTAACTAATGAAAAACCTTACACAACCTTTTGATGCAACTCAATAATAAGCAGAAATGCCAGGGTGTTTTTTCTGCTACGTGCACTACATGATTGGGGGGTGGAGGATGGAGAGGAAAGCTGCATCAGCCTCCCAAACCCATCACCGCTCTATCCCAGCTGCAGCTGGCTTGATCAATATGTATTCAGACATCTTCAATGGAAATGTTGATTAACGGTTACTATGCAAAGAAGAGCTCACTACCCATCTTCTCTGAAATCCACTTAGCTAAGTGTTAATGGCAGTCCACAAATCTGAGCAGTATTTTTTAAAGAGCCAGCGAAAAAAGGTAAGTAAGGAGGTGAGCACACTGCAGATAGCACCTTCTATGTCCATTCTTCCCAATACAACCAGAAAATAATCAACCAGAAAATAATCAATAATAATTTGGGGGGGGATTGTTTGTTTGTTTGTTTGTTTGTCTTCTCCCATTACATAATCTATGAGTAAAAAGCTCCTACAAGATTACCTGCTGAGTGGAAACAGGAGGAGCTCAGAATTCGTAATGGCATGACAGTGGTGATTGCTGCAGTAGGATCCTCACCATTGATATGTAACATGCCTCAAGACCAATTTCGCATACACAATGGCAGTGTACATGATGTAACAGCAAATTTAGAAGCACATAAACATATGCTGATGGTGGTTTCTTTCATCAATTTCAAAGTGAACTGAGCTCAGAAACAGATGTAACACGTCCCTATGGTTCAAATGAAACTCACTGGCTCTCTCGATATTTGTTATAATTTCTTTTTTTAATTTGGCTTACTGCCATAACTCAAGAAATTATGCCAAGCGCTTGGGACAAGCCCTTAAGACAACTTATGGCCAACTGGATTTGTGTGCACCATCCTGCTAATTCCATTGATAAAGCTCAAGTGGTGTCCATATTCACATGCTTTCATAATGTGCATGGCTACTCATAAAACTTCCTTTACTTTGCTTTTCCTTTCTTTCTCCTTAAAGGACAAAAAGCAGAGCTGTTTCAAAGTTAAAGAGCAGAACCAGCTCGCCAAAATATAGAAGATCAGAAGATAATGGTTTCCTCACAGAAGTGAACAGAGAGCAGCAACTAGCTACAAGACTCAAGGACAGATTCTTCTTTGCACTTTTGTTACACAGAGCGGGGTGGATGGGTGAAGATCCCACCTTGGTCAATATCTATTCTATCTGCTGAGCTTAAGGGGATATTTTGTGAGACTGCCATAGGACGAAATGAACTGAAAGAGGTAAGAGAGGAAATGTGAGACTTTATTCTGTTTCCATCAGAAAAGTGTCTGGAATAGGAAATTATTCTGCTAACCTCTTCAGGCCGGAGTGGTCATTGTTATCAACTGCTCTGACCTTCCACTCAACAAAAGTTGTTGAAGATCATGCACTGCTGTTGATTTCTGCATCCAAATCAGATAACCTGGCTGAGTTGCAGCAGAGATGGCTCAAGGCTCTTCTCAGAATTAGGTGCAATGCACTGTTCCAATGATTCTAGAGAGCTCACAGTTGTGAGGAACTACCAGAGACCCCAGGAAGGAGGAAGGTCAGTGCAGAGCTGGAGAGCTCTGGACAGGGAGAAAGGACCAGACAAGGTCAGCAGAGGTTCCAGGTTAAGAAGAAGAGCAGTGAACAGAGACTGGTGGTTTTTAAAGGACATGAACTTCACTTCTTTATCTGGACTAGCTCCTAGAATGGTCTGGTACCCCCTGCCCCATCTTACCCCACTCCCAGGACTCCATTCTCTTCCCTCAGTCCCACAGAGGAAAAACAGAATGGTATATGAGCTGGAGGACACAAGAAATGAGGGAAGATCTTACAATTTCTCATCTATTTGGCATCTCAAATACATCCCAGGTGTAGGCTATTCAGCCTGGAATAAGTTTTCATTTCTTCTTCTTTGTCTGTTATATTAGAAATCACCACTTTCTTTCCAGGGTAAACTTATTCATTGCCACTTTATGCTCTGTTGTTCAAACACCAACATTGCCTTTTAGCTTAAATAGCTCTTGCCTCTTTTGGCTACTCTGCCCATAGTATTTTTTTAACTATAGGTCTTGCCAGTTTTTTGCTGGCTTAGAAAAACCAGGCTCTTCCAGCTTCCTCTTGCAAAGCAGTTTCCATTCACCTGATCATTCTTGCGGTTCTTCCGTGCGTCTTTTCTGACCAAATTTAGGTCACCAAAAAATGCACACAGCATTCCAGATGAGGCCTTACAGAAATAACATTTCCCGGGTGGTACTGAACGTGCTCCTTCTGAGACTTTCAAAGATTTGCACCTGCAGTCTTTATGGCTGCAGTACTCTGGTGGCTCAGTAAGTGACACGAGTACTCTGGCCAATCTTAGTATCCCCAAACATTCTTTTTGTCTGTCTTCCCCAATAAATAAGCTTGCCACCAAAATCCCTATCAAGACTTTAATGTCTGTGCTATTTAATAACCTTCCATTTCTTTAAGTCAATTTTTCAGTCATCTAGTTCTGTGTCCTAATCCACAGTCTTGACGATGGCGCTTGGGTTGCTTCATTGTAAAATTTCATAGTCTCAGCTCTACTGCTAATATTTTAAACAACCCAGGACTAATCCTTGAGGAACTCCTTTAAGAACCTTCCTCCTGTCTCACACTGCTTATTTACTGTGTTCTTTACTAACTCCGATTCTTCTATTCACCCTTATCTGCCCCATCTCAAGTGGTATTTTTCCATACAGCACGCTAACAGCTTTTATATGAAGCTTTTTGTCCAGTTTCAGGGAAGGCATGACTGACACCAGCGGAGTTAGAGCAGGAAAGAAGTAGCCCAATTTGTATAAACTTAGTATTCCCAGAAAATGGAGACTGTGAAGCCAGCAGATGTATAGCCAACCTACCAGGGCTGCAACAATTTTCACATAGCCATAAGAGCAAAAAAAC
>NW_015090809.1:2357978-2374300 GCF_001431845.1 Calidris pugnax
CCACAACTGGAATCCTGCGTCCAGTTCTGGGCTCCCCAGTTCCAGAGACAGGGAACTACTGGAGAGGGTACAGCGTAGGGCAACAAAGATGATGGAGGGATTGGAGCATCTCCCTGATGAGGAAAGGCTGAGAGAGCTGGGAAAAGAGAAGGCTGAGGGGAGACCTTATTCATGCTGACAAGTATCTAAAGGGTGGGTTGAGGGAGGATGGAGCCAGACTCTTTTCAGTGGTTCCCAGGGGCAGGGGCAGGCAGGACAAGGGGCAACGGGCACAAGCTGGAACATGGGAAGTTCCACTCAAATAGGAGGAAGAACTTCTTTAGGGTGAGGGTGGCAGAGCCCTGGCAGAGGCTGCCCAGCGAGGGTGTGGAGTCCCCTTCTCTGGAGATCTTCAAGACCCACCTGGATGCCATCCGGAGTGACGTGCTCTGGGCAACCCTGCTTTGGCAGGGGAGTTGGACTGGATGATCTCTAGAAGGTCCCTTCCAACTCCAACAGTTCCATCACTCCCTAAACCAGTCCCCTCTATTGCCTGGTGGCCAGGGGGCTCTCCTAGCAGCATGGGTCCTGCTCACTGCACAAGAAGAAGCTGCCCTCTCTCATGTCATGAAAGAGTCCATGCTCAGCTAAATAACAAAACAAAACAAAACAAAACAAAACAAAACAAAACAAAATAATGGGCTGTATCTCTGTTATCGGGGAGGATTCTGCCTTGTGAGTCCTGCTTCTGGACAGCCAGGGCGTAGAGCTTCACGAACGTTGTGGAGGGTCCATGGCACACCCCAGCAGAGCTCTCCAGCCACAAAGGAAGCCGCTTAGACGCTTTAAATGCCGAGGCAGGCAACTCGCCCCATGCGGATGGAGCCTTGGTGGCCAAACTCTACCAGAGGTTGCCAGGTTGCCCATCCCAATGTCAAATACCCCAGCAGCCCACAGGATGGCACTGTGCCACCCCACAAACTCCTCACTGGCTGCCTGGTGGCGTCTCCCGACAGCAACAGTCAGCCTACGGCAGGCTTTTCCCCGCCACAGGTTTTTCCTTTGAATTTTCAGGCTTTGCAGAATTCGGCATAATTCTGCAGGTTCTCCCATGCCAAGCACCGCCAGCTGATCTTCTGTGCCTCTGCTCAGAAAGATGGCCATCTGCTTTCTGTGGGCATTTTGCTTGGATAAACAACAGTAAGCGTAACCCCCGAAAGGGTTAGCCTAGTACCTACACAGCAACCTCCAGAACAACTGCTGCTTTTTGGTGCTGAGAAATTCTATTTGGTAAGCCTGAGGCTAATTAATAACAGCTACTGCTTACTTACAACAGACTTTGTATATTCAAAGCGCTGTACAAAACTAAACGCAGTTCACAATCTTGCTAATTACCACATCGTTTGCACTCTACTTAAGATCCCTGCAGAAGCTTGGAGCTTGTTTAGCCACAGCTACCCAGCAGGGACTGGAAGGGGGCTCAGGCTCAAGACTGTACGTGCACATGCATGGAAACACCTGGCACACATGCTCCAGCTCATCCACACCGTTTCATGATCCTCTCCCCTTTATAGGTCAAAGATGGAGCCAAAGCACAGACATCAAAATTTGTACCGTGCAGCCGATTTCCAAGCCTTCTTATCAGCGTTTGATGATCCTATGACACAGGATTCAGAATTTTCCCTTGACTCACAAAGCATCCCTTCAAGAAAAATATTCTGGGAGAACTGCAGAGTCAATGACTTCAAATTAAAATTCAACATGACATCCGTGTTCTTATTAAAATTTTTGAAAAGGATCACCCAGGTCAATTATTTCAGTTTAAAGCTGCTCAGAAGATGAAGTAACTTGAGTTTTACTCAGGTTGAGTCTAGCCTTCCTTAACAGCTTTAACTTCAGTTGCTGACCCTCGTTAAAGCCTTATCTGTTTTATCTTCATTGCTGTTTTAAAAGGGTTTTGGTTGGGTTTTTTTTGCGTTATGGATATACCCAGGGAACCAGCACACAAAATCACAACAGAATATTAGAACTGGGTCCACAGCAGAGGCAAAGACAACAGTTGCTAAGGACAACAAGCTGCTGGGGACAGCAAAACACCCAAGGTCCTGCCGTCTGCTCTGCTTATACCTGAGCCCCGGGAAGTCAGGATTGTGGCTGGTGGTGAGAAGCGTGGAAAGGGGCTTGGGGACAAGGAAACTGTTGTGGTGGTGGTAATAGTCATCTCCACTCCTTGCCTCGCCCCTGCTCCCCAGGGTCCCTCTGGCTCAGCTCTCCTTTCTCTCTCTGTTGTTCCCCAAGGTGTAACTCAGGCCCCAGATACACAGCAATATTTAATTTTGCCTTCACAGCTGAGACACGTCAGGCTAGCGTGGTGAAACATTAATAAACTGAAAGCAAATTGCATTCAGTTATAAGAAAGTTGCCACTCTACGATGAAGTCATGGAGTTAAAAGAAAGTACGGTGAGGGAAGGCATTGCTTGGGTGGGCTCCTGAAGGGGAGGTGTGAATGGAGGTAGCATGGTGCAGGTCATACACTCAGGGGATCACCAGAGCAACAATCACCTGGAGACAAGGGGGGTGATCAAAAACAGACACGTAAATACAAGCAGCAAGTTCATTTACAGCTCGCTAGTCCCTAAGAAGTGGGTAACTTGGGTTCAAAGGGTCGTTTGCTCCTGTTGCTCCTGTTGCTCCTGTTGCTCTTTCACTGCCAACTACTCATACAGCTTAGAGCAAGAGGCAGGATTTTTTTCCTGGCTGATTAGTTAAGTATCTATACACCCACTATAGTTCACCTGAAGACCCAGTAGTCAGGCTTACAATTATTGATGGAAAATATGGAAAGAGGCGTAGGGGCACAGGAAAATACTAGCAGAGGCCACGTCACTGAAGCACGTAAAGAGGGTCAACATCCTATTCATCCTGTTTCCAGCTGTGAAAATAATTATGCCCTTTATGGAAGTTACAACCACATGAAATCAGAAACAGGTTTACAGAGAAGGCTTCCAGGCTCCCAGCCCTGCCTCACTTGCTTGTGATGCCCTAGAAGAAAAAGAGTCATTTACATTACCTGGAGAAAAATGAGTTTATCAATGAATACATTGATTGTTCCTATAGATCCTTATCACTGATAAACACTCAACTGTATGCTGAGCAGAGAAAGATTTTATTTCCCTTCTACAGTTGTAGGAATAGAGACTTGGGAAAAATGAAATGTTGGATCCACACCAGATCCTGACCAGAATGAGCATCAGTCTGTTCACAGACTGGTATGGCGCTGTGGCAGATCTGACAGCCAAAACTCAGAAACATTCAAATGGGAACTTTAGTTACACTTCAAGGCACTGAATTTTCAAGATAACAGGTCTCATTTCCTAGCCAGGTGGAAAATTGACCAGCTGAAAAACTAAGGACTTCTAAAACACCCTGTACCACTCTGCCTAGTTGGCATCAGAAGAAAAACGTGTCGACGTATGAATACCAGCTGAGAATTTGGCTCCACTTGCCTGAAACCAACTGTCTGCAACAGTAAGGGTGTTAAAACATTTTGGCCATCAAGAAAATTCTTCATGTGTCATGGTGGGCACAAAGACATGACAATGGGCCCTCCCCTAAACTGTAAGTGACTCAGGGACCTAAATACGCTACAGGGCAGGAAGGAATTTGCAAGAGGATTCATCTGGGCCTTTCCACATATGGTTGCTTCTGAATCACCAATATATGACTAAACATAAACCACGAGGAGCTATAATTGCTATTCTGTGTATCCTCACAGTCTTCTGAAAGACCATAAAGGACCAAAAACTAGCAAAGCATTTAGGAGGATTAATTCTTAACAATGCCAATGAAAACCTGTAAAAAAAAAGATCTTGCCAGATTCAAAGTGCAGATTTGGCTGCTCAGTACCAGTCATCTGCTGTCATCCAAATTACCTCTGAGCTCGGAGAACCAACACAAATCTATCAGAGAGATGGCGAACTCCTCCCATCTCCAGTGTATTTTCTTCTGCTGCTTTGATACCTTGGTCTTGGATTAGCAATTCAAGGGGTGAAAAGAGAAAAACCTGCATAAATTTATTTCTTTTGGACTAGCTGTGAAAAGCTGATGTCAGCTTCTTATCTCCACAGCACATTCAACGGGCTTTCAATTTACCTTGCAGCAAGTCAGCTCTGGGCTTTGTCAGATATAGAAATATTTTGCACGCCTTTAATTATAAGGCAGCCTGCGAGGGAACGGAGAGTCACGAACAAGGGGGTTGCACTGAATATTTTGTGTCTGAGCCTGAAAAACAGAAATCAGATCAGCACGGCCAAAGGATTGGCCCAAAGCCAACACGGAGCTAGGTAACAGCAGGACTTGTTAGCATTTGGGTACTCCGTGAGCTTCGTGCGCGGGGCCAAATGTTTGCCTGTGTCTGTTTGAGCATCACTGTCCATATGTTAGTTACTACTGTTGTGACAGTAAAACAGCACAGTGTCCTTAGGGAATAGGAGTCCCCAACTATGCTTGACATTATATAGGTATTAGGTAAGAGATGAAGCATACTCAAAAAGACCTCCCAGTCTAAATTGTTTCAGGAATAGGAGCAACTAAAGGGCATAATATCGTCACATTTTATCGCCAAAGCAGTGAGATCTGTGGGACATTCAAAGGCCATGTGACAGCACTGGGGACTGTCCCTCGACTCCCAAGTCCAACATTTAATTACAAGGTCTTCCTTTATTAAGTGGTCTCTTAACTAATGAAAAACCTTACACAACCTTTTGATGCAACTCAATAATAAGCAGAAATGCCAGGGTGTTTTTTCTGCTACGTGCACTACATGATTGGGGGGTGGAGGATGGAGAGGAAAGCTGCATCAGCCTCCCAAACCCATCACCGCTCTATCCCAGCTGCAGCTGGCTTGATCAATATGTATTCAGACATCTTCAATGGAAATGTTGATTAACGGTTACTATGCAAAGAAGAGCTCACTACCCATCTTCTCTGAAATCCACTTAGCTAAGTGTTAATGGCAGTCCACAAATCTGAGCAGTATTTTTTAAAGAGCCAGCGAAAAAAGGTAAGTAAGGAGGTGAGCACACTGCAGATAGCACCTTCTATGTCCATTCTTCCCAATACAACCAGAAAATAATCAACCAGAAAATAATCAATAATAATTTGGGGGGGGATTGTTTGTTTGTTTGTTTGTTTGTCTTCTCCCATTACATAATCTATGAGTAAAAAGCTCCTACAAGATTACCTGCTGAGTGGAAACAGGAGGAGCTCAGAATTCGTAATGGCATGACAGTGGTGATTGCTGCAGTAGGATCCTCACCATTGATATGTAACATGCCTCAAGACCAATTTCGCATACACAATGGCAGTGTACATGATGTAACAGCAAATTTAGAAGCACATAAACATATGCTGATGGTGGTTTCTTTCATCAATTTCAAAGTGAACTGAGCTCAGAAACAGATGTAACACGTCCCTATGGTTCAAATGAAACTCACTGGCTCTCTCGATATTTGTTATAATTTCTTTTTTTAATTTGGCTTACTGCCATAACTCAAGAAATTATGCCAAGCGCTTGGGACAAGCCCTTAAGACAACTTATGGCCAACTGGATTTGTGTGCACCATCCTGCTAATTCCATTGATAAAGCTCAAGTGGTGTCCATATTCACATGCTTTCATAATGTGCATGGCTACTCATAAAACTTCCTTTACTTTGCTTTTCCTTTCTTTCTCCTTAAAGGACAAAAAGCAGAGCTGTTTCAAAGTTAAAGAGCAGAACCAGCTCGCCAAAATATAGAAGATCAGAAGATAATGGTTTCCTCACAGAAGTGAACAGAGAGCAGCAACTAGCTACAAGACTCAAGGACAGATTCTTCTTTGCACTTTTGTTACACAGAGCGGGGTGGATGGGTGAAGATCCCACCTTGGTCAATATCTATTCTATCTGCTGAGCTTAAGGGGATATTTTGTGAGACTGCCATAGGACGAAATGAACTGAAAGAGGTAAGAGAGGAAATGTGAGACTTTATTCTGTTTCCATCAGAAAAGTGTCTGGAATAGGAAATTATTCTGCTAACCTCTTCAGGCCGGAGTGGTCATTGTTATCAACTGCTCTGACCTTCCACTCAACAAAAGTTGTTGAAGATCATGCACTGCTGTTGATTTCTGCATCCAAATCAGATAACCTGGCTGAGTTGCAGCAGAGATGGCTCAAGGCTCTTCTCAGAATTAGGTGCAATGCACTGTTCCAATGATTCTAGAGAGCTCACAGTTGTGAGGAACTACCAGAGACCCCAGGAAGGAGGAAGGTCAGTGCAGAGCTGGAGAGCTCTGGACAGGGAGAAAGGACCAGACAAGGTCAGCAGAGGTTCCAGGTTAAGAAGAAGAGCAGTGAACAGAGACTGGTGGTTTTTAAAGGACATGAACTTCACTTCTTTATCTGGACTAGCTCCTAGAATGGTCTGGTACCCCCTGCCCCATCTTACCCCACTCCCAGGACTCCATTCTCTTCCCTCAGTCCCACAGAGGAAAAACAGAATGGTATATGAGCTGGAGGACACAAGAAATGAGGGAAGATCTTACAATTTCTCATCTATTTGGCATCTCAAATACATCCCAGGTGTAGGCTATTCAGCCTGGAATAAGTTTTCATTTCTTCTTCTTTGTCTGTTATATTAGAAATCACCACTTTCTTTCCAGGGTAAACTTATTCATTGCCACTTTATGCTCTGTTGTTCAAACACCAACATTGCCTTTTAGCTTAAATAGCTCTTGCCTCTTTTGGCTACTCTGCCCATAGTATTTTTTTAACTATAGGTCTTGCCAGTTTTTTGCTGGCTTAGAAAAACCAGGCTCTTCCAGCTTCCTCTTGCAAAGCAGTTTCCATTCACCTGATCATTCTTGCGGTTCTTCCGTGCGTCTTTTCTGACCAAATTTAGGTCACCAAAAAATGCACACAGCATTCCAGATGAGGCCTTACAGAAATAACATTTCCCGGGTGGTACTGAACGTGCTCCTTCTGAGACTTTCAAAGATTTGCACCTGCAGTCTTTATGGCTGCAGTACTCTGGTGGCTCAGTAAGTGACACGAGTACTCTGGCCAATCTTAGTATCCCCAAACATTCTTTTTGTCTGTCTTCCCCAATAAATAAGCTTGCCACCAAAATCCCTATCAAGACTTTAATGTCTGTGCTATTTAATAACCTTCCATTTCTTTAAGTCAATTTTTCAGTCATCTAGTTCTGTGTCCTAATCCACAGTCTTGACGATGGCGCTTGGGTTGCTTCATTGTAAAATTTCATAGTCTCAGCTCTACTGCTAATATTTTAAACAACCCAGGACTAATCCTTGAGGAACTCCTTTAAGAACCTTCCTCCTGTCTCACACTGCTTATTTACTGTGTTCTTTACTAACTCCGATTCTTCTATTCACCCTTATCTGCCCCATCTCAAGTGGTATTTTTCCATACAGCACGCTAACAGCTTTTATATGAAGCTTTTTGTCCAGTTTCAGGGAAGGCATGACTGACACCAGCGGAGTTAGAGCAGGAAAGAAGTAGCCCAATTTGTATAAACTTAGTATTCCCAGAAAATGGAGACTGTGAAGCCAGCAGATGTATAGCCAACCTACCAGGGCTGCAACAATTTTCACATAGCCATAAGAGCAAAAAAACTGTAGGAGGCGTAGAGTTTGTCTCCATGTCTACCTCTGCTATCCTTCTGTTGTTATATTACTTAAGACTTGCAATCACATTTCTTTAGCTTAAAAATTTCTGTCTCCTTGGAAAACACATCCAAGCAAGACTAAGCTGATCGGAAATTGGAATAGGAAAGCGGTCGAGAATCTAGGACCAACAACTGCTCCATTCAACGTGGGGAATCTGGTGACCAGGCATGCTCCACACCAGGCTGACTTCTGCTCCAGCCAGGCACGTGGGTGTGATGTCAAGGACACAAAAGAGCTGAGCATGGCACAGCAGAAAGGCGCTCACCTTCCCCTTATGGTGTGGTAATGGTGCACCTTCCAGAGAGCACTGTAGCAGAGAAGTGAACAAAAGGACTGTGGTCCAATTCTGCTCTCACCGGGGATAAATTTGGAGTCACTTCACTGACGTCAGTGGAGTTATTCCAGAATTGCACCACTATAAAAGAGGGCAGCATCTGCTTCCTGAAAATGGATGCCATCAAGCTAATTGAAAATAACAGATGCATCAACAAGCAGCAAGAGGAGACAGTAATGTTCCTGTTTTCTTGTAAAATGCCATTTAATTTCTCTCCAGAGAATGTAAGAGAATAAACCAATATGTACTCTAAAAGCTAAATCTTCTGTTGTATGCAAATTGTATGCAACCTTTTAGGTGAATGGACCAGTGTGTATCTGCAATATCTAAAGAGATCTATTCTAGACATCTGCATTGACAGTCCTCCTCTTTGGGCCTGATTTTTCACTCACAGTTACTTAAATTAGGAGTCACACTGTTCATATCCTCAACAATACATTTATCTAGCCTCAGGTAGAAAGCAGAATTGAGACCCCAGTTTTCTTCAAACAAACAATACCTATGATACCAATTAAATTCGGTAATTTGATTGGCAAATTTGGTTATTAAATTGGTACATTTGTGATTTATAGTACTTTTTGATGAATAGTCTTCCAAAACTTTACACCACTGAGTAAGTATCTTTATATCCATTTAGTGAAAGTGAAGCCAAAGAAGGACTTACTGAACTTTCAATGATATTTCGTATGAGGACCGAGGTCTCCCATGCGTCTCATCTCTAATGAATAGGCAGCAGGGCTTCAGTATTTTAGGGTGACCCTGGAAGTTGATGAGCACTTTCCCTCCTATAAATCCTTTCCCTTCTTCCACTAAGAAAAAGTCGTACACAGGAAAGTTCAATCTATTGCTTCAGCCTCTCTTAATTTGCATGACAGACAACATGGATACTTCCTGCGGTGAATGTTTATTGATGAATGGTTATGCTTTAGGAACATAAAACCCACACTGATCATAGTTATGTTTCCCAAAGTGTAAAACTATACTATAGTATTCAAACCCGAGTGCCAGCCAACAAGTACCAGACAGACTTCCATGCAGCAGGTGAAAACCCAGCCAGTCAGGCAAGGCATATAGAATTGACATGTACTAACAACCATCAGCTACATTGGAAATCAGGGTTACTGCAGTCTCCATCAGCATTCCCCCAAATCCCTGTCGGGGTTATCTCTTGCCTTACACAGGACCTGACCCTGCACAAGAAGAGCTCCTTCTTGTAATTACCAGGCAATTTCATCACCAACTGTCTTTGGTGGCAGCTAAGGACACTCAGCATTCACTGGCAATTGTTCATTTTCAGAGGATTAAGTCTTTTCATCCTGCAAGCACCTGCTCTCCTCCTTAACTTTGTGTGTAAAGCAGATGACTGCAAGTCAGGGATTCAGCTGTGAGCCTGCTGATAATATGGCTACAGATGTCTTCAGAATAGGATTTGTCTAGAGTGCGAGCTCCAAAGAGCAAAGATGAAGAGCTCTGACTGTGCTTTTGGTTACAGCAATGTAAATAGAGCTATCGTGTGCTTACAGGGCTGCAGCTGAGGGCAGAATCTCATTTAGTCTTAAACTTCTCTATGAATTCATCTGCACATTTCTATCATTGAGAGAAAAAAAAATAATAAAATGCTGCTGCTCTTACTTTTGTCAATATAAACTTAAAGAGAAGCTTAACTTTGTTGAGTTTGGTAGACTTACTTGGACTCAAGTCAGATGAGAGCTTTTGGGACAGCTGTGGTAAACTCCTGCTGTAATCTTCAGATCTTTCCCTGATGTAAACAGGACCTCAAGAAAAGAACAAATGAAAATAAGCATTTTAGCCAATAGTACATATCTTTGGACATGATGCAGAAGATTGAAGTTGCAGCCCAATATAAGTGAAGATAGTTGTATTAAATGGAGATTTGCCAACTTGAATCAGCAGATGGTGAGGATCTGGCTCATACTATATTTTTGTAGTTTATAATTATCTTTCTTTCTTCACCTAGAACCCGATTCTCCCTTTAGGCTGCAAATCTTAATTAGGGAATCCTTACTCATTAATTGCAAGAAACTCTTACTGGTTAATTTCACAGATGAAAAAGAAACCTTACCTATCTCTGCTGCAGCAGCAGACACTGGAGCTGTTTGTTCCTTTGCTTTTAGGGTTGATGCTGTTCTTTCCATCACAGTATGGAAGACACTTCAGTCCTTACCCTGTCTCTTGCTGCCCTGAATTTCCTTTACACTCATTCTTCTTTATCTCCATAGGGATCTCTGTACACTGAACGAAAAGGCCTAGGAGAAAGCATGAAGTTCAGTCACCTTCACCTCTACAGCTGCTCTGGCAGTGAATTTTTATCCATGAAACTGCATCAAAAGGAACAGAGTCAAAACAGAAAATTGCCCAAAAATCCCAAATTGCAACATTTTCCAAACAGGAGCAGAACAGGCATTTCCTCTTGGAGGTAAGTGCAGGAATCCACCAGTAACGAAGACTGCAAAATATCACAAAACAGCTCTTCATGGCCTTCACGCTTACAATCTTTTATGTGCTTGATGAGTTGTGGATAAAAAACGGTGTCCTCAGCAAAATTCTTCCTTTCCTTCCACCCCCAACCTCCAGCATGACGATTTCTGCCCCGTCCTGCTTTGGTGCAAAACATCCCGTGGGAAAATTATCTGGGGAACCCACCGTCACAGAACAGCCAAGGGTTTAGGAAAGAGCAATAGTCTCTTCCACCGCAAAACTATTACCTGGTCAGATTGCCGAAAAGAGGAGTTTCTGTTTTTTTTAATGCGATGTTTTAGCTCATATTCGCTGTCACTGAGCACGCAGGTGATGAATTCACAGGCCAGTAGCCCCTCAGCTCCTTGACTGTAAATGCTCAGATTGTCCTTCACACACTCCCCACCTCTCTGTGTGCAAGGATTTACAGACATAAATCCCTTCCCATCTCCTGGTTTGCACTCTCTGCTTTCAAATGCTGATAACTGTCCGTCTGGGGTGGGACAGGACAGCTGCACATGATCTAAGGTCATGAGATCACCTTCAGTAAGCAAAGAAAACAGCTGTAAAGGTAAGGTACTGATATCTGAGAACTGAAAATATTCAACGAGTGCTTTTGCTTGTAGCCAAAGTCACAGGGTAGAGGGAAACAGGCTGGGAGGTTGTTATGGAAACAAGTCCCTGGAGGTGCCTACTTTGCTTCACGAGGATGCGTGCTCTGCCTTCAGAAGGAAATAGCGAGACAGACAGACAGACAGATCTGCATTTTGAACGTCCAGGAGTGAGTGCTAAGGGCTGAGAACTCGAGGTGACGTTTTCGAAAGCATCTCTGTGACGTGACGCCACGAGTCCTCTGTAAAGTCAATGGCACGGGTGGCACTATGTGACTTCAGTCACTTGAAAAAAAATATCTGAAGGCTCCTTAATAAAAACGACAAATTCCAGAAGTTCTATAATATATAGTATTATCGATGATTCTGGGGCTTCCCCTCCTTGCTCTTCAGGAGGTGCTCAGAGAAGGCTCTACATGCCCAAATGAAAGCCCCTAGGCTACAGTTTCCAAGCTTCTGTTGGCTTCTTAGCTCCGGCACAGAAAACCCAGGGATCAACCCCCACCCCTGTTTCCCACATTTCCCACATTTGCACTTTCTTTTCAGAACCGAAAAAACGGGATGGCAAAGAACTGCAGGAAGGATCTCTTGTTTGCAACAAGTTTCCTTGTGCACGCGTGTGCCTGCGTGCACGTGTGTGTGCACACACAGCTCTCCAGCTAGAAACTCCCTGCTGAATTTCACCCCAGAGCAAGAAATCTCTTGGCAAGACCGCCTCTATAAGACACATTGGGATTATGCTACCAGCAATTTGCCTCACATCTCTGGGTTTTTTTTTGCTGGAGTCTCCACGGCCAGCCGTCCATCCTGCTGGTGAGGAGAACAACCCCTCCTGGCAGGGGCAAGGAGGTCAGCCCCAAGGGAAGAAAGGAGCACGGGAATTTTTCTGACGTAGGCTCAGCGTGTCTCATGCCTCCTCCTGAACTTGTGCTTAACCTGAGTTTTTTATATCTCACTTCAGGGAAACTTTTATCAGCTGATAGGCTCAGGCATAAAATAACCCCAAACATGGGCATTCTGCTGGGAGGCGGCAGCAGCCTTACAACATCCCTCTCCGAGAGCAGGTTCTTTTGCTACTTTCTAGTGCATCTGCTAGAGCAACACAAAATTTGAAGAAAAGCCACACTCTGGCACTCACAGAAAAGATTTCATCATAGTGGCCCTGAAACACAACTAAGAATAACAACAACAACAGCTTTTTACTGAACGAACTCAATGACCGAGACAACTTTTTACACAAAATCAACAGAGGTGCCACCATGCTGATCCCTCCTCAGTCCCACTTAACTCACCAGGATTACTTATCCACCAGCTGGTTACATGCTTCAAGGGATGCAGAATGGCTCCCAAAGCCCAGACCTTCGCCTCAGTCCCAAGGAACCAAAGAGGAATTTGGCACCTGTGTATTCAGGCCATCTCCTCCCAGCAGCAGAGCCCTCACCACATCACACTTGTGTCTCCCAGACTGACCGGCAGTAACAGAGACAAGTGGCCTTTTGCTACTTGATTTCAGCGAGATAGAGAGAAGAGAGGTTTCAATAGAAGGTTTGTGCACTGACCCCGAGGGAGATCCCTGCACATTAAAAACCTTTGAGAAGACAACGGCCCTCTGGAGAAATGCAGCAGTTAGTTTGGGTTTACACAAACAACTTCTTCTACCCTATGATCGGGGCCCAGATGAGGAGAGGCCACAATAAAAGCACTCTAGGCACGGAGCCAGACCTCGAGACGACAAAAAAACAAGCAGGGTAACTAAGATGCAAACAGATCCCATCTCACAACCAGTTCTGTAGCCATTTCTGACTATACCACAGCATATGCCTTTAGCATTCTTAGCCTTACGGTTGAAAAGCATAATATATACATATACATAAAATGTATTCTATATATTTTGCATCATGGTATTATGTCTGGTTTATGTATTACATGTGTCACATGCAATATGTAGTACATTCTAATATGCATATCATACAGTATGATGCAAGGCATTAATGGCTGCCTTTGCTTTCATACACATGCACACATGTGAATGCAGAATATACACTTCAATTTAAAACAAGAAAGATATTTCCTCACAGGAAAATTTGCCAATAAGACTCTGACAGCATCCATTTCCCCTTCTCACCCACTGGCAGCATTTGAAACATTTTAAAGTTAGGTGTAAGGCAGAGCTGATTTTTAAAAAAAAAAGAAAAGAAAATACATGGGAAGCAAAATGTGCATCTTAAGATGCCAATCTCTGGTCCTTTGGCAAACCCAGCACTGCAGGTCAGGCTGTGCATTTCGCACTGCCAGCTGAAGTTGCTCTCACAAAACCTAGTGCACACAAAAGGCATTGCTGTGCCTTCCACCCATGAAATACCAAGAACTGGCTGGACCAGTAATACAGCAAAAGTATCTCTCCAAAGCTAGCTGTTTCTCCCCTCGTTTGAAAGGTCTGGGGTACGCTGTTGGGATTTGTGTGGATGGCTCAGGGAAGTTTATATCCGTGCCAATCTCAGTCTCAAATGCTGACACGCTTACCCTGGGGCAATTTATGCCTGTGACCTGCGAAATCAGTGCAATCTCGGGACAGCACAGGTGCTGCTGTCTGCGGTTGGCAGGAGGGGGTTTCAGCAATGTCAACAAAATACCAACATGCAAACTTCCCTCAGCTCTACAAATGCTTCAGCAAAAAGGCAGCGGAGCCCATTGCTCTCACATGCCTGAATACAGGACTGAGTGTCTGAAGCATAAAGTACATCTCATTAAATGCTATTGTGTGGAGATAAACTGCGGAGATAACAAACAGGATTTACTCAAATGTGCCTTGCATCAGAAGGCACTTACCACTATGAAGATTAGGTCGGGCACTATAAAAGCCAATTAACACCAGGGCACTGGCATAAATAAGGCTGAAATAATCACAAAACGGAGAATCTTCACCAAGCCTGTTGATTTCTTTAAGCCTGCTTTCGATAAACGGCATATGGTCACAAGGAACGGCGAGCTTTTAGATCTATGCACCTTTTTTTTTTTTTTTTTTGCAACACAAACCGAGAGGATCTTTAGCCAACGCCAAGGGTTGCAAAGGAAGGAAGGCATCTGCCCGCTGACTTTCCCCTACAGCTGCAGAACTGACTGTGATGCTGGCTACAGCCATTCCATTATTCAAAGGCAATGGCATGGCAGGCGTGACTGATCCCCCAGCCAAGGGCACTGCGCTGGCACAGGAACTAAGGGCACAGCTTGAGCCAGATGTTTATAGCCCCTTTTAACCGTTCGCTCCCCGCCGAACCCTCCAGCTTGACGTAGCAGCAAGGGCTTCTCTGCTAGTGGAGCGGAAAGGCTGGGCTTCAGAGCAAATATTGGATTAAAGCAGTCTTCAAAACCAGAGAGAGACATTCAGGAGGGAGTGGGGGATGACAGCTAGCACTCCACAGAATAAAGCAAGAACGTTTCTGGCCGCACACGGTAATGAGAAACAGCAAATCAGGACAGAAGAGCCCATTATCACAATCGTTCTGTTTACGGTATCACAATTCACAGTCTGGCATGTAAATGCTGAATAGATCCAGCTGCTAGCGGGAAGACAACTGTGCAGCAGCTTGCAAGCTCCACGTCTGGACCCAGGATAACAAAACTGATCACACCTCTGTCAGCATTTTCTTCTCTTTATAACCCTGGTTGTTGGGAGGAATGAAGTTGGAATATTTCATGGACTCCAGGTCTTCTGCTTCCAGGAATTCCGACTTGCTGAGAGACTGATTACTGTCCCCCTTCTTGGGCTCAGAGAAGGGTGACTGCTGCTGGCCACAGGTGACGTGGGTGTACTGGCACTGCTCTTCATGATCCGTCTCTCGGTGGTAGAAGTAGTTGAAGTTGGACACGATGACAGGGACAGGGAGGGCAATGGTCAGCACACCCGCGATGGCACACAAGGAGCCCACAATCTTGCCACCAATTGTCATGGGATACATGTCCCCATAGCCCACGGTGGTCATGGACACCACCGCCCACCAAAAAGCATCGGGGATGCTGGTGAACAGGGAGTCAGGGTCGTCGGTCTCTGCAAAGTAGACAGCACTGGAGAAGAGGATCACCCCGATGAAGAGGAAGAAGATGAGGAGGCCCAGCTCCCTCATGCTAGCCTGGAGAGTTTTCCCCAAGATCTGCAGCCCCTTGGAGTGCCTGGAGAGCTTGAAGATCCTGAAGACTCTGACCAGGCGAATGACTCTGAGGATGGCCAGGGACATGGCTTGCTGCTGGCCCCCATTGTTGCTGCTGCTCCCGGGCTGCTGCTTCTGCTGCTGCTGCTGGGCCAGCTCGGTGCCCAGGGTGATGAAGTAGGGGATGATGGCCACGATGTCGATGATGTTCATGATGTTGCGGGAGAACTCGGGCTTGCTGGGGCAGGCGAAGAAGCGGACGAGGAGCTCAAAGGAGAACCAGATGATGCACAGGGTCTCGATGAGGAAGAAGGGGTCGGTGAAGAAGGGACCGGCGCCTGCAGCAGGGCGCAGGGGCTGCGGAGTCCCGCTGGGTGGCGGCGGCGGTGGCAGCAGCAGTGCCTCGTCGCCGGGATGCGCCGCCGCCTCCCCAAAACCGGGCTGGGCACCCTTGGGCTCCTGGCGAAATTCAGGCAAGGTCTCCAGGCAGAAGATGACGATGGAGATGAGGATGACCAACACGGAGACGATGGCGATGGCCCGGGCCGGCCCGGAGCTCTCGGGATACTCAAAGAGCAGCCAGACTTGGCGTTGGAAGTGATGCTGGGGCAGGGGTTTCTCCTCCTCTTGAATGAAGCCCTCGTCCTCCCGGAAGGTCTCGATGGCCTCCTGTCCCAGCTGGTAGAAGCGGATCTCCTCCAGGAAGATGTCGAGGGGCACATGGACGGGCCGGCGGAGCCTCCCCCCGGACTGGTAGTAGTAGAGGATGGCGTCGAAGCTGGGCCGGTTGCGGTCGAAGAAGTACTCGTTGCGGAGGGGGTCGAAGTAACGCACCCGGCGGCTGGGGTCGCCCAGCAGCGTGTCGGGGAAGATGGAGAGGGTCCGCAGCTGCGTCTCGAAGCGCAGCCCCGAGATGTTGATCACCAGCCGCTCGCTGCTGCAGCAGCTCCCGCCGCCGCCGCTCCGCTCCTCTCCCGCCGCCTCCCCCTCCGTCTCCCCCCCGCCGCCACCGCCACCGCCACCACCACCCGCCCGCGGGGCCGCCAG
>NW_015090809.1:2374404-2416455 GCF_001431845.1 Calidris pugnax
TCCGCCGCCGCCGCCCGCCTGTTGCGCTCGCCCGGCGGGGAGGAGGAGGAGGAGAAGCTCTTCCTCCGGTTCCTTCTCCTGCTCCGGTCCCGGCTGCGGTGCGGGAAGAGCGCGGTGGCTGCGCGGCGCAGCCCTCACCGCCACACACGCACACACACACACACACGCGGGGAGGGGAGGGGAGGGGAGGGTGGAGAGAGAAAGAGGAGGAGGAGGGGGTGTAGGAGCACACACACACACACACACACACACGGGGACACAGAGGGATGGAGGGTACAGGCAGGCACACGCACACACACACGCACCCGGGGACACAGAGGGATGGGGGGTACAGGCAGACACACGCACACACACACGCACACACACACACAGAGACACACGCAGAGACGGGAGAGGCGGGCAAGAGACGCAATCACTGCGACCCGGGCAGCGGCTGTGTGCCTGGATGGACCCTACATCATGCCCACAGTTACCTACGTCCCTCCACCCTGAGGACCTGCCCCCTGCCCCTCCGGGCAAAACCTTCCTTCCTTGGCAAACACCGCCGGCTGCGGGACCTGGGGGAGACCTCGGTGCGGTGCCTGCCCCCGCCGCAGGCTGTGGTTGACCTTGAGCCCGTCACCCGACCTCCATTTAAGAAGGTCATTGCCATCATGCGGGGGTGACAGTGGCACCGGACCCTCCGCAGCCTGTCACACGGGGGGAGAAACAGGCAGGTAAATGCAGTTCCTCCCCTGTCATTTGGGGGAGGGGGGGGGAGGACACCCTTCTCCCATTCACCAAACAGGTGAGCTTGCTCATTTTTTTGTTTCCCACCCCGCTTTGTCCCCCCGAGAGCCCAAACTGCATTTTGCAGGCGATCAGACCAGCTCTTTTGCTTTTAGGAACCTGTGGCTTGCTCTGTCCCTGTCCCTCTCGGCATCTGAAAGCACAGAGAAACTCTTGACCGTCTGCTTTCTCCCTCTGAAAATGGGGCTGGCAGGTGAGGCTGCTTCCATCCTGCCCGAGACAGAAGCCTGTCTTTCCCTTGAAAGCCCTTTGTCGGTGCTAAATATTATTAAGCAGGCTTTTATCATCATAGTATCTGATGCCTTTGCTGGCTGCGAGCCATATGCTTAGCCTACACCATCTCTGAGCAGCACAGATCTAAAAGAAAACATTCCCCTCTTTACCCCTCCCTCCCAATTCCTCCCGAATATTCAGTTCCTTCAGGCTCTGGACATTTTGACTGGCTGACTGTGGCTGCCTCGTTTGGCTCTGTCCTCAGGAAGGAGGTGAATATGATTTAAATGTCACTTAATCCTTTTCCCTTTCTCGCTCATTAGCATTGAAGACAGGCTGTTGCAAAAAGAGGCATAGCTTCTCATATATATGAAGATGGCTGTCGCACAAAGAAGCATATTTTTCTTTCATATGATACATAATTAGGGTATGGCCACCAGATGAAAAATACTTTGCTGGAGAATATACCTTTTCTTATAAAAAAGCGAACCAATGTTTACCTTCGAAATAGTAAAATGCTTCTTGCTGAGATTCCCTTTTCAATTATTCCAATGAATTATTCATTCGCGGGATTATTTGAATCATAATAATGATTTATTCATTCACACGGTTAACTATTGAGAAATCCTTTAAAAAAAAAACAGCTTTTGGGAGGGATGGAAGAGCTCCTGAGGTTTATAAGAGGCTACAGGTCATGTCTAAGTTGCAATCCCCGCTGTGATTGAGCTCATCCTGCACTGGGTTTAAACGAGCAAGCTTCGAGCAGCGTAGGAGCTCCAGGACCATTTGTGGGATGATTTTCCAGCCCACGCAGATATTTTGTGCTGCCACAGCTCTGGTCTTCACGTTACCTGGGCTAGCAGTGTCACAGAGAGCTGAGGGGCCTCCACGCCAGCTGCAGTCCCACCCGGCCGTGTCTACCCCCTCTCCTCACCTCCTACCACAGTCCCTCTCCGAGTGGGCACCCAGGTTGCTGTATGCCACCTGTGCTTGCCCCTAAAAGCCCTTAAGAAGCCACTGTATTTCCCCTCTGCGTACTCAAGCTGCTCCTCAGACTCAGCGTTAAGCCCATCGAGCCTTTGCGACGTGCAACTCAACTCTTTTTTAGCACACAGCCTGTTCCAAACCGATCTGCACCACGCTGCCTGTGCAGCCACAGCCCTCACTGCTATATTAAGAGGCGATGCCAGCTGCCACCCTTCAGCCTCCGTGCGGATCCTGCTGGGCCAGCATCTTGAGGTGGTACACAAGTTGCGAAGCTGGAGGAGAACGGCAAGGGAGATCCAGAGATGTCAGAGAGGGGCAGGAGGTGAACCCCGAAGCAGCCCTCCAGAAAGCCACGCTCCAGGACCAAAACACGCCCTGCAGAGTTATTTGGCTGCTGGGTCTGAAGCCACCACCATGAGACCGGTGCCATCTAAAAGTGTCACTAAGCTTCTCTATGAGGTGCTGGCTGTGCTCACATCTCCAAGCTCAGGTAGGGGATGTTGCTATGGTTAAAGAGTTTAAGAAGACCACATCTTCCCACAAACTCCAAGATGCACAAAACCCCTTCATAGATACATGGGAAGAACTATCGCTGACTCTAGCACAGGAGGACACCTGATTCTGGGCTCCCATCCTATTCCAGAAGCTGGAAGAACGTTGTCTCCCTGGAGCCTGGTCCTAACAGGCACATGTCAATCCATGGCACAGCAGAGCATCTGCAACAAGCCGAACAGTTCCTTGGATTTTCAATTGACCTCTGAATGTGGGTCAGCATTTTGGGTAATACTGCCGCCCTTTGGACTCCCTTTAGCTCCCTTTTGTTGGATTCTATGTTCTCAGCACTGCAGCTGCTACAAAATTATGGCATTTTCTCAAGAAAGCCAAACTCAGAGACCCTCAAGGTGAGGGTAACTGAGATACCCCACCCAAGTGGGTTCCTAGATTTGCATCCAGCACATGCAGAACTTCTTACCCACTTTCTGTCTTTCTCAGTTTGCCAGGCACTCGGTTTTCTCCTGAACTGTCCAGTTCTCTCCTCCATGGCTCCTGTGCTAACCCCATCTCCTGTTTCACACATTCAGGTAGTTTTCCCAGTTATGGAGCACCTCCTCCCTCTGGTTTCTTCACTTACTTGCAGGCCAGTGGCCCCCAGTATTAAAGTCAGTATGCTTTTCATATCCCTTCTGCAAAAATTTTATTGGGACTAGACCCTGCCCAGTGAGCACTGAAGGTGGTGGATGACTTCCTGACTCGCTAGAAGGAGACACTGGGCAACCAGGAGAATAGCTAGAGATGCTTTGTTCATGTGACCTCTTATAATTCTCACCCATATCAAATGAAGAGTTCACAGAATCTTACAGAATCACAGAATCTTAGTGGTTGGAAGGGACCTCTGAGATCATCGAGTCCAACCACAAAAAAAAACAAAAACAAAACAAAAAAAACCCCCACCAAACAAATACAAAACACACCACACCAAACGCCCACCAAAAACACCGCACCCACCAACTAAACCCCACACTCAACACCTCACCATAAACCAATAACCTTGGGCACTAGAGCATGCCCTGAAGAGCCATGTCTATACGTTTCTTAAATACCTCCAGGGATGGTGACTCCACCACCTCCCTGGGCAGGCTGTTCCAGTGCCTGACCACCCTCTCAGGAAAGTAGTTCCTTCAAGTGTGAAGAGTTCAGAAGAAAAACAATCCTTCATACCTGCCATAACTTTGGTGAACTGTGGACCTTTGAAATCATGCGTCTATTCCTTAACATGCACCCTAAGAGGAACAATATAACCCCCTCAGGCTTGAGGCTCTGGGGTAGAATTCGTCACCCAGGAGCCAAAATATTCCACGTGTAAAACAAATCCCAATGGTCTAAAAAAGAGCAATAGCCAGGGAAATTAAAAAAATATAATAGCTGGCAGAGCATACACATTTGAAATGGGCATTTACATTTATGCATAGTACCAATTACAGCCAATTTCATACCTCCCTGCTTACTCAGAGTCATGAATCTATAAAGGAGAGTGCTAAATGGGAGAGGGAAGTAGAATTAGGTTATGCCCTGAAGCTGTTAGCCATGCCACTCAGAAACAGAAGTTCTCCTGTTTTGTTCTCTTACCAGAAACCAGGAACAAACCTGTCTGTTTATCTACATCCTTCCAGGCATCAGAGCAGCCAACTGACATGCTATCAAACATTAATGGCCAAATTCTTTAGTGCCTTCAGTCTCTTTATCCCACACTAGTGAAGGCATAGGTCTCAAATGTTACTCTTGACATCTGGCAGAATGCTAGACACACTTCTGATGGGAAATTCAGCCTCAATATGAGGAAAAACTTCTTTACTTAGAGGGTGGCAGAGCACTGGAAAAGGCTGCCCAGAGGGGCTGTGGAGTCTCCTTCTCTAGAGACATTCAAAACCCACCTGAATGCATTCCTGCTCAGCCTGCTCTAGGTGAACCTGCTGTGGCAGGTTGGGGGTTGGACTAGATGATCTCCAAAGGTCCCTTCCAACCCCTACCATTCTGTGACTCCATGATTCTGTGAAAGATGAATGACTTCACTGAGTATGGGAAATGAAACATTGGCTTTCGTACTCACATTACTCTGTAACAGGGAAGAAAATACATGAGGACTTCTCAGTTTGTGTAACTGCCAATCTCAAAGCATCAGATGGCAACAGGGTGAGTAGGGTTTGGGCATTCAACAATCCCCTCTTCATGTATCCATCATGCTGCTGCTTCCCCCATTGCCTCAACAAGCAGTGATAAGACTTCCCAGTTTTCCAAGACAGAAGCAACCCTGATTATTCTCTGGTAGGAAAGCATCCATCCCAGTTCTCTGAGCTGCTGTCTCCTTTCATTCTTCCAAATAAAGTTCCCTCCTTTCTCCATTAGTTATGTATTTGAAGCAAAGCCAGAAAACTCGGTGGAGATGTTACTATAAAGGTATGGCATCAACCCCAGCACAACCAATTCACATGTGTGCACACACGTGTTCACATGCGCACACCTGAATGGTCTTCCTCTATCATTAAGATTACAGTTGTAATTTCATAACAAAACAGTGTATACTTTCAGATGCTCTCAATTTACAAAATACTACACAGGCTGTCTCTACGCTGTGCTTTGAACAGGATGCCTGTGCCATCGTTAGCTGATGGAGGAAAAATTACACTTCCATGATAAGCTGAAGATGACAGTCTCATTCACTGTGTCACCCAGGGCTATTCCTGGAGCATAATCCTTTCTGTGCATTGAATGAGGACAGGCCCTCGTACTGGCAAAAATACACCACTGTGTAACTAAAAAATGTGTCACAATATTGGAATAAAGGGAGAAGAGGAAGGGAAGCCAGGTTGTACAGGAAACTTTCATATGATCATTTTCTAGCTTCCAAGTACTTACCTCTGTAAGCTTAAAGTGCCTTTAATGCTGCATTTGTCTTGGGCTTTCAAAAACCTAAAATTGAAAATAAAATCCCCCAACTTGTATCCCATAGATGAGTAATTTTTGAACCTCTTTTAAACATTTTTAAACTTCTATTTCCAAATCCCTTAAGTATTTTCCACGTAAACCTGTTTTTTTCTCAGATACCTTCTAGGGAGAGAGACCCCCAGGAGTATTCCAGGAACCTCAGGGCTCTATTTATCACAGGATGAAAAACATGCTGGCCTTCCAGATGGTCATAATTTTTAGGCTCACAACACAACCCTATGCTGTGTGAGCAAACGAATGAGTGGGATAGAAGATAACAGTAGTAGAATAACAGTAGAAGATAACAATAATATGCAGATCCATGACCAGAAAAGAGATGAAGGGTTTCACAACTATTTGCTAAGCAACTTAGAATTGCTGAGGCATACAAACTCTATGTCCAAACGCAGGTTCTGCAGTATCAGATGCAACTCCTCTGACATGTCTGTCCACCCTTCAGCTGGACTTTGTCCTCTTTTGGTTCCAATTCAACCCCTTTTGGTCCTGCACTCCGTCATTCAATTTCCATCCCTTAATTTATTTTCATCCTACAGTCCCTCAGGTGATCCCAAATGTTTATCCTGCCATCACATGCCTTGCTTCCTGCCCATGTCCGCTCCTCCTGATCCCATCTTCTATCCTTTCCAAGCCCTTTCACTGTTCTTATACCAACTCCTTTCCCAAGCCCTTCTGCTCCTAATCCTTCTAAATCTGGCTAAATTCGCCAAATCCCAACTATTTCAGCAGAGCCCCCCTTCCATGCATGGGAAAGGCCTTATTTCCAAAATGGCAAGCAATTCTGTGGCATTTGGTACATCTGCATTTGTGTGCAAGTGATATTTACAGCTCTCCTAGTTCCTCCAAATGTATAGTGAGGAGAATTATTGTAGCCCAGGTACAGAAAGCCCTTGGTAGGAGTCCCAGCTACGACCAGATTGCTGGTGGCACCTCTGATGCTTTTTAGCCGGAGGTGTTTGCAACAGAAAATTCTATAGTAGATTTGTGTTTGCAAAATGGAGGTTTGAGAGAACAGTATTGCACAAAACAACACTATCAGGTATTCGTTATGGAGCTCATATTAACAAAGTGAGAATATGTAGCTGTATGTTGGAAAATAGAAGTAAGTGACATTACCTTGTAAAGGATCCTAAAGGACTTTCTCCTAAATCCTCCTGTTAATGATCCATCTCGGTGCCATGTACCCAGTGTAAGGGTATGTGGAAAGAGAAAGAATCTGCTTTGTTAAGGTAATGAATCAAGGCCCTTTTCAATGCAAAGGTGACTTTCTCCTAATCCTCCTGTTAATGATCCATCTCAGTGCCACGTACCCAGTGTAAGGGTATGTGGAAGGAGAAAGAATCTGCTTTGTTAAGGTAATGATCAAGGCCCTTTTCAATGCAAAGGTGATAATGGTGAGGAGAGAAAGAAAGACACACAGAGACACAAATCTGACAGATAAAGGATAATGGAGGCAATGGCAAAGACCAAAAATCTTCAGCCACTGATTGATGGGCCATTAAGAAACTCCAGGCACAGCTTTGGAGAGGGCCAGCCTGGGCTTCCTAACTGATAAGAAGGGGGAAACAAGAGGAACAGGAGGTTTTAGAATATTCAAGGGGGACCTGTGGGGCTGTGCAAAATTTGTTGAGGAAAGTTTAGGGGAGGGAGTGCGAACAGAGAGGAGAGGGTATAACGAGGTGTGGGTCATATGTGAGCAGTTGCTGATGGTGTGTAAGAACTTGTCTGACCTGGCCCTGCCCCTGGTCAATGCATTCTGTCCTGGCTTATTGTGTCCAGTTCTGGGCACCTCAATCCAAGAGAGATCTGGAGGTGCTGGAGCGAGTGCAGAGGAGGGCAACGAAACTAGTGAAGGGCCTGAAATGGTGAGGAGAGAAAGAAAGACACATAGAGACACAAATCTGACAGATAAAGGATAATGGAGGCAATGGCAAAGACCAAAAATCTTCAGCCACTGATTGATGGGCCATTAAGAAACTCCAGGCACAGCTTTGGAGAGGGCCAGCCTGGGCTTCCTAACTGATAAGAAGGGGGAAACAAGAGGAACAGGAGGTTTTAGAATATTCAAGGGGGACCTGTGGGGCTGTGCAAAATTTGTTGAGGAAAGTTTAGGGGAGGGAGTGCGAACAGAGAGGAGAGGGTATAACGAGGTGTGGGTCATATGTGAGCAGTTGCTGATGGTGTGTAAGAACTTGTCTGACCTGGCCCTGCCCCTGGTCACTGCATTCTGTCCTGGCTGCTCATCAAACCCTTCCTTCACTCTCTCCCCTGAGATCTCACTCCCTGCCCCACGTGTGTCAGTGCTGTAAGGATGAGGTGCCAGCAGCCTTCAGTCCTGAGCAGCTGGAGAGGTGGAAGGGAATTTATCACCCTGTAGCTGTGTTTTACGTGAGTGTCACATGTGGGTGCTGTGGAAGGAAGGCAGTGCCTTGTCTGTGGCAGTCTGTGTGCCCCACGTGTGTCAGTGCTGTAAGGATGAGGTGCCAGCAGCCTTCAGTCCTGAGCAGCTGGAGAGGTGGAAGGGAATTTATCACCCTGTAGCTGTGTTTTACGTGAGTGTCACATGTGGGTGCTGTGGAAGGAAGGCAGTGCCTTGTCTGTGGCAGTCTGTGTCAGGATGTGTGTCTCTGGGGTACACATTCACCCTCGCTACTGGTTCAACCTGCAAATGGAAAAGGCAACAGTCATGCCCACGGCCCTGGACAGACACCCCCGGGTGTCTGGGCGCATGGGGCTGGGCACCAGTGACCAGGCAGGAGGAATCGCTGAGTCCTGGAGCTCCTGGAGATGGCAGCCACCTATAGCAACCCTTAGCACCCATCTCTAAGGGTTTGGGTCAGCCAGTGGAACTTCCGCTGACAGCATCTCTACAGACACAAAATCACAGAATCACATGGGGTTGGAAGGGACCTCTGGAGACTATCTAGTCCAACCCCCCACTGCCAGCTTACCACCCCGTAGCTGTGTTTTACGTGAGTGTCATATGTGGGTGCTGTGGAAGGAAGGCAGTTCTATGTCTGTGGCAGTCTGTGTATCCACCTGTGTCAGGATGTGTGTCTCTGGGGTACACATTCACCCTCGCTACTGGTTCAACCTGCAAATGGAAAAGGCAACAGCCATGCCCACGGCCCTGGACAGACACCCCCGGGTTTCTGGGCGCATGGGGCTGGGCACCAGTGACCAGGCAGGAGGAATCGCTGAGTCCTGGAGCTCCTGGAGATGGCAGCCACCTATAGCAACCCTTAGCACCCATCTCTAAGGGTTTGGGTCAGCCAGTGGAACTTCCGCTGACAGCATCTCTACAGACACAAAATCACAGAATCACATGGGGTTGGAAGGGACCTCTGGAGACTATCTAGTCCAACCCCCCACTGCCAGAGCAGGTCCACCTAGAGCAGGTTGCACAGGAATATGTCAAGGTGGGTTTGGAATGTCTCCAGAGAAGGAGACTCCACCATCTCCCTGGGAAGCCTCTTCCAGGGCTCTGCCACCCTCACAGGAAAGAAGTTCCTCCTCATGTTTAGGTGGAACTTCTTACATTCAAGTTTGTGCCCATTTCCTCTTGTCCTGTCACTGGGCACCACTGAAAAAAGACCAGCCCCATCCTCTTGACACCCTCCCTTTAAGTATTTATAGGCATTGATCAGATCCCCCCTCAGCCTTCTCTTCTCAAGACTGAAAAGACCCAAGTCCCTCAGCCTTTCCTTGTAAGAGAGATGTTCTAGTCATTTAATCATCTTTGTAGCCCTCTGCTGTACCCTCTCCAGCAGTTGCCTGTCCTTCTTGAACTGGGGAGCTCAGAACTGGACTCAAGGCTGCTCAAAAATTATTTAAAGATATACAAGCCAGAAACCACCCCCCAAAACACCTGTGGAAACTCGTTACATTTAAATTGTTACTTGTTATAACAGGTTGTTAGATGTTGCCTGTATTGCAACGTCACCTCCTTCAGTTTGTGCCACCACTGCACGTCGCTATTGAGAGAGAACGGTAGAGAATGGGTTTAGTGATATTTGTATAGCTCTGATGTGAAGGGAACGCACTATCCCCCAGGTAAGCCCCTGTCCCATGTGTCCTCCCGACACACACATACACAGTGGTGTGAGGAATATCACATCTGAACAAAGATCTTCCCCACATCACGATTCCATACAACTCATTTATCCCCCACACAGTGTACCTGTCTCTCCCCATCCTACTGACTGATAATCCCTCTGTAGATGTAAATACTGTGTGTCTCAGCCCCACATCTGCCCTGACTTGTGAGGCAGATTCACCACCCTGTCTTTGAGTCTTTGTGAAGGTCATCTTTCCATTTTTCTCACTAGGCATTGCTAGGATGACTGCAGCCAGTAGACTGACCAGTTGCACACAGGAGGGAAAGGAGAAGGCTGCTCCCTGGAGTCGCACAGTTCTTTTTCCTTGCTCTCCCTGTCCATCCCAATCCCACCTGCCAAGGGGAAGGAAAGAATTTGGCCTTTCTGTCACTTGTACCTGCCCCTCACAGGGATTTCTGTTCATCCCTGGAATGGAAACGATGAGACTTCTAGAGCCCATCTGGACAAAAAAGGGATCATGTCACTACCTGGGAAGCCCAGGCTGGTGGTGCTGCATTCCTTCTCCCATCTCAGGCTGCCTCTGCCTTATTCCCACCCTGTGCACTTCCACACCTCACACACACACCTTCCCACTTCCCCAGTGTCCTGCCCGTGGGCACGGAGAGCACTGGAAAAAACAACTTTTGGGTCTGCCACCTGGTATCCCTTCCATCCTTCACAGACAGGAGCAGCAAGATCTTGGTTAGCCAGTACAGCTCCTTCCACTGACATGGAAACATCTGTTCTTCTTGGTGGAAGGAAACCCTCAAGGATTCAGTAGTAAACCTCTGACAAGTCTCTAAGGAAATCCATCTTAAGGAATGTATTTGAGCAAATTTCCTCCAGGATGGCAAAAAAGCACATGATGACATCAGAACAACCTCCCTGCCAAATTTTCCATCTCTGCTCAAAAAGTAGTAGAGCTTTGCAGCAAAATGAGTGTAATAATTTTTGACAGGCAAAGCAAAACATTTTCCACCAGCTTTGTTTCAGAGGAAGCCAAATAATTTTTTTTTCCTTTGTTTGTTTTAGCAGAAGCTTTCCAAATAAAAACAAACGAGCAAATTACCCCCGAGGTTGACAACCAATGAAAAGAAATGCTATTTGAACAGCCTTAAGATCAACAAGAAACCTTCTAGCTGGAACGGAGAGGGCTTTGCCAGACTCGTCTAAGATAACGGTACTATGATCACGGTGCTTACTGAAAATATTTTAGGACTTTTTTTCATACATTTTCAACTCTAGATAAAATAGATAATAAACCCGATTAAAACCCAACAGAAGAATCTAATGTACAAAAAGCAGTACACAGACTTATTCAATTCGCACAGTCCTCCAACCTTCATTGCTATAAAGAATAGAAATATCTTCCCCTCCTCTTGACCACTGGAACAATAAGATGATCTTTGAATGTGAAGCAATAAGAAACAGATGTAAACGTCAGCTTTGCAACATGAGCTGTCTTTTCCCCTGGATGAAGACTGCTGAAAATCAGTGGGCCATTGCAGAGAAGTTGAATAAAAACCATAAGGCCCCCCGATAAGATAAGAATGAAATGTCTGATAGGAATGACCCATGCAAAATAATCTCCATTCGCTCCTGGGCTTTCTGGAGACCACTAGAGACTCACAAACTTTCAATCTGAATCAGATTTTAGGGCAAAGGGAATGGGGTCTGTAAGTAAACAGGCAGAAAACAGGAAGATTAGTAGATAAATGATCCCATTGCTCAATGAGGCAGGGGTTGTAGGACAAAGGCCAAGAAAAAGACGGAGGTATTCATTGCTTTTTCTTTGCATTAGTTGTTACCAGCAAAGTTTGACCTCAGGCCTCTGAGGACACTGAACCTAATAGGAGAATCTGAGCGAAGCATTACCCACAGCAGAGGAAGATGGAGTTAGGGAGCACTTAAGTCAACTGAACACACACAAGTCTATGGGATCAGTCACGATGCTTTTTATGGTGCTGATGGAGCCTGCCAATGTCTTTCAAAGACCAGTTTCTGTCATCTTCAAAGGTCACGGTGATCAGGGAGAGGTTCCTGTTGCCTGAAAGGCAAATGCAAACCCCATTTTCAAGAAAGGGGATTCAAGTAGCCGCAGGCCAGTCAGCCTCACTGCTGTCCCTGGGAAGGTTACAGAGCAAATCCTGCTTGAAGCTATTTCCAGCCAGACGAAAGATGAGAAGGTGATCGAGAGAAGCCAGAATGAATTTATCAAAGGCAAATCATGTCTGACCAACTTCATTCCCTTTTATGATGAAAAGACTGGTTCACTGGAAGAGGAGAAAGCAATGGATGTTGCCTACCTTCTTTTATCAGCAATACAGTGTTCCTTCTTGCTTAAATGTACATTATGTAGGGAACAATGCCGCTACGCTTTCCTCGCTCTATATACCAGCACAGTGCTACAACTTAATGAATCCTGAAAATTGTATTAAACAGCAAGCAAAGTAGAGAGCTATACTGCAGATCTTTCTGATAGGGGTCCTCCAATTTTAGGATTTTTCAAGATTTGGAGCTTGGCAGAATCACTTTAAGCATTAGATGTGCTTTATAGCACCTGGGAAGCAGATCTGGGATAACTTTGTTATAGAATTTCCTAGAGAGTAGGTAAGAAGTTCTAAGGAAAGGATATATTTTCCAAGTTCCAGCTTCCTCTTGCAGAGCACGTCTACAGCACTGATATCTAGATAACTGGATTCTGATCAAGATGAGGCATTCAGGAAAGGCTCCTCAAAAGACGAGGAAGAGTTTCAGGGTCAGCAAGAGCAAAGGAAAAAAAGCGATCTCTCCTAGTCCTGGTGTCAAACTATAGATAAGTAGTTTGGCACCTAACACCAAATTAAACCAAGTATTTGAGCTCTGTGCACAGCTCAAAGCAATGAATCACACTCTTTCCATGACATCTCTCCTATTAGAGCTGTCTTATCCACTTATATCCAACAGTTTCCTAATGGCTGCCAAACCAAGCTTCAGCTCTTGTGAGGAGGAACAACAACAGCACCATCCTTTTTTTTAAAAAACCCTGAACAGGCAAAAGCTGCCTCCAAAATAAAACAGAGACCTTTCTGAATCACCCTTTGGATTTTAATGAGATATACATACAGTTAACCTTGTATACCCTTGCTGGGTCAGGGCTTGCTGTGAAGATGTCAACACCCAATGGATTATGGTTGTAACTAACAAATCTTACGCAATCTTGTACTCATGAGAAGCCTTATATAGTAACTTAGGTACCGTTGGAGGGACAGGCACGTGAGCAACTTTCCTCAGCTGGTGGAATCCCGCTAACCTATTTGGGATCACTCAGAGGGAGCCCAGCGTGTCAGTGTCCGTGGAGATGATAGGCTCAAACTCTGCTGAGGGTTTTTCTGATGAGCGATCTGGCTGTTCCAGCACAGAAGATGTGCCCATAAAGGTGTCAAACAAAACTCCCTAATTAGAATGTTGATGCTTGCTTCTCTAGAAGACAGGGGAAAGAAAAGAGGGAGAACATCTTCTTACAGCCTCTGTTCTCTCTCCCAAGACTGAACAGATTTTAATTTTTTACTCTAATAACCAGAACTATAAAAGTCTTTTTCTTCTCAAAATATCGAACATCTTTTTAATAACATGTAATGAAGAGGCTGTGGTTAAATAATGCAGTTCTTTTTGCCCCAGTTCTGATACTTTTTTTATAGTGCTCATCTAAGTCACTAAAAGGAATTAATATTTTATTGCTTTCTATGAAAAATGCATAATGCCTCTCCCATAGCTTTTCAGCAAGGTTTCAAACTCTGGGCACTGCAGTTCAGAACAGGATTTCTTTCTGATTTTTCCTCTCACTGGAGTCAATTAGACCCTGTGGGAAAATCCCTAAATTATTTGTTAAACGATTAAAAATTTGTTAAAGAATTAAGAGGAGCCTTAAATTTGTCATGGAAACAGGTTTTGAACTTGCACGATTAAGCTACTGTCATGTTTTAATAAACCAGACATTTTAGTTTCTGCTTTTATACATCATCATATACTGACCCTTTCCAGAACTCCGGATTGAATAGCCCCCGATTTTTAGGAAGAAGGCTTTCTTTACAAAAATATACTCTCCTAAACCCTTTCTGTTATATCCTGTCTGTGCAACAGGCCAGCCAAACCCTGAGAACTAAGTATTTGCAAACAAGACTTCCTCAGACTAGCACTGTCAATTAAGCAAACATAACTGAACCGACAGGTCTATGTAATCAAAACTATCGTTGACATCTTGACGTTGGATGAAAAATAAGCAACCTCACTTGATTATATGAAGAGCTTAAGCAGCCAGATTAATTGCCAGACATCTAAAAATAAAGGAAGTATTCCAGGCTTCTAAAAACAAACAAAACCCCTCTCATATCCAGTAGTTTCTCAGGAGCAGATACTCTAGGATTTTTCCCAAGGGAACCATTTCACATAACGAGAGTGATCCTAATCCTGCAGTTTTTTACCCAGTTGAGAAGCTCTCCTTTAGACTTTTTTTGCATAAATAGCACCTAGTGTGAGGAATGGTTTGACTAAATGATTGGTAAATGTGGAATTCTGGACTTTAGATCTTTTGCAGAGATGTTGCTATTAATATTTAAGAATAATAAAAAAAAACCCCGTAGATTAACTCAGGACAGAAATAGCATTAACTGTGTTTCATTTTGTAAAGGCATTTTGAGCTGTCATCAGAACCAGCTATTGGAACGGAGCCTTAAGGATCCAATCTATTTTTGTGAGCCCAAAGTGACCATAATTCTGCAAAGAAAGACGATGAGGTATTTGCAACACCTGATGCCCAGGCTGTAGGGACCATCACAGCCCAATAAAATGCTCGGTGTACACTCTCCAAACAATGTACAGGAAGGTTAAACAAGAGAAAGATTTCCCAAGCCTTCTGAGGAGGGCTTTTCGCACAGATTTGTTTCTCCTGTAGCCAACCAGTGCTCTCTACCAAGCAGGAGTACCCACATCCCAAGTGAACGTTGTGTAAGGATCAGACTGCCTTCCACTCCAGAGTGGAAGTGGCCTCCTTGGCAGATGTTTCTGCCAAGTACATGTTCTGAAAGAGGAATCCACCTCCTCCAGTCTCCTTGATATCTTCTATGGGCAACACTGCCCTGAGATTCATTCCTCTGCCTGTACTATTAGAAGGACAGCAGTGCTACTGAAAACCCATTAAATGCATTTGCTTCCAGCATTCCTTCAATTACCATGTAAGCCTATCCAGCCTGTGCTGATGGATTCAGAGATATCCATGGCCATGCTATATATTGCTACGAGGAGATGTCTTATCTGCTCTTTATTTCTGAGTTATGCGGAAAATTGCAGATGGATCCAACTGAGGCAGAACGCTGTAGCAATAAAGCAGTATCAAGCTGTACAGACTACTCCTGCCTCATGTCAGATGAATTCACCTGACCTCTTACACCCCACCAAATGATAACCTGAAGGAACGCTGCGTGCCTCATCTTCCATTTTTTCTCTGTTCTCTGCATCAGAAATACAAGGGTGGAAATTCTGACTTACTAGATGCATGTTGTTAAGGGGTTCAGTGCCTCACCTATGCATTTATTTCTTCCCCCATTTTCCCTGGCTGCTTCTAAGGAGAAAGAGAATTTGACAGTAGTTCTTCATAAAAAACATAAGGCTGAGCAACAAAGTCTTATGCCTTTCTGCTTCTCCCTTTCCCCAGTGAGTGGGTCAGGCAGGGAGGCTGTTGCTCTGCATTTCTACTTGAGAAGTGCTCCTGAGCTTCACTGTTCCTCTGAAGCTTCAACCTTGTGAGCAGGCAACCAAGGGCTCCTCCTTCCAGTCATCCCAGGGGAGAGTGGGGGAAATAAAAATCTTTCTCCCCATAAAATCTCAATGTCTGACAACACGCATTTTTCCATCAGAAAACTGTTCTCTCAGACAGAAAACTCTTTGCTCAGAAAATTCCCAGTCATCCCTGGTTAAAATGTAATTTCCAAATCCTCACAAATAAAGAAAGACTGCCATCTTAATTGTTTGAAAGAAGGGATGTCTGGTCCTTATTTTTTTAATTCTCAGGAAGACAAATGAAGGAGGCTCCAGTAAAGAATCACTCAGTTTCTGAACCCAGAGCGTTATTTATTATCCCTGGGTAAACGTGCAGGAATTTGACTAATGCCATCAGGATTACTGCAAGTCAGCATGAGGGTAACTGAGGTCCAAGAGACCCACAGGGCAGCAGGGAAGACTGCTCAGTCCTGGATGGTACCTGGGTGCAGAATTTGATCCTAGATCAGAAGTGAAAATGAATAGGCTAGGACCTTCCAGCGGACTCAAATTTAAATTAAAAATATAAATTAGAAAGTTATTTAAAACCTGGCAGGGGCCTTTCTGCAGACCCCAGCCACAGCAGCTGTTCTTTTTTATAATCAGGGTTTTATAATCAGGTAAAATTCATGGTGAGGTTACTGAAAACCTAAACACTTCCGAGGATTTAGCATTTATATGCTCCAAAGTCAGAGCGATGGGTGTACTGCCCATCAAATCAGGGGCACAGGCCCCTATTGCAATTCAGATAAATGTGTGGGGAAGAAAAGGTAGGGATCATCATGAAATGCATTTCTTTCTGCGCTGTTCCCAATTGACCACCATTAACTGCAAAAGCAGAACCCCACCAGGGAATTCCATGAGAACTCCCAAGCATTGCACGTTGCCAAAAACATCTCATTGGTATCTTCGGAAGAAGACCGATGTCTCCACAGGGGGAACAAAAAAAAAACAAAACAAACCAACCCAAAAAAAGGTAGAGACTTACTTTTTTCCTTCTATGCTCATTATGGAGGCACTACACTTGGTCCCAAGTTCAAATTCTTACCCTAGACACAAAGAATGCTGCTTCCAGAGAAGGCTGAACTTACACATGAGCTCATTAGTACATTTCCACGAGGAATCGCTGTGTTTGTGTATTCTTGGTAGATGCTGAAAAAAAGGGAAGCCTGCTTGTTCAAAACAGGTTCTAACCACTTGTCAGGATCGCACTTTTCAAGGCGCCTGACTTTAGATATTCAAAATGAATGCGCTTCTGAATCATTAGTCCTTTTCTTCTTCAAAACTGAGATGCACAAATCATGCCAACCTGACTGGCATTAAAGGGAACGTTCTGCTGAGTACAAAGATCTTCTGATCAAGACATAAAGGAGGTAAAATGCTTTACCAGTAAAGTGACAGCAGGTGAATACCTCGGGCTTCATGTAAAACAAAAGGTATATTGAGCCTAAATGCTTCGGATGAAAGAATCCTTTCATTTTGTGGTAGTTGGGGAACAAATTAAGTAGGTAGGCTCTTTCTCGGAATATAACCATCTTTTCTCTCTCTGTAATATTAAGTCAGGTTAGATTTAATATTGAAAGTTTGCCAGAGCTGTCTGCAAGTCCCTATTTTGAAGGGTCTTATATGAAATAATTATTCCATATTTCAGCAATGTCTTCCACCCAAACTTCTTGACTCACCTTTAGAATTGCTGTTGGATTCACCTTTACTCTGTCCAGATAACGTGGGTAGTTATTGAAAACAAACAACTGTAGGATTTGTAAAAATCTTCAGGTGTATGTTTACATGCACCTTTGGTTGCAGGGCTGTGCTTGCTTACAGAATTCTTCACTGGTCATAGAAACGTTTCCTTGTAAATTTATGGAATAAAAGGATTTTGAACCATGTAGAGAGTTTTTGCGTGATGCATCTGAAAATGCATGTTAAAAATGTTGTGTTCACTATTCTCTTTTCATGGATTACTTTCCCACTTTAGTGGTTTCAGGCACTGGAGAGCAAATGACCAACACACATCGAGAACAGCGAAGGGTGGAAGGCTGACAAGCAGTTCAGAGACAGTCCGTAAAATAACATGATTTCACATCTGCTTTTCACTGTGATGTTTCAAATATTTATTTCAAGAGAAATCAGGACTGGATGACTCCAGAGTAGGAGGAAGATTTGTTCTATAATTTACTCACAGAAAACATCTCAGTGGGCTTTACAACAAGGCTTTGGAAGATGAGCAGTCCTATTTTTGGTGCAGGGATATTCAGCACTATCTGTAAGTCAGCCCCTTGCTATTTTCTCCAGACAAACTATGAAAAACCAAATGTTCCCCTAAAAAGCATACAGCTTTGGAACAAGCCAGCCTTAGTGATAGTCCCCTTTTTGTAGATGGGGAAAAGACCCATCAAGCTCAGGACCTAAGAACACAGAGCATAACAGTGGAAGAGGGAACCCCAGAGCTGAGATTTATCTTTGCCTCAGTCCAATGCTCTAATAAACCCATATCCATGTGCAGCAATGTGCCATCACTCTTCTCACATAGGGGGCACCTCAGCTGGCCATTCATGGATGCAGCATTCAGCTAAGGGACCTCTAGCTAGAGGGGAAGGGGCAGATAGAGATTTGTGCCTTCAAGGTAGATTTGTTTCAGAGAAGAACCTCTCTTAAAAAAGCTTATCCCTGACCTCCCCCCAAAACCCTATTCTCCTCCTGGAGATCTCCAACTTGCAGGTGTTTTTCAGGCAGAGAGAATGATAATACTATGAATCTACAGAAATATTTCCCATCCATTAATGCAATCAGAGGGAAAGTCAAGAAACAAAGTCCTGCCTTCAGAGAAGGATGCAATTTTTTTTTTTCCCATATGGCAGAGTACACCTGCCCTGCCCGTACTTATACCACCATCACTCAGAAGTAATTCATCTGAGAAGAACAGAGTGCTGAACCCAGAGATAACAGGATCAGGCCCACAGGCTCTTTAAAGGACAAAGGCAACAGTATATTCCAAGACTCAGCTCCCATTTCACAACAGCCGGATGGAAAGAAAGCAAAAGGCTCCGAGTCTGCCACGCTTCTCAGAGCTTCAGAGACACTAAAGAGAATGTGAGAGCACCAAGTATAGGTTTTGTAATTTAATTTATGTTTATTTTGGTCCAAGGTTGAGGTCAATGCACAATGAGGAGGTTATCAGATGACTCATATTAGCCTGAGCACTGCGCTGGGATAAAGTTAGTACTGTGCCTACTGGGAAGATGTGAGATTGTCAGATGGCCAGAGTACAGCCTTATATAATTCATTTCTATTCCTGAAGTAATTTTCTTGACCAAGTCTGAGAAGGGAAGGAACATTCTTTTGTCATGGGGGGAAATCTGGGCTTTACATGCAATGTGCTCAGCTGAATTGACGGGAAATCTCATTCAATTGCATTATTAATTTAACTCACTTGCACAGTTTAACACTTACCATGATGACAAGACATAACCAGTGATATCCAGATTCTTTTTCTTCTACCTGACCAAACACAGATGTACATTTCTAAGCGGAACCTTGCTGCTGTTGTGCCTAATTAATAAAATAAGCAGTAGGAGTAGGACAAAAAGTGAAAGATCCCAATTTTTTTGTTTCATTTAAGTCCAAAGCAAAACCTCTGTGTTTTCTCCATGAAAACAAATAGGACTCCTGAGTGTCATGGGGGAGACACAAAATTTAAAAGATGACCCAGACAGGATGTCAGGGAAATGTGAAACAGATGCTGTATTCATATATTTGAACATAGACCTACAGGAAATCCAGTCAAAATGTTTTAACGATAATAATCTATCCTTTTAGATTAAACATAAAAATAACTTAAAAGAAAAACAGCTATTTCAGGGACCCTCTTAAAAATAGATTATGTTCGTCAGGAAGCAATACCTGCAAATACTGGGGGCTTAATTGGTCAGAAAGTGCGTTGCTCTGTTGGGCTATAGAGAGGGTCATCCTACTACACGGACTGTATTTTTGCCTACAGTTATTACACCAGAGTCATGGGACCAAGGGATTGAAGTCCACAACATGAATTTCTCTTATTTAACAAACCTGAAACTCCCCAGATGGGTCTGCTCTTCAGAACTGGAAATGGGACAGGTCTGACATCTCCACGAGGAGCTGCTCTCTCCAGAATTCCCTGACGAGACCCATGGAGAATTTTTGAGTATTTGGAGATACTTCTTACTTCAATGCCATGCCCAAGACTACCACATGTGTAGTGTGTCACCTTACAGGCTTGCACTGGTGAGTGCACGTGACTGGATCAGCATGGGGAGACAGCATCTAGGTGCTGCTTCCAGCCAATTCTTATGAGATTGACTTTGCTTGTGGGAAACGCACCAAAATACACGGTGCATGGACACTTTGTTTCATTAATTTTTCATAAGTGTTTCCGACCAGAAGCTTCACAACTCTTCACTTATGTCCCAACAGGAGCTTTCTGAGACCTCCCCTATACTGAATCTGCTGTGAATGTGAGAGGATGCTACTCTTTTTTGATGTGTAAGTAACACTGCTTATGTCCAGAGCTGGAATATGATTAGCTTCAGTCCAGCTGCAGGGAATGAAATGAAGTCCCTGTCCAGAAAATTGCTCTTCTTTGCTCTGCCTGTCTTCATCTTCATAATGTGTGGTCCCTCCACCCCAAATTTCACAGTTGCTGAGATACAGTATGCTTTCTTTGTCTTGGCCCTCACTGACAAGCTCTTTCAGGCTTCTCTGTCTGAAGAGACAGGTCAGAGAGACACAAGTCATGAATCTTATGAGAAGTCTCAAGCCACACAACCCCATGGGATGAGACTGCACGGATCTGAAGGTGCTGAGGAAGCTGGATGATATCATAGTGGGAACAGACTTATCATATCTGAAAGGCAGATTGGGGATTTTCCGGGTGACTGAGAAAAGCTAATATTGCACTTGCCTTCAAAAAGAGCAAGAAGACCTATCCAGTGCACTACAAGTCAGTCAGCATCACACCAATCCCTGGGAAGATCTAGGAGCAGGTCCTGTTGGAAGCCATTTCTGAGCTTATGAAGGAGAAAAAGGTGACTGGGAACTATCAACATGGATTTACCATGGGTAAAGCAAACCCAAACAACCTGATTAGGTTCTATGGTGAAAAGACTAGATATATAGTGAGGAGAAGGCTGAGGATGATGTTTTTCTTGACTTCAGCAAACCTTTCAATGTGTTCTCACACAATATCCTTAGATCCAAGTTGGGAAGTTATAGTCTACATGGGCAGACCATTAGCTGGATGAAAGATTGGCTGTACTGCTTGGATCAAAAGGGTATTTGTAAATGGTTTGTGCTCTACCTGGAGGCTGGTTACAAGTGGAGTGTTGCAGGAATCTATTCTGTCAATAGCCCTATCCAGTTGTGTTCAATATCTTCATCAAAGGTGTGCAAGAGGAGAAAGAGTGCATCCTCATAAAGTTTGCAAATGATACCAAACTGGGTACAGAGTTGTTAACACAAGGGCACAGCCACCATTCAGAGGGGCCTAAACAGGCTGGAAGAAATGACTACAGGAACATCAAGAAATTTGACTTAACAAATGAAAAAATCTTGCATCTGAGATGAACTAACTACATGCTAAGATTTGACTGGCTCTGAAAAGCAACTGGAAGTCCTAGTGAACTAAACAGAAATTGGCAGCACACTACAGCCATGATGAAGGCTAACAGTATACTATGGTGAATTAACAAGACCATAGCCTATAGACAAAGTAAAATCATTATTTCCTTTACTAGGTGCTCATGAGGCCTCATCTGGAATACCATTCCCAGGTTTTGATCCGTCAGCGCAAGAAGGATCCTGACAAACTGGAACAAGTTCAGTGGAGGGGCATTAAGATTGTCCAAGGGCTAGAGAATTTGTCCTGTGAGGAGAGGCTGAGAGAATGGAGCTTGATTACACTGGAGAAGATAAAGCTTTGGCGATACCTTAAAGCCACCTTCCAATTTCCGACAGGCTGATACTGAGAATAAGGAACCAGGGCCAGGTTCCCAGCTACAGAACAACAGGTAATGGTCAGAAATGGTTCTTATTGGATGTTAAGGGTGGGAAAAATTTCACAGCAATAGGAACCGGTTGCCCAGTTGTCCTGTCTCTATCCTTAAAGGTTTACAAGAGCCAGCTTGGCAGAGTTCTGCACAACCTGGTCTGATTTTAGTTGATCTTGTTTTGGGCAGCAAGTTGGACTATTGACCCACAGAAATCCCTCCTAACCCAAATCATTCTGTGCCTCTAAGGTGAATCACACCATAAAGTGGTAGCTGTTTAGAAGCCTGTGTAGCACTGAATTGCTTTGTGGTCTGTGCAAACATATAAAACCTAATAAAGGACAGTATATGACTCCCCTGCTTCTGAGGCTTCCCAAAACCATCACCTGGAAACACTGGGAAACTAAGACCACAAGGCTTTTTCTTGAAGCAATACATCCATAGTGTAATATTCACATTTTCAGGAAAAACATTGGGGTTTAGGGCTTTCAGAAGAGAGGAAAAAGAATCTGAGCCACTCAGTTTTCAAACAGGCAGTAACTCTCATAAGCAATTCTGATCTCCAATTTGAAGCCTGATTATCCTAAGGATCAGTGGAACAAAAGCCTTTTAATCTTTTCTAGAAGCATAGGTGCCAAATATAGATCTGGCTTAAACTATTAAAGTATAATATGCTAATTCATTTTAAAGGCAACAAACCAATTAATCTTGATTTTTGCAGTTGTAGGCACATTCTCTTCTTTAGTCTTGGATTTCTGCAACACTTCTTCATGCTACCTGTTGTGGGATGATGAGTTAACACAGATGACAGGATATAATTTTCAAAGGTTCCTGCGTCACAGAAACTCCATCTTTGGAGGTCTTCAAGATTCAAATAGACAAAGCCATGACTGATGTGACCTAGTGTTGGCTGGCAGTTTGCTCTTGCAGGAGGACAGACTAGAGATTTCCAGAGGCAACTTCCAGCCAACACTTCTATGATTTTTCAAAAGCCCCTCAACATAACTCTGGTAACTCACGGGTCATATAGAAGTGCATACAGAAGTCATATAGAATGGACCTTTTAAAAGTCTGCAACCACTCCACTTATCATCCTAATCACAAAAGTCATTTTCTCCAACACACACGTTTTCCAGCAGTAAGATGAGGAGTCAAATCTGCATGAGCAAGAGCAAACTCTGGAGTCAAGGGACTGATATTTCCTCATGCAATCTCTGTTAAGGGGTCAGATACAAAAATTGCTGTGCATGTCAGCTTGAAAAAAAGGTCTTTTTCTTGCTAATTTTTCTTGCCTTCAATGAAAAAAAAAAAAAAGTAAAAAAAGGGCTATTTGAAAAGTCTCCCGGGTACATCTGTATAAAACAGATTATGCTTCTTTTTCGTTAATTTCAGATCAAAGCTTTTCATTTTTTAAGTAGGGAACCAAAGGGATCAGGTAGAGTAAATATCCTCTTCTCTCCAATTTCATGTGCAAACAGCTGACTCTTCAGGCGGATAAGACACGATTTAGTAATTTTACTATAAAAGAAAAAATCTGCATTTATATCCTGTTCTTCACATGGATGACTTAGCTCTTTCTCAGTATTTCTTCAGTGGGATGATTATAGCTAACTAGAGATGGCCTGGCTGATAACTGCCAGAGTCCTGGAGATCACTACCATGGATGGACTGAGCAGGAGAGAGGGAAACAGGTTTGTAGGATCAGAGTAGGTCTCATGTGATGCATTGTACTGGTCACTGCTAAGCCCCATTCCTTGCACATAGGACATACCTACAATTCCTCCTGCTCCATGTAGTCACATGAATAATGCCTCATTAATTAACAAAGCATTCCTGGTTCTACTTTTCTATCTATAGTTCCATATCTTTTCTTTTCTATTCTGTCTGCTCCATCTGTCCATCCTGTAGAAGGCAGCCTGCCTTGCACACAGGATTTCACATGGTTGATGAAACCAAGTGATGTTAGAGAGGTTAGGAATTCCACAGCATTTTGTGCTGTTAAGCTGTTATGGCCAGCTCAAAGGGGAATATATTGTGCTGTCTGGCAGTGTCCTAACAACTGTTTCTTCATGTCCTAGGAGACCTAGTCATAGCCTCTGTCAGAGCTCTGCTGGGACATTGTGATTCCACATCTATTAATACTCTAAGCTGTTTCTGGAAGACGCTATCTTCTTCCAAGTTCTTAGTAACTTCCTAAGTACTCAGATATCCTAGAAAGATTTAGGTTGGAAAGGACCTCTACAAGTCTCTATTCAAACCCACTGCAATCAGCAGAATCTATTTCAAAGCTAGAGTAAGTTGCTCAGGGCTGTGTCCATGTGAATTTTGAGTATTTCCCAGCTTGGAGATCCCACAACATCTCCAGGCATCAGTTCCAGCTCTGCAACACTCCTGGAGTAGAGGGACAGGTGGAAGGAATGTCCTTCTGTCTGGTGAGAATTTCCTTTGTTGCAGCTTGTGCCCATCATTTCTTTCCCTTCCACTGTGCACCTCTGCAGAACCTGTCTTCTGTATAACTCTGCTCTTTCCATTTGGTAGAGGAAAACTGTAATTAGAGCTCACAAACACCTCCTCTAATTCAGACTGAACAAACCCAGCACCCTCAGCCTCTCTTGGTACATCACGTGCTCCAGCCCCCAACCATTTTAGTTTCTCTCCATTGAACTCACTCCAGTTAGTTGATACCTCTCCTAGATGGGGAGACCTAAAACTGAGAACAGCACTCCAGATGTGACTGAGTGCTGAGTAGAGCAGAATGATCATTTCTTCTAAGATGCTGGCTATGCTTTCAATAGCACATCTCAACATTCAACTGTCCCTCTTCACTGCAACTACTGACATGTTCAACTTGTCCAGCAGGAATCCCAAGCTTTTCCATGCAGAACTGCTCACTAGCCAGTCAGTGGCCAGCACGTGGAGTCATTCCATCCCAGAGCCTCCCATTTGTCTTTGTTGACCATAATGAGGTTGTGGTTGACCCCATCCATCAGCTCATGAAAGTCTACATTACATTCATGGTTCAATAGGTTCCTAGGCTTAACACAGGAAGAACTAGATGAAGTGTCATACCCACCACCATTAAACATGTTAGACTAGACATGCTATTTATTCTATGACATCTGCAAAAATAAAGTGCGCAGATACTTCAAGTCCATATTATAATATCACCCAAAGTTCCCCAGCAACACACCAGCAGTATCGTGCTCCACTGCTGTACAAACACTTACAGAGACTGTTCTTGTCCAAACCAGTCATTCAGATTTAGATCCCATGCAGCTGAGGTCTGTCGTACTCCTACTTTGAAGTTTGTCTGCTGATGAGAAGTGCATAACCAGTCAAGTTTTGCTCCCAACAGTTGTATCAAAAATAAAAATTTTGATCATGACATCAGACCAACATTTTTGCACCAGCTGCCAACCTTCAGAGAGCTTCCCTAACCAAGGCAGAAAAACTTAAGGCCAAAGATTTATAATAAGAATGCTATTATGGAATTTAACTCCACAAAAGCCTGGAGCTCTTCCCACCTAGAAGATGGGAACTATACAAGTGCACATTTGGAGACTCAGCTTCAATCTGAGCAGTATCATTATGGAGCTGGATTTATTACTGGAAATGGGGGAGAAATCCATTTCAGACATGTCTGTTATCTATTCCTCAGCTTTTTACTAGTTTGATAACAATCTGCTAACACTATGCTTTTTTATGCTGGCTTCCAAAGTTGTCAAAAACTATCATTTAACGCACAGATAAGATCATGGCCTTGTACACAAAGTAACATATTCGGCTGAGAGGCCCTTTGATTTATTTGGTAACTGAAATGTGGTAACCCTGGAAGTTACACAGCAAGATTAAAGTGAAGATGATCCAATAAGCCGCAGATTTGTCAAATTCATTCTAAGTAGCATAGCTTTAGGAGAAGATAGGTCCAACTCTCAATCTGGCATACTTTATGTTAATATAAACTATATTTTACAATAATTGAGCCTGTCTACATTGACATTTTTAGAACAGTTTCACAAACTTAATAGGAGCATATGCAAAGTCACCGTTTGTCCAAGAATCTCAAGGCACCAACCACTCACAGCCAAGCTCCAGCAACTTTTCACATCTGTGAGATGAGAATGACTCCCCAGGAGCACTGATACTCCCACGCGGGATGCAAGGGGCTTCGGTAAGATGCTGAACAGCATCTGAACAAAATCAGCCTTAGAAACCTTCACTGGCTCAGATCCTGGCGGCTCTCATGCCAGGACTTCTACAAACAGGTCATAAAACATGGCCTCAGAGCAGGATCCACGCTAAAAATATTCCATAACCGTTTTTTTGCTCAACTGCCCCCTGATTTCTCTCTGACCAATGGCTGCCCTTGCTTCTCTAGCAGCCATCAGTGCCACCACTGGCCAATTTCAACAAAACGCAACTGAAAAGCATAAATCACTGATACAGAAAGTGTATTTCTGTATCTTTTTCCACATTTTCCACAGAGGAGAAAAAACCTAGAAGTTTCCCATCTAAAGGAAAAAAACCTCAACTTTATTAACATAGAAGAATATTTACACAGTCCATCCATGAATACATGCACAGGAAAGAGGATTTGGTCGATTCCAGTGCTCAGATTGCTCCTTATGTGTGTAGTGGGATGTCTGTATATGTGTTCCTTAGGAAAACAGAAGACTTGTAGTGGCTAGATAAGTCACTAGTCAGTGTGAAAAGACACACATAGTGACTGAATTTTGATCTGTACTTAAGAAATTCAACAAAAGGTTTTTCCTGCTGGATGGCCGCTTTTTAAGTCTGCTGTGAGCTTGTGTAAGTGTTACTATTTTTGAAAGCCATGGAGACACATTTTGGGCTAAAACTCTGGCTGCCTATTTCACTGGATGTTCCTGGCTTTAGTCAGTTGATGAATAAAGACAGAACTGGGGGGCAGGGAGATACAACTCAACTAGTTGGAAAATAGAATTATTTTTCTGACGAATTATGTAGCTTTCTTGTATAGTTTTCAAAAATTACTTACAAGGAATGAGTGAGAGTTGCATTTCTCAACCTGAAAAGACCTAAGGCTTTGGGAAAACCTTGTCTCAGAGGGGAACACAAGCTGAAATCACCCTTACACACAGAGTCATGGATTTCAAGATTATAGGAATGATTCTTGAAATACAGGGATAATTTAGTTTTTCTATGGTAGTAGGCTTATTTTCTTGTCTGAATGGTTGGTTTGGGGGAGGGGGGAAGAAAGAATCCAACAAAGCACTTTATTTTAGAATTCTCCAAGAAAGATTTGGAAAAGTTTAACAACAACAACAAAACCCAACAACAAAACAACACAAAACTTCATGGCTAATTAAAATAAATAAATGGGCACTTCCTCATAGAGAAAGAAAACAACAAAAGCAACCCTACAACAAATAAATTCTGAAGTTCATTTAGAATTTCTGGAGCAAGCACATCTCTTCAGTATCTACAGTAAGCCACGATGTTGGAACTAAGGAGATTTGTCAGCAATTTCAGCCAGGTGCACTAAACCACAGGGATTAAAAAGCACTTCAACGCTGAGCACTTCTAATACCCAGCTGATCCCTGAGAAATCTGAAGATAAGCAGCAGCTGAGGCAGAGCAGCCTCAGGGTGGTTTAAAGTGATTAAACAAGAGCACAAACATCTAGGGAGAAAAGACAATCCCTTAAATGAAAAGGATGGCTAGTGAGCTCTTGCTCTTTAGCAGATTTGTTTTTCCTTGGAGGGTGCTGGAGGTGTAGAGCATAGTGGCTGTCCTGGCCTCAGGGTGGCACAGTAGGAACAGAAACTCCATCTCCTGGGTGAAGTCCAGCTCCCTGTATGTAAAAGCCAGTGGATAGCTGGCCTTACTACCTCTACCCCGCTGGAGAATGCCTGGAGCTATCTATCAAAACTACCCTGCAGCCACGGATGGGTAGGCTGAGTCTGTCTGGTCTGGGGGTTGAAGAGCACCTCCAGCACAAGCCCAAACCTAGGGAGGTGCACAAACAACTTCATGAACGCTTGCGGAGTGAGAACTCGTAACTAGCTGAGGAACAGAAACTCACCAAGAGAAGGGAGGCATCTTCCACTTTTTTCCATTTCAGTTCTTTAGGACACTTTAGTTTTCACTCCATTGCACTGCCTCTCGTAAAGAAGGGCATCGCTTATGTTACAATCAGGAACCACGAGTCTAGCAGATATGTAAATGTGTAACTAAAAGGATTAAGGGCACTTTTTGCAGAAACAAGCAAAAAGAAGCAGTGACGAATACCATCAGAAAGAACCTGTTTACAATTCTGCAAAATAAATGGAGGAGTTGCAAAAGCTTCTGCATTTACCTTCCCCAATCCACTCAAAGAGTTATCAGCACAAACCATCCCTACTGATCAAACAGAAGGACACTCCAAGTCAAGGCCTCAGATGAAAGAGTCACCAAGAGTGCACCAAGAGTTCCCTTCCGAGCAACCACTGAACACCACTAGGGACCACCCAAGACCTTCCATGAAGCCCCTAATGGACTTAATGCGTATGTGACAGGGTGGTAGGAATATTATAATGAGTTATGGGAAATGTAATGACTATGCATATTCTGTATAGATATAAGTTTCTGTGAATCTTGCGTTCAGCGGACATGTTGGGTGGAGAGATCCCCCATGATCCTGGCGCCAAATAAAAGAATGCCTGCTTCTTAAGATTATTCCCGATTTTGGTGACACATATGGACAGAGGTGCTTTGTCATCCAGTAGCAGCCTCCACCTGGAGAGTCTAAGACAAAAAATTGGTTCATGGAGCCCAGTTTCCTCTGTCTGCAGCACCGGTGAAGAATTGTATTAGACTGTCCTCCAATTCAAAGCCTGCACCAGCTCCTGTCCTCACTTGTTCAGCCATCAGGCTTTCTCACAACTGTATGCTGATAACATGCAAAAGCTGTCTAAACTGATCTAGAAATATCTTCAGGCTCTGGTTAGACTGGTAAGGGTTCTTGAGTGACTACCATCCACTGCAAACACATATGTAGATGTCATTGTTTGGCACCTAAGTCCTTGTTTTCCCAGCAATCACAGTAACCACCCCATCACTCAATACGTCACAGTGGTTTGATTTAGATTCAGCTTTTTCAAATAAAGAAAGTAAGCAGGATGGTACTTTTCCTTCCTGTAAGAGCACAGCCTACAAGGCAGATCACAATATTGTCAAGGGAGAGGCCTGAGCAAGAGGCAGCAGCTACTCAACAAAATCAATTAGTACTTCTGTGGAAATTAAGATAGCAAGGCACTTCTTAGGGTCATCTACATCAATTCCCTAGGCCATAACTTCAAACTTAGATCACGTTGCTCAACACTTACCTCCTTTTGAAACTCTATGAGGGTGGAGATTTCACTGCCTCTTGGAGCTTTGCTGACATTGAACCACTCTCACAGTGACTATGTTTCATGGTGGATATGTTTTTCCTTACATCTTTTCAGAATAGATACAGGAGTCATCATTACAAACTTGAAATTGCAGTCTTGGAGCTTTTTACTTCCCACACAAGAAGATTTAGACTGGAGCTATGCACAGCTGCGTATCTGGATAGAAATCTGAAATTAGTAATATCTTCTCTAGTTTCAAATTTACATTTACCCTCTCTTGCTGAAAATGTCTAAAATACACAGGTTCCTGCCTGAAGACAGGATGCTACGGTTTGCAGATAAAACAAATTAAAAAAACCCAAAATAATTAAAACTTCCTAATCACAATCCATAAGAGAGAGAGAGAGAAAGTAAATATCCACAGGTAGTTCCCTTTATTGACTACCTTTTAACATCCCATTCAGACCAAACAAAATCCCATCAGCTGTTCTTGGCCCTTAGGATAAACATGCTACATTCTTTCTACAGTTTCCTGTAACTTTAAAGTCCCCAGTGAGAAACATTAACAGAATTCATTTTTTGTTTAAACTCTGTATAATGCTGACAATACTCTCAGGAGAAAAGGCTTTGCACGTTTATAAGCGAGGAATACAAGTATTTGCACTGTAAAGCAAGATTGCAAGGAACTTCTCTTTTGAGCCTTCACCACCAGAAGGACAGAAGTTCCTCTAGAAAAAAAAAAAAAAAACCAAAAAAGAAAATGCATATCTAATTTCAGCTGAATGTTAAGACAGCAACAAAGTTCCCCCTACTCAAGTCTGCCTGCTGGTATGTTAAATAACATTAGAGTGTGTGGTTCTACCACGCTTCTAGCCTAAGTATATTCACCAGTCATTTCTGTGTTGTTATTGTCGAAGGGTATATCAATATAATCTGTCTTAGCCCCATAAACTCGCAGAGTACCTGCGTTACTCATTTTAAACTTGATTTTTAAAGATGTTTTTCCTCTCTGCAAAGGCCATGACATATTTGCATGCTGAAAATATATCTGCACACTACATCCTAGCTCTCTCACACAGAGACTTGGTGCAGTGATGCAGGGATCATGACAGTGATGAGAGGTGATGGCTTTACCCACAGCCTTGAGAAAGTCACTGTGCTTCCTTCATTTGGATCAGAACCATGCTTCTGAAGCTAGACTCCTGACCATACCCACTTACTGTCCTTTGAGTCATGTCATGGGCCAGCCTCATGGAGGGTGAATCTAATAACTTCCAGATGAGGCAATCTTAATGAATTCAACTGCTGCCAAGCTGCCTTCAATCTCCACATCCCCAACAAGCTCTTCCATATTTGTGAGCATGAGGTCCAGCAGAGCACCTCTCCTCATTGGCTCCTCTACCACTTGGGTAAGGCAGTTGTCATCAGTGCTCTACAGAAACCTACTGGATTGCTTATGTCCTGCTGCATTACACCTTCAGCAAATATTAGTGTGGTTTAAGTCCTCCATGAGGCCCAGGGCCTGGGAACATGAGGCTGTTCCTATTTGTCTATAGAGGGCCTCATCCAGTTGTTCTTCCTGGTCAGGTGGCCTATAGCACTACAATGTCACACTTATCTGTGCTCTCTTTACTCCTCACCCATAAGGTCTCAGTTGGCCTGTCATCCATCCCCAGGGTGCTCCAGCTGCTCTCTCACATAAAAGGCAACTCCTGGTCCTAAAGAACCTGTATCCCACCATCACAACACTCCAGGCTCTGTGATCCCCATGGGTTCATAGGCCTGGAATTGCACACACGTGTCTTAACTCCTCATATTTATTTCCCAAGTCACTTGCATTGGTACACAGGTACTTCAGGGAGGCACCCTGGCATATTCATTTTCCAGGAAAAGTCTGTTTCCCTTCCCTGACCCACTCAGTAGGGCCTTGTGGGAACTTCCTTGCCTATATGCAAATATTGAAGGTGACCCCACTTAAGCCTTGATTTGTTGATTTTGTCTTCCCTTTCATACACATCACATTTGCTCATCAGTCCCGTACATCACTCCTTCACAGGGTTGCTGTTAACTCTCCCTCCCACATAATTCCTAATTTAAGACCTTCTTACCAAGTCAACCATCCTGCTGGCAAAGATGCCTTTGTTCTGCTTAGTGAGGTGGATCCCATCTCTCCCAAGCAGACATTGATCCTCAAAACATGGTCCCACGGTCCAAACCAAAACCTTGTCACTGACACCAGATCTGCAATCAGTTGTTGACACACTCTTCCCCTCACCACCAGGACTGAAGACAAGACCACCTGGACCTGATTGCCTCCCATCACTCCTCCACTTTGTGACACAGCTCTTCAACAACAGCAACACCTCCTGCAGGACAGAAGGCCATCTCTTCCAGCCTCAGAGAAGTCACAGGCACTCCCTTGCAGCCTGAGACCTACATTTACCATCCAAACCTCCACCTGGGCAGAAATCTCTGCATTACCAGGAAGATCTGCTCCATCACCTACTGGGGAAAGCACCCTGTGACACACCACCACCACACCTGAAAGCATTTAAGCTGACCTGAACTCAGATGAGGACCTCTTATTTGCATCCTTCTCAGCAACCTGCTGTCTCTGCTGGCTGTGCTCAAGACCTGGCTCTCATATAAGTCTTTCTCACACTAGCTGAAAGGGTGCTTGACTCTCCCTAATGAGGGGGCAGCTACAACAAGGCTCCAGGCATCCTTGGGTCAAGGATGGCTGACCAAGCTTGTCAGAAGCTGCTAGAACTCCTAACAAAGCTCGTTTTAATTATGTGCCTGCACAATAGTTGTTCTGCTAACATACATCATCAGCCAAATATATTGTGAATCATTGATAAAATGTGCAACCTGAGAACTATCTTTTGAGGTTTGTTTTTTTTTTTTTTTTTTTATTTGGATTGTTTCATATGGCTGATAATTCTAACTTTAAAGCTGTCAAGAACACAAGGAAACCATTCAGGGAAGAAAAAGACAAATCTTGGGGTTTCTTAAGAATTTAGGCAATGCAAAACTGCCATAAATGCAGAGCACAAAGGCCTCTGTTTTCGGATTGTTTCCTTAAATCTTGCAAATACTTAAGTGTTTTGCTTTGCACTTACTCCACCTAGACTGGGATGACCTGCCTGACCTGTTGCCTTGCATTCATTTAAACTTACAGTGACCTCCAAACAATTATGTCCCTTTTGGCAACTGGTGGACTCCACCAGTGAGCTGATAAGAGTCCTCAGTCAGACAATTCACTATATACATGCTCCATGTGGTGCCTGTTGGTGCTAAGGAATGGAATTTCCTTCTTTTTCCATGGGATGTTTCTCCAGGGAGAGCTGGCTTGAGGCTGCTCGTTCATCTGAGGAGCATCCATCTGAAAGCATGAAGCTTTTCACCCTCTCCCTGCGGTGGCAGTGGTAGCTGACCCCACAGCGAGGGGGAGCGGGTGGCAGCAGTACAGCTTCTCACCCTCTCCCTGCAGTGGCAGTGGTAGCTGACCCCACAGTGAGGGGGAGCGGGTGGCAGCAGTACATTGGGTGGTTGTGTTAATAATGGAAGAAATAAGGCAGAGCTTTTTAAAGGATATGCTAAGCGAAATCTCTAGGGAGCAGATTTCTTCACTGCAATTTGTCACAACCCAAAATTCCACAGCTGGAAAATGTTCCCGTTTTGCGCAGAACTTTTTCTTTCAAAATTAAAAATTTCAGTGACACGGTCTGAATCCTGAGCCTTACTTAAAGTGCCTCACATGTGCAAGCATAGAACAGATTTTCTGTACCATGAAGAACTGCTCCAAAACCTCTCAGGGCTCCTACTGTAGAGAGTTGCCAGTAAGTCATAAGGAACTCCTTTGCCTTTCCCCTTGAGACAGGACACAAAGTTTGCCCAAGAGCCATGCACTGCAGGAGCCAGAGGCCACCAAGCCTTGGGACTGGGTTGAAGTGAAGCCAACCTCTGCATATGTTCTTACAGGAGTTTTCTGAAAGCAATATGCCATCAGATGCTGCATTTTTGAAGCTAGAATTTTTTTTCTGTGAAAGCGTGGTTCTTTGGAAAACACTAATGCAGCTTTCTTCTTGCTATTTCTTCTACAGAGAAAGGTCAACCTTCCACCCCTCAAGAAACTCTAGAATAGGCTGGCACAGGACTGACTGACAGGAATGCTGCAGGCTCAAGTGTTTACATGGGTAAAAACTAATTTTGCAAAAATCGATAATTCCTTCTAAGGTTTCTCAGCCTGTTGACAATCGATTGTAACGTCCTTGCCTGTGGACTCAACAGACATTTCATTCAACCTGGCAGAAACAAACTCTCCTTATACTCCAAAATTAGCTGAGGTAGATGCTAATTTGTGCGTTACCCAACCTCCCTGGCCCCATAACCTTATTTTCAACGCTGATGACTACTCAAATGAAGCCAAACTTTTTCCAAATCTTTTTCTTCTTTAAGGACTTATGTTCAGGTTTTTTACAGACACTGTCTTGCACAAAACACTGTCTCTTTAGGGGAAGAGGGCAAGGGGATCTGATTGCTCTGTGGTTTTGTTTGTTTTTTTCTTATTGCCAAAAATATCTGGAGTTGAAACAGAAACTGTCACTTCTAGAAGGACTGCTTCTTTGACTATGATAATGAAAAGCCATATGATTAGTTCATTAAACAGGCTTCTTCAGAAAGATTGGGAAATAAATAAAAAAATTGGGTGAACTGAAGGACTAGAATTATAGAAAGAAGATGGAATAAATTAAGTATAAGCTTGTATATTTAGAGATCAGTAAGAATTTCTCCTCATTACTATGTGTTCATGGACTAGAAAAGAATGAAGATGAGGACCCCATGTACTGCTTGATTACAGGAGGATTACAGGACATCAATAGGATGAAATTATGAAAGCAGTTAAGAAAATCCCAGAATGCATCAAGAAAGGTATTTGCAGCAAATAGTACAATACAAATTGCTTTGCACTGGGTATTGGTAAGTCTTCCTTTGCAATACTGTGTATATAAATCTAATCCCAGTGTTTGAAGAGGATGAATTTTAACTGTAACAGATGCAGAACAAACACAAGTAGGATGATCTGGGAAGGAGATCATAAGAAAAGAACCTAAAAAAAAAAAGTACTTTATTTAGCTTAAATAAAATTAAGTTGAAAAGGGGGTATGATTGCTTCTTTATTTTCCCAGGAGGAAAAATACAAAGGAGGAGGAACTTCTAAGCTAAAAGACAATGTTGGCAGAACATATGGCCTGTTTATTTATACTCCCCAAGGAAGGATGTGGGCTGAAAATTTGGGAGAAGTTTCTAATGATTAGAGCTATGAAGTTCTGGAACAGCCTTCCAGGATTTGGGGGAAAAAGAGCTATTTTTGATACAGAGCTTGATCAGTTCTTAAATTGCAGGATTTAAGAGACAACTTGCAATACTGGGAACACAGAGACGATGATTGAAGAGGTCATAGGAGGCCTTCTATTCCTGCTCAGACTCCTGGTCCTCAACACTGCATTGAAGTTTTAAAAAAAGGGGGGAACGGGAGAAGGGGACAGGAGAGAAGAGAAAGGGAGAGAGAATAGTGAATGGGTTAACTTTCAAAAAGTTATGTTCTGAACACCACCAATGTTTCTTAGGGGCAGGTCCTTTTTTAAATAACTTTGCTCATTAAGGTAAAATGAGTCATAAAGCATAGATCAAGTTTTTTTATTATTGTTAATAATATGGGCCACATGTATATTTTTGTAAGAGTGTAGCTGAGAAGAATTCAGGCTGGTAAAGACCAAAGAAACCAACTAACTAAACCACTTGAAAATAGAGAAATTTAAGACAATCTGCAATAACAAATCTCAAGCATAATCTGATTTCTTTTTCTGTAGGCTTCTAAAACTGCAAACACCACCTACCTAGCAGTGGACAGAAACCAGCCAAAGTGGCAGACCGTCTTCAACCAGGCCCCAGTAGAGCTGCTGCCATCTTTCTCTTTCCCCGTGGTCTCTCAGCCTCTTCCATCTGCTTCTTTTTATCTCTTGCTTACACCTTTTTTCTTTATGGGGTTGGCTTTTTTGAGTTTTCGTCTTTTGGTCTTCTCCTGCTGCAAAGCAATTTGGAACAGAGAAGGATGTCAAAACTCATGTGGAGAAAAAGAGGATCGTGAGACTAGAGCAGTTTCAACGTTTCCTTTCTGGATAGAATCATACGGAAGAGACCTTTAAGATCATTAAGTTCAACTGTTAACCTAACACTGGCAAGTTACCACAAAACTGTGTCCCTCAGCTCTACATCTACATGTCTTTCAAATACCTGCAGGGATGGTGACTCAACCACTTCCCTGGGCAGCCTGTTTCAATGCTTAATAACCCTTTCAGTGAAGAAATCTTCCCTAACATCCAATCTAAACCTCCCCTTGTGCAACTTGAGGCCATTTCCTCTTGTCCTATCACCTGTTACTTGGGAGAAGAGGCTGACCCCCATCTTGCTACAACCACCTTTCAGGTAGTTGTAGAGAGCAATGAAGCCTCCCTTGATCCTCTTTTTCTCCAGACTAAACAACCCCAGTTCCCTCAGCCGCTCCTCACAAGACTTGTTCTTTAGATCCCTCACCAGCTTTGTTTCCCTTCTCTGAACATGCTCCAGCCCCTCAATGTCCCTCCTGTACTGAGGGGCCCAAAACTGAACATAGTACTCAAGGTGTGGCCTCACCAGTGTCGAGTAGGACAATCACTTCCCTAGTCCTGTTAGCCACAATATTTCTGATACAGGCCAGCATGGTATTGGCCTTCTTGGTTGATCCTCTTTTTCTCCAGACTAAACAACCCCAGTTCCCTCAGCCGCTCCTCACAAGACTTGTTCTTTAGATCCCTCACCAGCTTTGTTTCCCTTCTCTGAACATGCTCCAGCCCCTCAATGTCCCTCCTGTACTGAGGGGCCCAAAACTGAACATAGTACTCAAGGTGTGGCCTCACCAGTGTCGAGTAGGACAATCACTTCCCTAGTCCTGTTAGCCACAATACAGGCCAGCATGGTATTGGCCTTCTTGGCCACCTGGGCACACTGCTGGCTCATATTCAGTTGGCTGTTGAAAAACACCCCCAGGTCCTTTTCTGCCAGACAGCTTTCCAGCTACACTTACCCAAGCCTGTAGCACTGCCTGGGGCTGCTGTCACCCAAATGCAGGACCTGGCACTTCACCACGTTGAACCTTGTACCGTTTGCCTTGGTCCATCGATCCAGCCTGCCCAGGTACCCCTGTAGAGCCTTTCTACCCTCAAGCAGATCAACACTCCCTCCCAACTTGGTGACATCTGCAAACTTACTGAGGGTGCACTTGATCCCCTCCTCCAGCTCGTTGATGAAGATATTAAGCAGAACTGGCCCCAGTACTGTGCCCTGGGGAATACCACTTGTGACCAGCCGCCAACTGGATTTAACTCCATTCACCATAACTCTTTGGGCCTGGCCACCCAGCCAGTTTTTCACCCAGCAAGCATACGCCCATCTCAGCAGCCAGTTTCTCCAGGAGAATGCTGTGGGAAATGGTGCCAAAATCTTTACTAAAGTCTGGGTAGACAACATCCACAGCCTTTCCCTCACCACTAAATGGGTCACCTTGTCAGAGAAGGAGTTCAGGTTGGTCAAGCAGGACTTGCCTTCCATAAACCCATGCTGACTGAGCCTGATAGGCCACTCTTTAGATGCCCCTAAGTTCATCACAAGACCAGGATGTTTTCAACAGTCAGGAAACTGAGGCCTTTAGAAAGCTGCTGGGGATACTGTCGCAGCACAATGTAGGAACAAGCCATGGTCCATTGTTTGATGAGAGCAACATCAAAGCACTTCCAGACATCAAGCACAACAAAAGAAACAAGGTGGTTTTCTGTATCAGCAGGCACGCTAGAGCAGCATGACTTGGGACAGTCTGTCCGGGTAGACAAGTCGGAGACTGAGAGATGAAAGGAGCACTTGCTGAAACAAACTGGTAAAATAAATAGCTACAAGCAGGTATTTAAAGTTCTGAAAAGATTTAAGGATTAAGTGGCTGTGCTTTCAATGAAAGTGGGTAAATCTCATTAAAACTAGTGGCACTGCTATAGAACATGGCATATCAAACACCGTACTTAACCTCCTGGCAAGGTGAAACATGCCCTGGACTCCAGTGATTAAGAGTTGCATTTTTAACTAGCAATTACAGTGTTAAAGTTTTACCTTGTTTTCCTAGAATAATATTAATAGATCTGACTAAATAGCCCTTATTTCTTCAGCTGTCTGAACTGAATCGTTTAGCTACATCAGGAATAAGTGTATGAGTCATGAGAGTAACTGCCCAAAGGTCCAACAAATGTCCAGTAAGTTTTCCAAACCAAAGGTGTGTAAAGTCACAGAAATACCTTCCACTTCTTCCCCTCCAGATCTACACCCGTACTTCACACACAGTGGAGAGGTCCCGTTGTCTCTTTCCCACCCCACGAAAGGCACAATCAACCAGCATCATTTGTGACCTGCAAACTAGCCATGGTTGGCATACTGGCAGAAGGTGAAGGGTTGTGGCATTACACCTCCGCCAGAGATTGCTTGAGATCCCTGCGTTGCTCAAAGACCTGGCTCACACTGGTTTCCCACCCACAATGCAACAAAACCACCCCTTTCCTCTTCACAGGTTTGAACTTGTATGTTGGTGTTTCATGAGTCAAGCCAGAAGAAAGTCAGCAGACCCACCAAGGGCTTTTGGGTTTTCCCCCTCTTATCCCTCAGGAGCTGCTCAGATGTTTTTCCTTGCAACGCTGCTGCGAGGTCTCAGCAATGCCCTTTTTCTTGTTTTATACACGGGGACATAAGATGGGGTGACTTGTACAACAGTAAGCTTTGTGGGTCTGAAGCCTACTACTGAGTGAGAATGAATCAGGTGGTGAAGTGCATGTACAGGACATCAATTCTTAAAGATACACCATCGTATGAAACCTTTAAATGTTCAGCATTCAGCATGGAGTGATGCAGGAGTTACATCTGAGGTCGTTTTTACAAGCCCAAGTGAAATAATAGATCCCTCACCAGCTTTGTTTCCCTTCTCTGAACATGCTCCAGCCCCTCAATGTCCCTCCTGTACTGAGGGGCCCAAAACTGAACATAGTACTCAAGGTGTGGCCTCACCAGTGTCGAGTAGGACAATCACTTCCCTAGTCCTGTTAGCCACAATACAGGCCAGCATGGTATTGGCCTTCTTGGCCACCTGGGCACACTGCTGGCTCATATTCAGTTGGCTGTTGAAAAACACCCCCAGGTCCTTTTCTGCCAGACAGCTTTCCAGCTACACTTACCCAAGCCTGTAGCACTGCCTGGGGCTGCTGTCACCCAAATGCAGGACCTGGCACTTCACCACGTTGAACCTTGTACCGTTTGCCTTGGTCCATCGATCCAGCCTGCCCAGGTACCCCTGTAGAGCCTTTCTACCCTCAAGCAGATCAACACTCCCTCCCAACTTGGTGACATCTGCAAACTTACTGAGGGTGCACTTGATCCCCTCCTCCAGCTCGTTGATGAAGATATTAAGCAGAACTGGCCCCAGTACTGTGCCCTGGGGAATACCACTTGTGACCAGCCGCCAACTGGATTTAACTCCATTCACCATAACTCTTTGGGCCTGGCCACCCAGCCAGTTTTTCACCCAGCAAGCATACGCCCATCTCAGCAGCCAGTTTCTCCAGGAGAATGCTGTGGGAAATGGTGCCAAAATCTTTACTAAAGTCTGGGTAGACAACATCCACAGCCTTTCCCTCACCACTAAATGGGTCACCTTGTCAGAGAAGGAGTTCAGGTTGGTCAAGCAGGACTTGCCTTCCATAAACCCATGCTGACTGAGCCTGATAGGCCACTCTTTAGATGCCCCTAAGTTCATCACAAGACCAGGATGTTTTCAACAGTCAGGAAACTGAGGCCTTTAGAAAGCTGCTGGGGATACTGTCGCAGCACAATGTAGGAACAAGCCATGGTCCATTGTTTGATGAGAGCAACATCAAAGCACTTCCAGACATCAAGCACAACAAAAGAAACAAGGTGGTTTTCTGTATCAGCAGGCACGCTAGAGCAGCATGACTTGGGACAGTCTGTCCGGGTAGACAAGTCGGAGACTGAGAGATGAAAGGAGCACTTGCTGAAACAAACTGGTAAAATAAATAGCTACAAGCAGGTATTTAAAGTTCTGAAAAGATTTAAGGATTAAGTGGCTGTGCTTTCAATGAAAGTGGGTAAATCTCATTAAAACTAGTGGCACTGCTATAGAACATGGCATATCAAACACCGTACTTAACCTCCTGGCAAGGTGAAACATGCCCTGGACTCCAGTGATTAAGAGTTGCATTTTTAACTAGCAATTACAGTGTTAAAGTTTTACCTTGTTTTCCTAGAATAATATTAATAGATCTGACTAAATAGCCCTTATTTCTTCAGCTGTCTGAACTGAATCGTTTAGCTACATCAGGAATAAGTGTATGAGTCATGAGAGTAACTGCCCAAAGGTCCAACAAATGTCCAGTAAGTTTTCCAAACCAAAGGTGTGTAAAGTCACAGAAATACCTTCCACTTCTTCCCCTCCAGATCTACACCCGTACTTCACACACAGTGGAGAGGTCCCGTTGTCTCTTTCCCACCCCACGAAAGGCACAATCAACCAGCATCATTTGTGACCTGCAAACTAGCCATGGTTGGCATACTGGCAGAAGGTGAAGGGTTGTGGCATTACACCTCCGCCAGAGATTGCTTGAGATCCCTGCGTTGCTCAAAGACCTGGCTCACACTGGTTTCCCACCCACAATGCAACAAAACCACCCCTTTCCTCTTCACAGGTTTGAACTTGTATGTTGGTGTTTCATGAGTCAAGCCAGAAGAAAGTCAGCAGACCCACCAAGGGCTTTTGGGTTTTCCCCCTCTTATCCCTCAGGAGCTGCTCAGATGTTTTTCCTTGCAACGCTGCTGCGAGGTCTCAGCAATGCCCTTTTTCTTGTTTTATACACGGGGACATAAGATGGGGTGACTTGTACAACAGTAAGCTTTGTGGGTCTGAAGCCTACTACTGAGTGAGAATGAATCAGGTGGTGAAGTGCATGTACAGGACATCAATTCTTAAAGATACACCATCGTATGAAACCTTTAAATGTTCAGCATTCAGCATGGAGTGATGCAGGAGTTACATCTGAGGTCGTTTTTACAAGCCCAAGTGAAATAAAATATTGATGTTTTTATAGACAAATGCTGAACTTTGCCATCACATTCAAAAAAATAAGAATTGCAGTGTGGTATGTCCATTGTACATCAGAGTCCACAACCCAAGGGATGCCAGGGCATCTTGTGACAGGCACACAAGCAGTGTCAGCCAGCTTAGCTCCTTCATTCACCCACAAGGTCTGTGCTCCTCACTGTTCATGCTTGCAGCCTCCCTTTTGGAGTCAACTGATTAACCTTTTCCAAACAGAAACCCAGGAACAATTCTGGGTGCCAGACTCACTACATCTTGGCACTGCAGGTGAAACATCACCCCTTCAAGCCGCATGGTCTCCCAAGCAGACCAGGACAAGCCTATATACGCTGCATGTCACCTTCCCAAACTCACAGCACGCCCCATGATAACCTGTATTTTGGCAGAGCTGTAACAAAATGCTTAAATTATTTTGTGTGATTTTATACGGAAAAAAAAAAAAAAAGAAGCCAAATGCAAATAACTTATTAGAACTTAATTACTTCCAGGATCTGTTGCACAAGGGCCTCATCAGATGGACATGACCAATCCTAGGCAAGGTAGGTCAAGCTCCTCACTTTTAGTTGGCCTGGGGTCAGAGGTGGAAAAGATAACCCCAGCTGAGTAAACACCTAATATTTGTTATCCTCTCAGTTGAGCCTTAAGTTTCAAAAGCCAGAAGTCAGGCCTCAAAGACAGACAAACCTTGAGACTAGCCCAGACAATTCAAGAGTCTTTTGAGATTGTATGTACCTGGACTAATTTTCTTTCTGGTTTCTGAACTTTTAATTCAATTCACACTAGCTTCACCTTTTCCAGCATTTCACCTCATTTCTTTACTTGGACAAAGGGTTATAATTTTATTGTAAGTTCTGGTATTAACCACAGAGCTGAGAACAGCAGCAACTATCCTGTCATTCCAAATAAAATCAAGAAAGCTGGTCCAACATGCATTAAATTCCCTAATAGTCTGCCCCTCTACCTGGTGGCAGATTGAACTGAAAAGTCTGTTTAGAAGAAGACTTTTTATTTTGTTCAATTAAATCCACAATGCTGAAATGTAAATTTGAAATATATAAGTTTGAAAAGAGCTGTCTAAAAGTGGAAGTGCTGGACACAAATTCACATGGGAAATTAAAGAAATACTTTGCAACAAAAGAAAGAAAAGACATCAAAGATATAACAAATTTTTTTTGAGTAATTTCTTCAGGAAACAAGACTGAGAGAAGCAGTCCATGTGCAGCTTAGTGCAGGCATCTATGTGCTCCGCCTTTCTTTCCAATTACCCATGAACAGTTCTGGCCTAGTGGGATACACATTTAAAGGTTTCAATGCTAATTAAGTTTATGCAACCTTCCCGAAAATAATCAGGAAGAAAAGGGCCTTGTCAAGACACTTACTGAGAAAACAGACTCTATAATCTGTAAACATTAAAAAAAGAAAAGGACATTTTCTGTTTCTTTCCTTCAGTTTATGCCTCTAAACATAGTGGTTATTGTTGGGAAATGTGTTTACATTGTCCTGAGCCAGAGTCATGATAACTATAATTAAGATTAGAAGTCAATGTTAAAATGCATAAAAAAGCACATAAATATCTTCTTTTACACACAAAATCCTAACTTGAAAGAAACAAGATAACCAACAAATCATCAGTCTGAAGAATCAATTGGACTCATATCCCCTTTATTAACATGTTTAATACCCCCTTTATTAACATATAATATAATTGTCCTATTTATTCCTTAGCAACCTGTGTAGAGTACCTGTAGAGTACCCTCAATTTGGGATATATTCTTGCAATCTATTCTCTTTGGTCTATGTAACTTTGTTTCTACTTGCACCACAACACCATTTGTGCTCATGCTTACTCTATTGCTCTAGCAAGTCAAAAGAATTTTCCTTCACAAAATATGATTAGTAGATGATGTAAAAAAAAAAAGTTAATAGTCTAATATCATCTCAGTTGTGGTGAACGAGCATGCCAGAACTTTGTTGCCTGAGAAGCCAGAAAAACACACACTTTGTATGTCACTGGAATCTGATGCCACCCCATCCTAGTCTAATAAAAA
>NW_015090809.1:2416721-2421965 GCF_001431845.1 Calidris pugnax
TTCCATCTTTCTCTTTCCCCGTGGTCTCTCAGCCTCTTCCATCTGCTTCTTTTTATCTCTTGCTTACACCTTTTTTCTTTATGGGGTTGGCTTTTTTGAGTTTTCTTCTTTTGGTCTTCTCCTGCTGCAAAGCAATTTGGAACAGAGAAAGATGTCAAAACTCATGTGGAGAAAAAGAGGATCATGAGACTAGAGCAGTTTCAACATTTCCTTTCTGGATAGAATCATATGGAAGAGACCTTTAAGATCATTAAGTTCAACTGTTAACCTAACACTGGCAAGTTACCACAAAACTGTGTCCCTCAGCTCTACATCTACATGTCTTTCAAATACCTGCAGGGATGGTGACTCAACCACTTCCCTGGGCAGCCTGTTTCAATGCTTAATAACCCTTTCAGTGAAGAAATCTTCCCTAACATCCAATCTAAACCTCCCCTTGTGCAACTTGAGGCCATTTCCTCTTGTCCTATCACCTGTTACTTGGGAGAAGAGGCTGACCCCCATCTTGCTACAACCACCTTTCAGGTAGTTGTAGAGAGCAATGAAGTCTCCCTTGATCCTCTTTTTCTCCAGACTAAACAACCCCAGTTCCCTCAGCCGCTCCTCACAAGACTTGTTCTTTAGATCCCTCACCAGCTTTGTTTCCCTTCTCTGAACATGCTCCAGCCCCTCAATGTCCCTCCTGTACTGAGGGGCCCAAAACTGAACATAGTACTCAAGGTGTGGCCTCACCAGTGTCGAGTAGGACAATCACTTCCCTAGTCCTGTTAGCCACAATACAGGCCAGCATGGTATTGGCCTTCTTGGCCACCTGGGCACACTGCTGGCTCATATTCAGTTGGCTGTTGAAAAACACCCCCAGGTCCTTTTCTGCCAGACAGCTTTCCAGCTACACTTACCCAAGCCTGTAGCACTGCCTGGGGCTGCTGTCACCCAGCCATATTGAACCTTGTACCATTTGCCTTGGTCTATCGATCCAGCCTGCCCAGGTCCCCCTGTACGGCCTTTCTACCCTCAAGCAGATCAACAGTCCCTCCCAACTTGGTGGCATCTGCAAACTTACTGAGGGTGCACTTGATCCCCTCGTCCAGCTCGTTGATAAAGATATTAAGCAGAACTGGCCCCAGTACTGTGCCCTGGGGAATACCACTTGTGACCAGCCGCCAACTGGATTTAACTCCATTCACCATAACTCTTTGGGCCTGGCCACCCAGCCAGTTTTTCACCCAGCAAGCATACGCCCATCTCAGCAGCCAGTTTCTCCAGGAGAATGCTGTGGGAAATGGTGCCAAAATCTTTACTAAAGTCTGGGTAGACAACATCCACAGCCTTTCCCTCACCACTAAATGGGTCACCTTGTCAGAGAAGGAGTTCAGGTTGGTCAAGCAGGACTTGCCTTCCATAAACCCATGCTGACTGAGCCTGATAGGCCACTCTTTAGATGCCCCTAAGTTCATCACAAGACCAGGATGTTTTCAACAGTCAGGAAACTGAGGCCTTTAGAAAGCTGCTGGGGATACTGTCGCAGCACAATGTAGGAACAAGCCATGGTCCATTGTTTGATGAGAGCAACATCAAAGCACTTCCAGACATCAAGCACAACAAAAGAAACAAGGTGGTTTTCTGTATCAGCAGGCACGCTAGAGCAGCATGACTTGGGACAGTCTGTCCGGGTAGACAAGTCGGAGACTGAGAGATGAAAGGAGCACTTGCTGAAACAAACTGGTAAAATAAATAGCTACAAGCAGGTATTTAAAGTTCTGAAAAGATTTAAGGATTAAGTGGCTGTGCTTTCAATGAAAGTGGGTAAATCTCATTAAAACTAGTGGCACTGCTATAGAACATGGCATATCAAACACCGTACTTAACCTCCTGGCAAGGTGAAACATGCCCTGGACTCCAGTGATTAAGAGTTGCATTTTTAACTAGCAATTACAGTGTTAAAGTTTTACCTTGTTTTCCTAGAATAATATTAATAGATCTGACTAAATAGCCCTTATTTCTTCAGCTGTCTGAACTGAATCGTTTAGCTACATCAGGAATAAGTGTATGAGTCATGAGAGTAACTGCCCAAAGGTCCAACAAATGTCCAGTAAGTTTTCCAAACCAAAGGTGTGTAAAGTCACAGAAATACCTTCCACTTCTTCCCCTCCAGATCTACACCCGTACTTCACACACAGTGGAGAGGTCCCGTTGTCTCTTTCCCACCCCACGAAAGGCACAATCAACCAGCATCATTTGTGACCTGCAAACTAGCCATGGTTGGCATACTGGCAGAAGGTGAAGGGTTGTGGCATTACACCTCCGCCAGAGATTGCTTGAGATCCCTGCGTTGCTCAAAGACCTGGCTCACACTGGTTTCCCACCCACAATGCAACAAAACCACCCCTTTCCTCTTCACAGGTTTGAACTTGTATGTTGGTGTTTCATGAGTCAAGCCAGAAGAAAGTCAGCAGACCCACCAAGGGCTTTTGGGTTTTCCCCCTCTTATCCCTCAGGAGCTGCTCAGATGTTTTTCCTTGCAACGCTGCTGCGAGGTCTCAGCAATGCCCTTTTTCTTGTTTTATACACGGGGACATAAGATGGGATGACTTGTACAACAGTAAGCTTTGTGGGTCTGAAGCCTACTACTGAGTGAGAATGAGTCAGGTGGTGAAGTGCATGTACAGGACATCAATTCTTAAAGACACACCATCGTATGAAACCTTTAAATGTTCAGCATTCAGCATGGAGTGATGCAGGAGTTACATCTGAGGTCATTTTTACAAGCCCAAGTGAAATAAAATATTGATGTTTTTATAGACAAATGCTGAACTTTGCCATCACATTCAAAAAAATAAGAATTGCAGTGTGGTATGTCCATTGTACATCAGAGTCCACAACCCAAGGGATGCCAGGGCATCTTGTGACAGGCACACAAGCAGTGTCAGCCAGCTTAGCTCCTTCATTCACCCACAAGGTCTGTGCTCCTCACTGTTCATGCTTGCAGCCTCCCTTTTGGAGTCAACTGATTAACCTTTTCCAAACAGAAACCCAGGAACAATTCTGGGTGCCAGACTCACTACATCTTGGCACTGCAGGTGAAACATCACCCCTTCAAGCCGCATGGTCTCCCAAGCAGACCAGGACAAGCCTATATATGCTGCATGTCACCTTCCCAAACTCACAGCACGCCCCATGATAACCTGTATTTTGGCAGAGCTGTAACAAAATGCTTAAATTATTTTGTGTGATTTTATACGGAAAAAAAAAAAAAAAGAAGCCAAATGCAAATAACTTATTAGAACTTAATTACTTCCAGGATCTGTTGCACAAGGGCCTCATCAGATGGACATGACCAATCCTAGGCAAGGTAGGTCAAGCTCCTCACTTTTAGTTGGCCTGGGGTCAGAGGTGGAAAAGATAACCCCAGCTGAGTAAACACCTAATATTTGTTATCCTCTCAGTTGAGCCTTAAGTTTCAAAAGCCAGAAGTCAGGCCTCAAAGACAGACAAACCTTGAGACTAGCCCAGACAATTCAAGAGTCTTTTGAGATTGTATGTACCTGGACTAATTTTCTTTCTGGTTTCTGAACTTTTAATTCAATTCACACTAGCTTCACCTTTTCCAGCATTTCACCTCATTTCTTTACTTGGACAAAGGGTTATAATTTTATTGTAAGTTCTGGTATTAACCACAGAGCTGAGAACAGCAGCAACTATCCTGTCATTCCAAATAAAATCAAGAAAGCTGGTCCAACATGCATTAAATTCCCTAATAGTCTGCCCCTCTACCTGGTGGCAGATTGAACTGAAAAGTCTGTTTAGAAGAAGACTTTTTATTTTGTTCAATTAAATCCACAATGCTGAAATGTAAATTTGAAATATATAAGTTTGAAAAGAGCTGTCTAAAAGTGGAAGTGCTGGACACAAATTCACATGGGAAATTAAAGAAATACTTTGCAACAAAAGAAAGAAAAGACATCAAAGATATAACAAATTTTTTTTGAGTAATTTCTTCAGGAAACAAGACTGAGAGAAGCAGTCCATGTGCAGCTTAGTGCAGGCATCTATGTGCTCCGCCTTTCTTTCCAATTACCCATGAACAGTTCTGGCCTAGTGGGATACACATTTAAAGGTTTCAATGCTAATTAAGTTTATGCAACCTTCCCGAAAATAATCAGGAAGAAAAGGGCCTTGTCAAGACACTTACTGAGAAAACAGACTCTATAATCTGTAAACATTAAAAAAAGAAAAGGACATTTTCTGTTTCTTTCCTTCAGTTTATGCCTCTAAACATAGTGGTTATTGTTGGGAAATGTGTTTACATTGTCCTGAGCCAGAGTCATGATAACTATAATTAAGATTAGAAGTCAATGTTAAAATGCATAAAAAAGCACATAAATATCTTCTTTTACACACAAAATCCTAACTTGAAAGAAACAAGATAACCAACAAATCATCAGTCTGAAGAATCAATTGGACTCATATCCCCTTTATTAACATGTTTAATACCCCCTTTATTAACATATAATATAATTGTCCTATTTATTCCTTAGCAACCTGTGTAGAGTACCTGTAGAGTACCCTCAATTTGGGATATATTCTTGCAATCTATTCTCTTTGGTCTATGTAACTTTGTTTCTACTTGCACCACAACACCATTTGTGCTCATGCTTACTTTATTGCTCTAGCAAGTCAAAAGAATTTTCCTTCACAAAATATGATTAGTAGATGATGTAAAAAAAAAAAGTTAATAGTCTAATATCATCTCAGTTGTGGTGAACGAGCATGCCAGAACTTTGTTGCCTGAGAAGCCAGAAAAACACACACTTTGTATGTCACTGGAATCTCATGCCACCCCATCCTAGTCTAATAAAAAATGATTTTTGTATAGCTACATTTTTCTATAGATATTTTCCCATTTATATATCTTTTTTTTTTCTATTCTTATATAATAGAACAGAAAATTAAAGCTCACACCCTCAGCAACTAGAAACAGCTTTTTACATTCTCATAGAATTATTTCTTTTCCTTTTTTAATGTAGCTAAGAGTTCTAGGAATAATTACATGGAAAAGAGAATGGGTAAAGAACTAAATGATTAAGAGAGAGATAAAATTAATCTTAAAGGTATTTCTCTAGACATTGATTTCTTTTCCTTTTTTAATGTATCTAAGAGTTCTAGGAATAATTATATGGAAAAGAGAATGGGTAAAGAACTAAAGAATTAAGAAAGAGATAAAATTAATCTTAAAGGTATTTC
>NW_015090810.1:0-120068 GCF_001431845.1 Calidris pugnax
TCCGCACGCCCAGCCCCAGCGCCCGCCGGGTCTCCCTCTGCCTGCCTTCCTCCCTGCCTTCCCCTTCCTCTCCCTCTCCCCCCCCGCCCCAGGCTCACAAATTCAAGCCCAGCCAGGGAGGAGTTAAAGCCTGATGGAGCCCAAGTGACTCAAACCCGCGCCTTCAGGAAACGGCTTCATCTGACAGCGGGGATGAGGCAGCTCTTTCAGAAGTAGGCTCCGGAGGGGAGGGGACGTGCCGGGGATGGTTGCGGGGAGGCGGGGGGGGAATCCCGGTTGCCGTCGCTGCGGGGAAGGTATGCCCGCTGTACAGCCTTACAGCTGCGCTCCCCCTCCTACCAACGCTTCACCAACTCAGAGGCATCCTCACACACACCGAGATTTATTTTTTTTTTTTTTTTTGGAGGGGGTGGGTTGGGGCTTTTCGTCCTGCGAGCAAGCCTGGTTTCTGTAGTTGGCACCCATTTTACAGCGGAGCAGCCCCTTCCGTCCGGGGAGGGGGCGAGGCGAGCAGCGGGGCCACGGCCCGGCCCGCAGCCCTGCGCCCCCCGCACACGGAGGGAGGGAGGGGAGCACGGAGGGACCGAGTGCCCGGCACAAATCCCGTCCCCCCTCTCCGGCCGCGCGAGCAGGCTGAAAAACCGCTGTTTAACAAGCCAGAAAGTTCCTATTTTGTTCTGGTTTCTTTGGGGAATGGGGAGGGACCGAGACCCACTTGATTATTTTTTTTTCTTCTTTTTTTCCCCTCTCAATAGGTGGGAAAGGAGTGACACAACCGAAAAAAGTGGTGCTGAAAGAATTCCTTTCTACTTTCGGCTTACTCAGTGCACATGACTCCACTTTCCGTACTGAAACTGAACTATTTGGGATGGATTTCCTGCTTCGGGAACCAACCTGGTGACATCATTCATTCATTCATTCATCAGGCACCGAGCGGCTCAGCCCCGCGCTCGCCGGGGAGCCCGCCCCAGCCCCACGCCTGGGAATCGCCACTTTTTCCAGCACCTGAAGCACGAAAACCCCCTCTTCTCCTGCTCTGCTGGGAAGGAGGCAGCGAGACAGGCAGGATGCACCTCATCCCTGCCACTGCCGGGTCCCCAAAGAGAGGAGAGCTGCTCTGCTGAGGGTGCCTCTCAAGTCCTCCCTGGTGGCAAAGAGCAAGCTGTGAGGCAGCCACCAGACTCTTCCCAACCTCGGGAAGGCTTCATGGAGCACGGCCGCAGGAAGAACGCCCCAGCTGTCTTTTATACCCGTTCCTGCCGTGCTCCCCCGGTACAAAGGGGTCACGGGCAGGTGTCCCTCCCTCCCTCCCCGGAGTCTGAGCTGATGCCAGCCATCCCTGGTGTATCTCAAAGCGGGTATGGGCTGCACAACACTTTGGGGCACGACTCTGCTGCGAGGCCACATTCCTGCCTCCCCCCAGGAGTGAGGCCCCACAGGCAGCACCCTGCAATTCCCACCCCACAGCCAGCACGGGAGCGATGCTGCAGACGCGGGTACAGCCGTTCAGTCAGGGCTTGCCTTTAAAAGCTCCGGGAGGGGAGCACGGTGGGTGAAGGGCGTGAAGGCAGAAATGAGCCAGTTAACTTCCCCAGCTATTCATAGTGCCGTGCTGGCTATCAAGGACGGCACAAGGCCGTGTATCCCTCTGACATCACGGGTGTAACAGACTGCATCAGGAGGGGATGTAACGGCCCGAGCTGAACCCTGCCCTCGAGGCCGGGAGAGGGGCAGAAGTGAGATGAAACCCCATGCCTCTGCGGGGGGGGCAAGGCTGCAACGGTCCCTAAGAGGCTTACGAGAAAGGCAAGGGGATTTTATGTCCCCACACAACGCATGACGTCTAACCACAGATATGAAACCAGCCTGACGACAAAGCTCCAGCTCAAGCTTTCTGACAGTTTCCGTGACAAAAGAGGCAGATCACAATGCTCCTGTATCACAGAGGGGACTTAAAAGTCACTTGGTCAAAACCAAACCCCTCACATTTCCCATCTTTTTCTTTTTTTTTTTTTTTTTCCAAGGAAGGATCACCTACTTTAATATGTTTAGGGCTCCCTGTTTAAACTTCTTCCACCAGAAATACTGTTTCACTTGCAAAATTGATCTGGGGCTTATTATCTACAAAGAAAAATGAAGCAGAATTTAATCTAAATAAAATACTCCACTAATGAAAACACTTTAGCCTGAAGAGGGGTTCAGAAAGTTAGTCTTGACACTTTTGCCCTGCATCCCTCCAAGAAATGCAGTGAAATGCAACAGCAGACTGCCTGCAACAGTGATTTACAAAAGGCCCTAATTACGTCAGCAGCACAAGGCACCTTCTATTCAAAATTAAGGTTAAGAATGCTAAGCCAACCAGAGCACTATATTGGCTGAACATTCAGTGCTTTACAGTGCAAAGGAGCAGATAACAGACTGCACCATTGTTCTTGGAAGAATTCTTCCTCCAAGCTTTTTTTTTTTTCTTTCTTTCTTTTTTGAAAGACAGACAGACTTAAAAATTAAAAATTTAAAAGAACATTAATATTCATCACTTCAGTGGTTTCATATAATGGGTCGCGTATCTTGAGTACCCTCATGGCTGTTTCATCTTCCAGCCTCAGTTCCTTAACCTCACTGCAGTATTTTGTGTGCATCAAGTAACACAAACGTTATTAGGGATGAGGACAAAAAAAAAAACCCAGTTGTGTCATGGTCACATTACTTCTCCAATTTTCTATTTGTGCTATTTTTTTTCCTTTTTCTGCAAAAGAAAACCTATGACAATATACAATTATCATAAAAATTCACGCTTTTTAATGACATGCTGAAAATCTCCAGCAGCAAATGGATCCAAATTTGCATTCTACAATCTGAAATCACGGTGTAATTTATATCAGTGTAAACCAGCCTTTGTTATGCAGGTTTATGACTCCAAACTAGGTATAAAGAGAGAATACCAATTAACAGAAATCGGCCGAAATCTAATAGATAAAAGGTTTCAGCACACTAGTTCTGCAAGAGTTTCCCTTTATAAGAGAGGAAGATTAGGGACATCGCAGAAAGCCATTAAATACCCTGAAGAATCATTACCAAGAGCTGCAGAAAATCAGTCCAGCAAGTTTTGACTTTCATGCCCAGGTTTCACCCATCAAGACTGTACAGACATGAGAACTGTACCATCAGCGAGGCATACAGGAAAAAAATGGAACTGAAATGCATGTACCCTGCCCAAGCAGAAGGAGCGATTTATTGCAGAAGGCACCTATGTGCCAGGCGGGTACTTGCTCATTTCACTGGAACCCCATTTTGATAAGATCATGTTCCTGAAAGCTTTCTATACTCAAAGCTCATGGGCTTGCAAGAGCAGAGTCAGAGTCACTGGAGGAATGGGGAAGCTTTCAATTAGGATCAGTCAACTCAAAGCTGCTGAAGACTCAAGCTCTGCATGCAGGTTACCCTTGAACTGCTATTTGCCTAGTTGAAGAGGCAACAAAAAAAGAAGGTTTGGCCTCCTAAAGTTGCAAACCTGTGATAAATAAAAGCCTCTGAGCATGCTCTGTGCACACCCCACAGGCAAGCAGCTCGGTCAACCACATCTACATACTGGAGCACCCGCCAGTTCCCGCTTACTTGCCCAGCAGCATTAAGGCAGCTTTATAAGACATGGGAATTTCAAGTGCTGCAATGAAATAAATATATAGGTCAACCCTATGCCTCCTCTGTTACACAGCTCGTGCAGGAAAAAAGCCCTTCAGACAAACAGCAGCAGTAAGAGGAATACATTGCAGATAGGATCACTTATACACAAGGCATCAGAAAGCACTTCCTTATAAAAGAAAAACAACTGTGAGTTATTTGATCTTTGCTTTTTCCCCCCCCTACATATAAACACAAAACCCTAGGAAATGCTGAGGTTAAGGTTCTCATAGCAACATTAACTCTCTCCTCTGGCATATACTATATTTAGGTACACATTTAAAAGCCTATGAACAACGAAGGAGAACAATTGTTATAAGATCAAGATCTTAGGCTTTGACTTTCATATTCAGAACAGCAATCAGGAAAAAAAAAAAAAAAAAGACTAAAGTTGGCCACGTGCAAAACCCTGATTCTGTCCGTCTTTGCTGGGCTACTGAATTTTAAACCCATTTCCCAGAGTCCGAGGAATAACTTGACTTGAAGGGGAATCACAGTATGTTCAGTGGTCATCAAAGACCAATACTAAAGTAAAATAATCTGTGAGGGTCATATCAGTAAGAGAGGTTTGGGGAATCACAGCAGCGTGGGCAGAGAGGGGCAGGGCAGGATTAGCACCGGGTTCAAGTCAGCATCTATATTTGGAGGGTTAGCGCTTCTGAACTGGTCATGTACAAACACCCAGGCCCATGTTCACCCCAGGTAATTTTAGAGAGTTAAATTCCTTCTGAAGCTGAGGGAGAGAGATGAGGTAACTTAAGAGCTAAAGCACATGACAAAGGCATTTGTGTCTCTCTGCTAGCTGCAGAGGGAATCTAGGCTCCTGACTCCGGACTTCAGCTGGATGCCGTAAGCTATATTGGCTGAATTCAGGCCACGGTGACTAATCAAGCAAACATGTCTCTCTGCACTACTGGCATAATTACACACTGCAATTGTTGACATTTGAGCTTAAAAAAATAAGCAAAGTGTGTGATGTTGCATATACACAAAGCACATTTAAAGGAACAAATACAATGAGAACATTTGGGGTACTATTAAAGGTTAAAACTGAATATTGTAAAAACAAGCCAAAGCTTTTCCTCCTCTTATTCAAAATTACGTGTGAAAATGGCTATTTGTAATGGAGACACTGGATGAAGTCTATACTCATTATCTGTTTCTGGCTTCTCAAAACTTAAAAGTATTAATGCCCTCAATATAGGCTTAGGCTTTTACAACATCTGCATCGAAGCTTCTTCAAAAATCTCAGCTGTTTACATGTAAAGGTGTGATCTGTGCAATTTACTTTTAAGAAAAGACTGTGCAGAGTGTGTTTTCAAGACATAACCACTGCCTGCATGAACAAAAGATTTATTCCAACATGTGCTCACATACTTGAGAGGCAGAAAGTTTGGGAACTGTAAGTTGCTACCCTATAATTTCCATATTTTACAAATAAATAGCAGAATACAGTTTTAAGTGATATATATGCCTGCATACACAGACAACACACTGATTTTGTGATAGTATCCCCAAAAGCTGTTTTACTCTCTCCCACTTTGGTTTAGTGCTCACATGTTCAGATAAATCATTTGACCTGTTTGACATTTTCATGTCTTCCCACTCAATTCCTCGTTTGCCTCTCATTTTTACCTAAAAGAAAGGAGAAAGACTAATTTTCAATCCTTTTAAGAGTAACAATAGGCCTTTATGAATTTTGCTGAAGCTTCTGGGTATTTGCAGGGTGCTGGAAGAGAGAAAGCTTGGGAAGCAGTTGAGATAGGCTTTGACACAGTACCAGTGCACACCAGTAGGAAGGCAGCCCAGCAACAGCCAGCTCACCCAGTCCTGAATCTGGGGGTCCAGACCCTTCCTGTGGTCACAGCACCGACAGCTTAGATTTTCTTCTGCGCCTGCATCCTCCCCCACCCAGCAGTTCCCATTAGTTTTGATTATAAGTCTGTAAATGAGCTCCCTTCTCTCCACACAGCTCCTCCCAACAGCAATTGCTTTTCATGCAAAAATCCTTTCTAGTTTCAAGATCCTTTATGTATGGAAAAAAAGATAGTTACAGGCACTGTTACACTCCTTTGATTATGTAATGAAAGACATTAAGTGATGTTGCTGGCATTAACCTTTATCTTTCATATATTTTATTGTGTAATTTATCCCTAGATAGTTTGCAATCTTCCTCAGCTGTGCTTACAGAATGTGTTATTTATTGGCTGAATTTGCTCCAAGAGAAAGGTTTAGTAGAAAAGTTCTTGCAAATACAATTTGAATCACTAACAGCCCTAGAAAGGGTAATATAAAGAAAAAACATAATAATTTCTTGATTAAAATTCTTAAGTAACCAGGCTAGTTACTGAGTATTTTAAATTGTTTGCCATTATAAATTACTCTGTAGAAAAGGAATTATTACCACATCTTCCTTGCTGCACAGGCTTTCAACCACAAGAACCACATTAATTTGAAACTTGGCAGACAGCGCAGCAAGGCTCCAGGGAGCAGCTTCCCATAGGATTTAGAAAAATGGTGCAGGTCCTGAAGACTTGGGATGGCTCCTTCTTTCCCAGTATGACACGGTGACAACTGCAGCTGAGGCACTTGCCATGAGTGCCCAGGCCACCCTATGAGCCAGAAAGCCATTTCAGCATAGAGTCCGGCAACATACAATTGACTGCTTGCTCTGATTTACTATTGTCCAAGTACAACTTCTACATGGGTAGTCCACAAAATTCCCCTTCCCTTCCATGCTTTTGTGAGGGCAAGGGAGCAGAGAGGTTGCAGAGCAGAAAACAGGAACCACTAAGGGTTGTGTATATAGGTAGACTTGGCTCCAGCCCTCCCTTCACATGCACTGGCCCAGCCACGTGTTATTAGGAAAGGGATCAGAGATCACTTTCGAAGATGTCTTTGGAGGTTGCAGATTAGTATTTGAAAATACACACATTTTTAATGTGTGGGGAAACCTTTGGTGTAGTAACTGTCTCTTATCTGATACAATGGGACCTTGGGATTTTGCCTGTGGTCGATATAATTACAGAAATAAAATAAAACAGCAACAACAGCCCAACAATTGGGGATGATGCCAAATAAGCTATATTTGGAATGTCCAGGCATGACAAAACAAACACATTATTTTAAGAACCAGTAGTTATGAAATTTGTCTTAAACAACTGCAATCCAGTTTACCTAGTCTGGTAGCAAAGGAATCTAAGCAAGCATAAGATGCAGAGCTGGACAGAAATTACAAACTTAGAATGCAATACAGAGGAAGAAAAAGATAGACTCTCTTCCCACTCCTGTTTCTTCCTCCCTCCTCCCCCAAAAGTAATCACAAGGAATGAAAAAGCCAAAGATTTAACGGCTTCTAAATTTGTTCCCTGGTGCTTGCAAGTGCAGAGTTCCTAAGGTTTTCTCTACAGCCCTGAAGGCTAAAATAAATTAAAAAAATTAATGAAAGCAAGGTCTCAGCTGAAGGCCCAGCTCCTAGATCTGACAAGTCTTGCCAGAATTGACAACAGCAGGATAAAAAGAGTTTTCATGACACATATAGAGGTGTACTACAGTAAAAAAACAATAATCAATTATCTGGCTTCACAAGAGTCCCTTTATTCCCCTCCACACATCTCAATGAACCAACACTGACATCCCAAACCAGGCAGTTACATCAAAGCTGCTAGGAGAGAGGGGAAGATGGAAACCAAAACAAAAAATGAAACTTTAAAAAAAAAACCTCTATGAACTTAATATGTGTAGCTTGATCAGGGAAGAATCAAGTATGGTATATTACATGGGCTCCAACCAACGAAAGCACGAAAATATGAAGGTGAGAGCAACTTAGGGCAGTGAAAAAGGTAACAGAAGCTGATGGGAAAAAAGACAAAACATGGAGAAAGACTCCTAACCAGGACTGGCTATAACCTCCAGGCACTCAAGGAATGACGACCATTTGATGATGGGAACCTGAAGTATAAATACACTATGAAACTCGCAGCCTAACGGCCTCCGTGTGCTGAAAAATCCCCAAAGCTCATGCGCACCTTGGAAATAGAAACTTCCTGCGCTCCGACAGCATCAGTCGCAACCCACAATAGGTTTTCCCAACAGGGCTGAGTTCATACTGCTCTGGCAAGAAAAGCGGGGTGCTTTATAACGAGTGGGTGACAGGGTGAACTACAGCAGCATGGCAAAGCATCCCAAATGCCCAGCCATCAGCTGCCTCCTCGCAGTACCGTGTTCGGCAATATCCCTTAACTTCTCATCTCCCAAGCTACCAGCTCTGGAAGCCGGCGATTTCAAGCAGTGAGTATCAGCTAATTGTTGCTGCCTGCAACGTTCGGGATGTTTTATGGGTCAGTTTGTCACACGCACACAATAAATGCTTTTAACAGAGCTGCTCACATTAGGAGAGTATTTCTGCGCAACTGTGTAAGCATCGATTGTGTGGCGAGAATTAACCCCCTGCAGATCTTAGCCCAGGAAAAGTTATGTCAGTGGGAGAAGAGGGCTGACGTTATCCTCTCCTCCGTGAGCCTGTAATTCTCATTTTCAGCAATTGCTTTAACGTGAAACTGCTCCGCTGTTTAATTTTTAGTAGATTTAGACATCAGAGGAAAACAATAGTTCCCCCCTCCCCAGTTCAAGATTGATATATCAAAAGTTTCTGGGGCTGATGCAAAATCTGAGGTTACGTCATCATGACTAAGCTAGATATTCTCTCTTGAATGCAACTAGCCCCAAGCAAATCTCAGTCCCTTCCAACCTGCTAAGAATTACTCATTTTCAGTGGAAAAAAGTGAGAAAAACATTGGAGAAAACCCAAACACAACCACACAAGAGATTTAATAGCATACAGCGTCTAACCACCCTGCCCCAAAACACCTAGTGTACAGATTCAAGCTACCAAGAAATTTTTCACATCTCTCCCTGCTCTGCTTCCTTGCTGCACCCATCCGTCCATGTGTGCTAGTTTGAACTCCATGGCAAGCGCCTCTGACTTATCTACTCTGAGCTCCCTCTCCAGGGCTTGCTCCAGACCATTTTGCATACCCCTTCCTCCTAGTAGGGGCACCACAAACAAAAAAACAAACACAAAAAAACCCCACACAACCCAACCCTTTGCTTAGCTTACAGGGACAAATTCCCTGCTGCCATGGTTACCACTCCAACTTCTCTTGTGGAACTAGAAATAAAAAAAAAAAAACCCCAACTTCCCTGAGAACAGACGGCTATATAATGTTAGCTCTCCCTCCCTCCCCTCACTCATCATTGTTAGCCAGTAAATCAGCTACATCTGGCATATTTAATTTGGACTAAATAAAATGTCACTAATTAAAAAGATGCCGAACCAGCATTACATGACATTATAGAAACAGAGAGCTTAGTATCTGAACACAGCCTATTAGGAACTGAAAGGATTCAACTAGTTTTTACCAAAAGCCGAGAAACAAAGGCAACTAAACAGTCCTCTATACAGTCTTACTCACAACAATGTCCTCTAGAAGCTCTCCCCTACCGTCTAGGTGTACTGAGGTTTCCAAGCACTAATTCCTGGAGCAGCAGTGGCTCAAATGGGAAGTAGTCAGCTCATTAGAGATGGTATTATTCAGCTGGAAGCCTGCAGCCTTCATTCCAACTTTTTAAAAGAAGGTTACTTTGCTAAAGCTACAATGACTAAGACGTTCAGCAGGTGTGCACACAAGTTGCTTTAAAAGACCTGTGGCCACATTGCTGTCTCTGAACAGTAACAGCCTTTCCTCTCCTCTATTTCATTCCCCACAGTTTTCAGCAGCCTAGTTTGAAGTATCACCCTCCTCTCTTTAGCCCATCCCAGAAGACAAACATGTCAGCTCTCTGCAACTCCCATCGCAGGCCACACCGCAAAGACGTGAGCACTGCTTTCTACTGCTGACCAACACAGATACCTGTTCAAAAGCAACCCCTCTTACCTTGAAAGCAAGACACCCCCCCACCCCTCCAGTGATTCACATCATACTCCTAGACCAGGCTTTCACCTTTATGGGTACATCACTCTCTGTATTTCACTGACACTTACCAAGCAGATTTCGGTGCAAAGCTTCACTGAATCATATAAACCTCATTTCACAGCCCTTAAGTCTTTTCCATCATCTTTTCTGCCAACTGGTAATTTTTTATTCTAAAGCTGTGCTATCCCTTATGATCAGTTGAATAAGCATTTGAGTGATTTCATTTTCGGTGCCTCCAAGGCTGAGGATTTCCCATGAGAACAGATCATCTTCTGAGTGCTCTGGTCCAGGTTCTCAGCATTTATAAATCAGACAACTGGCTCATCTCTATTTTTGCTGATGTATTAAGCAGAAGAGAGATTTAGGTATACTTTGATTGCTGTTGCCTAATTTCAGTACTACTGATAGTCAAATAACATTCAAACATTCAACACAGAAATCCCCCCTAAAGTAAATTTTAACAGAGTTCTTACAAGATGTTCAAGTGGATTAAGTTGATAACGCTGGCACACACTAGGCAAGTAAAAAGATTACTCTTTTTAGAAACTCAGTAGTTGTAAATGAATTAACAGTGAGCTTTATCCTCACGATTCCAAACTTAATATTAAAGATATAACACAGAGATGACCTATTTCAAAATCATCATGCCTTTAACCTTTTTTTTCAATTGTAAAAGTTTAAGAACAATCACAGGATCACAGAAGAGTTGAGGGCGGAAGGGACCTGTGGAGGTCATCTGGTCCCCCCCTTTGCTCAATTAAGGCCACCGTTGCCTGGGACAACATCCAGACACCTTTGAAATATCTCCAAGGATAGAGATTTCACAACCTCTCTGGGCAACCTGTGCCACTGGCTCAGTCACCCTCACAGTTAAAAGACTGTTGCCTGATATTCGGAGGGAACCTCCTGTGTTTCAGGTTGTGCCTGTTGCCACACTGGGCACCGCTGAAAAGACCCTGGCTCCATCCTCTTTCTACCCTCCTTTCAGGTATTTATATATGTTCTTAAGATGCCCCCGAGCGTTCTCTTCTCCAGGCTAAAAAGTCCCAGCTCCCTCAGCCTCTCCTCATAAAAGAAATGCTCCAGTCCTTTAACCATCTTTGTTGGATGCTCTCCCGTTATGTCCATGTCTCTCTTGTACCGGGGAGCCCAGACTTGTACCCAGTACTCCAGGCATGGCCTCACCAGTGCTGAATAAAGGGGAAGGATCATCTCCTTCGACCTGCTGGCAATGGCCTGCCCATAGCAGCCCAGGATACCATCAGTCTTCTTTGTGGCAAGAGAATATTGCTGGTTTGTGTTCAACTTGGTGTCTACCAGTACCCCCAGTTCTTGTTCTGCCAAGCTGCTTTCCAGCTGGCTGGCTTCCAGCCTGCACTGGTGCATGGGCTTGTTCCTTCCCAGGTGCAGGTCTTTGCACTTGCCCTTCGTGAGGTTTCTGGCAGCCTGTTTCTCCAGCCTGTAATCTCTTACACAAACAGTGCAGAGTTACAAAAATACCATGATATTAACTAAAAGGAAAAAAAAAAAAAAAAATCTAGTGAAGTTTGATCATAGTTTAGGAACCCTAGGATCTTTCATCAGTATTTTCCCCAAGCTGCGCCACAGTGCTTCAAAGTTCCCGTCAAGTGTTTCAGAAACACTTAAAGTCCATGTGTCAAGGGCTGATGAACTTAACTGGGTAAGTCTAAATATGAGGTATTGTGCTGAAACCAATGTCAAAATAAAAAAAAATGCTTCCTGATATAGAACTAGATAACATAATGCCAGGGATCTGATGCCAAAGCTTGCATGAAAGAAAATGCTACTTCTTCGTTCAGCATCTGCTTCAGATTATTTTACATGGAAGTCACTGCTGCTCTGAAGCTGTCAAGGCACAGTCAGCTTCCAATTAAACCATCTTATTTTTGAAGTCGATTGGAAGCAAAGCTTTCTTCTCCCTATAGGCAGCCCCCTAAAAGTAGGTAATCTGAGATAATTTCCAAATGTATTTACCCTGTGTTGTCCACCCAATTAAACATCTTGTGCAAATGCAATCAATGAGCCTTCTCTCTAATTGAAAAGTTTATGCAACAATTTTCACAAGGCTCCCATTAAACATTTAAAATAATTAGCTGTATTAGAAAGACATTTATATTCAAATAGCTCACATGCCTAGTTTCTTTGTTTAGCGTAGGCAAATGAGTATGAAAAAGATCCCCGGAGGAAATACCAAATATTGGGCAAATCTTTTCTTTAAGACAAGAGACACTGCCTAGAAACCAATTCTGCACAGTATAAATGGGAAATTTTTTAACAGTAGCCTTACCACTGTAGCTGATTGTGGAGAAATCAATGATTTCCAGGATTCAGAAAGGCAATGACAAGGGAGTTGACTCTGTATTTCTATGTATTATAGATAACACATAACAGCCATTACCTTCAAGAGTGCTCCTTTCTTCCCCTTCCCCCTCTCCCTAAATTATTGGCACTAAGTTTAAGAAATCCACCATGCAAAGATACCAGTAACTTTATTTCCATCCTGGCACAAATGACTTTCTTTTTTTAAAGGATTTTGATGGCTCTGTATTTACATCATGGATCTTATTTAAGAATTATGCTGAGAAAAATCTAGGTCATTGAAACCTTCTTAAACTGAACCACAGAGAAACTGAACGAGAACGTAAAGGCACTGATGTCAGGTTTAGTTTGCCTTTTCACAAGCTCATTTTTTTTCCAGATTGACTGGCAGAAGGTAGATCAACCTTTGGACATCTTTCTTATTCTGAAATTTCTATTTCCATGAGTGAGTTAATTCCATTCCCATCCAAAATAAAACATTATAAAAAATGTGCACTTGGCAAACAGACTCAGAAATATACGAACTTTAAGAAGGCTAGGCTTAAAGAGCAAGAGTACAACTTAAATCAACATATAATGGAAGATAGGTAAACATCTCAGTTTAGCATCCTGGGCAACATAATAATAGTCCCTTCTACGCAAAACTTTATAAATAAATATATATGAATGTAAAGACTGGGTTTCCTCCTTCCTCCCCCCTCCCCCACTAGCTTGGTTTTGGTATGAGTCTGCTTGTTTTAGACTATATGCTTATTGCAGTCTTGCATTTATATAAAATAGTAACATGCATTCAAATTTAATTCTACAGATTTCAAATTGCATCACTACTTTTTCCGTTTAATCACCAAGTAGAATTTCTTAGGTTAAATACATAGTTGTACACGTCAAAATTAATTTATTCTGAAGTGAAAAGGGTCCATATTGCACTATTAATTATAACTGGCAATAATAATTAATAGTTATTAATACTGCATTTCTGTGTCCAACACAAATCTGCTGACTTGAACAAATGTCACTTTTTATCACTCTTTATCCATTCACATAGAGACAATTCTATACATGGAAAAAACTTTATTGCCTTTTCCAGCTTCAGAAGGCTGTGTCTTTGGATGGTGGTTTAGCATAACCACCATAAGGTTTCTCATTGGAGAAGAATCTATCTTGCCTTTTGTACAACGTAGAAAAGTGTCACAACATTTCTTCTTCCACCACTCCCCCATCTTGTTGCACAAGATTACACATGGCAAAAGTAAACATTTTTGGCTAGCTGCAGGGTATTAACAAAAAATACTCTGTACTGAAACTATTTTCAGTTCAACTGTTGCTCATATACCCTTCAACATAACAGACACTGATCAGACCCGAAGTGTAACTTGCAAGAAATAAGTGGTTTTGTGGATTCGTTGCCAGAGCTCTGCAGGTTCTTCTTTCAGTGCACCCAGCTGTACAGAAAACAACCCAAGTTTGCTTGGCTCGCATCAACTGAGGCTTTGCCAACCTATCCACTCTATGAATTTCACTTTTTAAAGCATAACAAAATAGCTAGTGCATGAACTTACTTGAGCTATACCATGGAAACTGTGTTTCAAGAATAAGTGAAAAAGTGCACCCTGTTCTAGGTGTCACGCAACACATTTCTCTTCCGCAGACTGTGCCGTGTTAAGCCTAAGGGCTTAACCTTCTCTGTAAAGACCATTATTTTCCACATGTACAGACTGCATTAGATAAATTACCACGTAGCTACATTCTGGAGTTCAACATGGAAGCCACCTTGAGATGACAAATTCAGCTTTTTCAACTGAAACATCACAGAGACGTCGTAATGACTTTGATTGTCCATTGCAAAGTTAATTAATTTGGGGAAATTTACCCTCTTTCCTTTTTCACAAACCAACTTACGTTTGTTGCGTTTAGTTTTCTAGTCAAAACAAGGGCTGAAGGTAGCCTTCCTTAAGCACAAAAATCAGTAGGCAAATCAGAGAGCATTTACTTTCTGAAATGGTGGCCTAATTCCACAACCCTCTCCTTAGAAACTCCTGCTATCACTCTCCCCTATGGGCTTATTGGCTCTTGAAGAGGTATTTCCCCTCCCCCGCCTCACAGATTCCCATTTGTTGCAAAAAAAATTTTTTTTACAAGAATTGACATCACTATCGTGTGCCAAGTACCAATGGCTAAACGTATCTCTATTCCCTCCCCAAATCTTATATATGTTCATCTATTGAAAATGGCTACCTCAGGTGTCTGAACACAGCATTCTGAAGTTAAAACATTGTGGAGATGTCTGGAAGAGCCCTGACTTCAATTTGCACAAGAAGAATGTGGTTAGAAACTGATCATTTTTCACAGGCCCTTAACAGATGATGGAAAAAAAATCAGCCCTGCAGCTGCCAGCATCTCTCCCGATAAACAAACTCTGCTGTCTCTGCCAGGGGGAGTAACTGATGAGGAGGCTGGCCATGCAGGCGAATGGTCAACAAACGTTTCCCACTTAGAAACGAAGCCAGATTTTGCCCTAATAAAACAGTTCGGTAACTTAGGGGAAGGAAAGTATAGTCTCACACACATCACTGCCTAGTTTAAGGTTTTTTTGTCTTCCACCCAAACTACACAGAGGTGGTAGTCATTTCAGCTGTTACTAGCCCCCTCAATCTAAGCACATCTAGTCATCACTAATGATTCAGGCTCCGACTGTAGCTACTTGTAAAGAGAAAGAGGCACTTCAGTGAAATTTATCATCTTCTATAGTTTTGCTACCCTAAAGGGGCCTGAATGTACTCAAAAGCTACTCTAGCTCACCACTGATTGGAAATACCCAGACAATCAACCCAAATCAGAGATTTAATTTTTATATAACTATAGCTTACAAGAAATAATTCCCACCCAAGGGGTGTTTAAAGGTGATCGTATTTCTTGGCACTGTGAAAAACTACCATAAATGGTTCCCTAATATTATATTCCCTGGTCTCTTTATCATTACACGTAAAAGAAGTATTCCCTAAGTTTTGCTCAGTAGTTATATTTGTTAGAAAGTTTTGTTTCAGTTTTACAATGCAATAGACTTAAGGGCAAACAGACACAATTCTGTAAATAAATTGTCCCTGCACGGGGCACCGTAACTTTGGGTGGGGAGGAGTAGAACACATGCAGAGGTCTCTTGGTTAGACATGACGAGAATGAAGCAAAACGTAGAATGCAGCACCTTCCCAAAATAGCATTTGCTATTATTAAGTTGTTTTTAACATGAAGCAAGCAGCTACCTAAAGAGGTCTTTGAGCAGGAGGCCAGTAAAAGATTGTGACTGTCATGTCTACCTCAAATGAATCTGACAGCAGGGATCTGATAACTGAAGCCTGATTAAACCCAACTCTGTGTCAGAGCCTATGTGTGAACTGTACGTTGAGTTCGAGCCAATCGCCGATATGAACATTCATGATACCAAGTCAGACACAAATATCTTCAGCAAGAAATCCCAGTACCCTCCTCCAAAGTTAAAGATTTTCATCTCTGCTTCGCACAAGCTGAGATTTGAGAAAGGGCTGCCTACAGCCAGGAAAAACAACTGTGCTGGGTATGTCCGTTAGTCTACACACCACCTCCCAGCAGCTAAAAAATGCCACTGCATAGTAAATAATATGAAAAGCATGGCTATTCCTACTGCTTGCCTGTTGTAGGTAAAGACCTCCAAGGTTGTCTTGCATTAATGCACACATTTTATAATTCAATGTACAATCAATATAGCTACTTAATTCCAGATAGTGGTAGTTCAGCTGCAGCATACAAACCTAACCAGCAACCATGTCGTGCAAAGTCAAACATGTCTTTCCCAAAAACACTTTATTATGGTTGTAGTGGAAAAGCAGAATCACTCTGCATAACAAAGAAATACTCTTCAGCAACCTTTCAAAAGGTCTGTTAAGTCACTGTAGCAAAACTGGCCTTGTGAAACTTTTGCACCAACAGAAGTGGTTTTGTACACAGATAATGGAAGTAGTCCTTTTACATCAGGGTCAGAGCTCTGCTTGGCTTAGACTGTGTGTCTGTGCAATCTGAGCTACCACCATCTCTGACTTTAAATACTTTCTCTTCAAATATTTCTAACATATTTCTTGAACTCAGTGAGTCCTTACTGATTTGAAATACCACTTAAATACTGTCAGACAATTTAAAAAAAAAAAATTAGTTTCTACTTCCCTGCACTTAGATTTTAAAAGAGAATAATGAAGCAGTCCAAAAAAAGCAACTAATTCCTCTACACTCCATCAGTACTTATACTCATATTGCCTTTAAGTTGCATTCTCCAGATACTTTGCAGATATAGGTTCAGAAAAGACATAATTGTAGTAGAGATGAAATCAATTATGTAGGAAGCAGAGGTTGCTGCAAACTCATAAAGGAATGCAGTCACTGTGAATACATCTGGCGCTATCAACATTTTATTATATTATTTTTTCTGGAATTTTTTTAGGGTCTCCCCTTCCTTAATAGCTGCTATTTGAATGTAGGGCAATTAGCACTTGCAAGGCTCTGGCTTAGGGGAAAAACAAGCTATTTGCACGCACATAATCCTAGAGGAGAATCAGTTAACCACCACAGTTTTTACAGCTGCATGTTAGAGAAGGCTTGAGAAAGATGCAAAGAGGAGAAATTGATGTGAGCGTGTTTACAGTGCTGTAAAATTTATTTAATCATCTTCAGAGTTACTAGATTATTTATTTATTTAAGGGATAAAAGTAACATATAGAAAGCTTTATAGAAAGTTCATTCAGCTCTTTCATTTTAATGGTTATATATCAACATAGCAGACTCTTTCAACTTAGACCCGTTTGGACATCTGTTCGATGGATGAACTGCTAAAGACACTCAAAGCCAGCATCTGCTGCACAAGCAATTTCACTACCCACTAAAGACTCCATCATGCCTTCGCTCCGCCTCACTTCTCGCAGAATTTCCTGCTGTAGTTCAAATTCTAAAGGCTTCTCCTAGACAAAAAGGGACTTCTGGAGATTGCCCAAGTGCTATTGCATGCAACATAAGAATGGGCAAGCGGTAATGAAACCTTACAGAGACAGAAGCTAGCGCAACCTTGGGCAGAGTACTAAGTTAATTTCTCGTTAGCCAGATTGGCTTCAAGTTCCTCTGTATTGCTTGAAGTGTTGCAATTAAGTACTGCTCTAAGCTATGCTTAATTAGCCTGTAAGCAAATGCTCATTTGTAACTTGCGTGCAGTGTAATGCGGAACTAAATGTTCACTGAGAGCAAAGGGAAATTACAGTGAAGGTACATTTGCACAAATATAGCTGGCTGCCTCCTGATTTTCCCTTCTTATTAATATTCTAAAAAATATTAAGAAATGTGTCACACTGTACAAACGGTCAGACGCATGCATTCGCTATCCCTGGTGTTCTCCCAGCTGACAAGCACTCCATTCCCCTTAGAATGACAGCCTTTATCATCTGTCAAAATAAAAAAAAAAACAAACCCCACCCCAAAAAACCAACCCAAACTAGGATGCAAATAATGGTAAGTATGCTCAAAGAAAAACAAAAAGCATGAACAAAATTTTCACCAAATAGCCACATACAGAAGTAAAACCCAGCCTTGGTGCCTCTTGTGAAGCAGACAAAAGAGTAGGTTCTCAAATATGTTTAGGACCTTGTAATGCTAGAAGTGGAATGACATTAGCTTCAAGCACAGCAAGGACATTTTCAGCCGGACATTATTTGTGTCTGCCTATCAGAGGACGCTCATTTGACAAGGCTGTAATACAAGAGGCAAGGCTCAGCCTCACTTGGATGAGCTCTACAAAGCTTTGCCAAGCTAGATAGTTTGTTGAAGAAAAAAGTTCAAAGGTTAGTAGTGAAAAAAATCCACAGAACAAACCATCATGTAACACAGAGAAATACTTTGAAATTATCAAATACAAGGTTTTATTTGTATGAGTGAATGTTGCTAATTAGCTTACAATTCTTTGCCTAATGAAGAGGAGGATGATCTTAGTATATTTAAAGTCTACTTCTTTTCAAGCTGCTCCATATTAATTGCAAGGTGTGTGACAGTATTGCAAGCAATCTTTTCATCTTTGCATCTATATACACACACACACTCTCTGAAAACACCTAGCACTATTCTGGAATTTGAGACAACTCAGTAAAGAATATTCTTAATCTGAAGCACGTCAGGTATTTTTCAATGCTAAAGCTGCGTACCAGATACCCATTGTTTAGCACAGACTCAGTCTATAGTTTGCTCTACATAACTGAGTACTTGGGGAATAGGAATTGCTACAAACATCTGTAAAGCTATTTATAAGTTCTGGAAATACTGTGGTTGGCTCGCTTTCAGTGAATTTTAGTAAGCAATAGGGAAAAAAAGTGTGACCAGCAACAGTATGACAAGCAAGTTAATTCAGAGTAATTAGCTGCTCTTAACAGTTTGCAGGCAAGGACAAGCTCAAAAATGACTCGCAGATGCCCAAGGGCAAATTGTCTGTAAAATTAAATCCTCATGTTTTACTATCAGCATGCTGTTGTTTAACTTAGAATATTCTTTTCTATAAGGTTTTGCATCTCAATTGTTGATTTTTTTTTTTTTTCTAAAGCAGTATTGTTTTTTCCTTAGGGATAGCTTGTTCCTACTTTCATTACCTATTCTGGCAAGGACAGTGGGGAAAATGTGATTTTTAAAGGTGAACCTAGAAGGTGAGAGGAAGAACACGTGTAAGGTCACCCTACAGTGAAGCGGCCAGCATTCCCCTATGGCTGCAGGGCACAGACATTATTCCCAACTCCCAACACCAAGCGTGCTTCAGCAAGCCCAATGCCTCCTGCAACGGCTGGGCCATTCCACAAGTGCAAGGCGTGGGTGGTGATGATGTTCCTAGATGTCTGATGGGTGGTGCACACTGTTGACGCTAGGTGTGCGCGGGGTTAAAGCAGTCTCCACTGAGAGTGGGTATAGTCCCTCTCTAAATATCCCCAAAAAGCAGAGTAGTTCCTCACTCTGGCCAGACAAGAGATCTAGGCAGACAAAAGGGGTGGGTGGAAAGATCTGGGTGCTTTTAAGTGGCAGCTGTTTGCCAAGAAACAAAAGCAGCTTTTAAAGGTCTCTCCCACCTCACCCCTTTCCCCCCCGATAAAAACCTGCAGAACAGTTTCTGCTTCTCTGTTAACGGAATTTCACTGGTTGTAAGTCTGCTGAGACCAAGTTGCTTTATCCACATTCCCCAGAAACATCCCATGCTCAACATGGGATCTCACATCCAAACTCCTGGTCAAACTGTTTTGCTGCTGAGGGCTATTCATTGCCCCTCAGCAACAGGAGAAAAAACAGAGACTTATGCTTCATGACATAGTAAAAGTATTTCCAACTCCGTCGCTTCTTGAAATCATAGAATGGTTTGGGTTGGAAGGGGCCTTAAAGATCATCTAGTTCCAATTCCCCTGCCACGGGCAGGGACACCTCCCACTGACCAGGTTGCTCAAAGCCCCATCCAGCCTGGCCTCGAACACTTCCAGGGATGGGGCATCCACAACCTCTCTAGGCAACCTGTTCCAGTGTCTCACCACCCTCACACTAAAGAATTTCTTCCTAATATGTAATCTAAATCCACCCTCTTTCAGTTTTTCAGTTTAGAACTGTACCTCCTTGACCTATCGCTATACTCCCTGATAAACAGTCCCTCCCCATCTTTCCTAGAGGCCCCCTTTAGGTACTGGAAATGCAGCAGGAGAAACTGACTCCAGCAACCCTGAGATGACAGCAGCAGGGTCTACCACTGGAGAGAACAAGCAGCACTGATGCCAGTGGAGAACAGGGAACATGCAGCTTTTATGAATCAGTGATGGCTTGCCTTTTAACAAGTCCAGGTTAAATTTGCTTTTATGTAAGTTTTGTAAATGATGTTCAGATTATAGCCAGGCTAAAGCAAAAGATTGAAAGTACTTGCATTAATTAAACAAAATCACTTTTTAGTACAGTAATTCGACATGCTAATTAGAAGAAAGAATAATACAATAAGAACTTGATAGCAATAAGGAGACTATAAATCAAGAGAACAGAGAATTGAAACTCATCCCACAATGATTTAATTAACTCAGTGGTATTCTTCTAATGCAAAAATGTTATTGAATTCCAACTAACATCCCCTCTGTTTAGGAAATGGAACAAAACCGTATCTGCAAGCTCTGGAGCAATGCATAAACACCCCATTACCATGCCAACGAACCTGCAAGTTCATTCTTCCCTTGTGCGTACACACACTAACACCACCTAAGTGAAGACCTAAGTTTCAAACAGCTGTGTCCAGCTTTAGAGTCCTCAACACAGGAAGGACATAGACCTGTTGGAACGGGTCCAGTGGAGGGCCACAAAGATGATCAGAGAGACGGAGCACCCCCCTGATGAAGACAGGCTGAGAGAGCTGGGGTTGTTCAGCCTGGAGAAGAGAAGACTCCAGAGAGACCTCATAACAGCCTTTCAATATTTCAAGGGAGACTACAGGAGAGCTGGAGGGGGACTCTTTATCAGGAAGTGTAGTTACAGGACAAAGGGTAATGGTTTTAAATTGGAAGAGAGGAGATTTAGATTAGATACTAGAAAGAAATTCTTTACTGTGAGGGTGGTGAGACACTGGAAGAGGTTGCCCAGGGAAGTCGTGGATGCCCCATCTCTGGAGCTGTTCAAGGCCAGGCTAGATGGGGCTTTGAGCAAACTGCTCTAGTGGAAGGTGTCCCTGCCCACGGCAGAGGGGTTGGAACTCGATGATCTTTAAGGTCCCTTCCAACCCAAACCATTCTGTGATTCTATGATTTCCACATGTGCACAGTTCACTGTCCAGGTAACTACAGCAAGCCCAAAGAAGGCTTCTTCCTGCTGTGATTGAACAGCATTACTCCTGGTACTTAGGCAACCACTCTGCCAATAGCTTGGAAATGAACAAACCGAACGCTGGCTTTGCCTTCAGCCCTTAGAAGTAGATGCCAGCAAGCAAGCAAAAAAAAATGGGTGCCTTCCCAGTCCTGCACTACAGACGTCCTCAGCATCTACCGGGGGATCACCTGCAGCACAGCCACAGGTGCCAGTGCAGCTCGGTGTGGGCTGTCTCTGCTCACCTCAGGAAGGACCTCGTGGTCACCTCTACCACTGATTGCTGGCTGCAACATGGGGCTGCAAGGTCACATAGGACACACAGCAGAGGCTCTAACCTATGAGTTGGTGCTTTCTTGCATGTGTACTCCTGGGTAGCAGAGGCCCAAAAAGGTTTTTATCCAAAATGTCTAAGGTTACTTGAACTCTCACCTTGCGTGCAGACAGCACAGATGGCAAGGAGAGCTGAGACTCAGCATAGCTATTCCTGCTATGTTGAGCGACTCCTTAAAGGCTATCTGTATGAAGTTATGACATCTCTGATTCATCTCAGCCATTCACTTACGGTGTAATTACAATCACTCAATATAGTTCTGAGGTTGTGGGTTTTTTTTAATTCCCTACTGCACTGTTGTTTATGCCCAAACCCACTCCTGCCCGCCTCGCTAGGCGCAGAGAGAATTACAGTTTCACTCAGGTTACGTTCTCCCATTTTCCCCTGCACTCTCAGCCCGATAGCTTCTCAATTCTGTCAATTCCTGATCAAAGCACAGAACAGCTAAATTCTATTCTCACTCTGCCATTAATGCAATATTATTAATGAAAAGAGTAACGTTGTGAAACAAAAATGTGCAAGGGCATACCTAAGATGCATAGACAAAAATGTAGTGCGAATACACTAATGCCCAGCTACTGCGTCCTGTACTACACAGACCACTCCGGATTTACACAAGGCAGTCCTAAAGGTTAATTGCACTGGAATTACTACTGTGAAACAGCTTTTTAAAACAACTACAAGTGTTGCTGTGTGGCTGAACACCCGGTGGGGCTACTGGCAGGCGTGCAGCAGGGCAGGTTTGGGTCGGGCTGGTCCCATCCCACCGACTGCGCCAGACCACCCTTGGCCGGGCAGCACGTCCCCGGCACCCTGCCGCCGGTCCCGGCCACGCATCCCTCCTCCCAGCACGCTCCCACTGCCCGAGCAGTGCTTACGGGTAGGGAGCCAAAAATGCTCCTGGGAGCCGGGCCAGGTTTGTGTCATTAAAAACAAAAAAATCCCAACAAATAACATACTTTCGGGTTTGAGCGCGAGATGTCCTTAATATTTCCAGTAATTCACGTTGGGACTGTAACTACTGTTCTGGCACTTTCCAAAAGCAAGAAGACAAGGACTCATTTCTTTCTATCACCAAGTTCCTTGCTGTAACGGGCGCGAGGAAGGAGAAAGAGCTTTGATTCCGTGCTGATCCCGATCCCCAGCAGACCATGTGCTGGGCTCCAGGGCCTGCAGACCCCCCGACCGCCCAGCACTAACAGTGCCGAGGGCTGCCTGTCTCTAGCTCAGTCCAGCAGACTCATTAGTCTTCAGTTATTCGTTACCCTCTTCTTCAGCAATGAACAAATGAGACTTTCAAACCCATGTGAGCTCACCCACCCCAGATTTCTCCAGGAGTAAGACGACAACACGTTCGCGTGACACAGGGGACAATACAACAAGTAATTCAACGTCTTTCCTACACTGTCCAGGAAATTCAGCTCATTTCGTTCGGGAAAGTGCTATTTCTCCAAACGAGAGAAGGGCACCCAAGGAAGAACAGGGCCTGTTTTCATACAGTTAGATCACAGCTCCGCAGCAGAAGCCTGATCTTTCCCAATTTTTCCCCACACACAATCATAACTTAAAAAAAAAAAAAAAAAAGGTATCCAAGTCAAACATGCCACAGAGCAATCTATATAGGATTTATTTATTTAGCTTAAGAGCCTTGCTTCAAAGAAAGACTTGAGAAAAACAACATGATATATCATGGCAGATACCCATGAAAACCCACATTTTAAAGTTGGATCAAAGGGATTGCCTGGAGAGGGACATAAGGAATTGTGCAGTTTAATCCAGCTACAGGATTTGGCCTGTTTAGAGAAAGTCAAGTCCTGTTGACTCAACCTGATGTCAGTGCTTATTTTCAAAATGTCTTGTTGGTAAAGGTTATTCAACTGCAGGATTAAATACAAAATTCGCTTGTGACACATGCAAAAATCTAACTTGGTACATCAGGTTTTCCTTATACAAAAGTTTGTATTTTTATACAGCTTCTCTTTTGGAAATCAACATCTTTGTCTTCAAAAGAGCCAATATAAAAGTTTTACGGGAAGAAACAAAAAGTGCATCATAACATGTAATTAAAACAATTAAAACTAAGAAGTCTGTTTACAGGAGTTCCCTTGAAGGGTAAGTAAATCTGGCAAGAAGAATGACATTAATTCACGACCATTTGTGAATTTAATTTGCTAGAAAAGAGTAAATAATTTTGGTACATCAAACTGCTATTTGGAAGTTTGCCTGGGCTGTATAGAGGGGGGGGGATGTGAGAAATTTGCCCTATTTTTACAGTTGAAAGCTTCATTGACTCACACAAGATACTTTAGCCTAATATCCTGTGGCATTGCAGTGACCTACATGTAATTATTGCATGCTTTTTCCAAAATATTTGTACACAACCAGAAATTATAACCTAAGTTACCAACCAGTTCTTAGTTTATACCAGCAACACAAAGATGGACTTCAATTAGCGGTAACCTAGCTGTCTGATGTTTTTAGCAATCTTCTGGACAAATGTTTGGTCTTGGTTTGGTGTAATTTTCTGGTTTCCATTTCTCTTAGACAAACATATTTATCCTGTTAAGTAAATGATGTTTTAAAAACTTTCAGCTGTCCCTTCTCCCACCCTGCAATCACTGTCCCCCTCAGACACGGGCTGATCTCACATGTGTAGGTGTGCATGTGCTTTATGAACAAAGATGAGGGGAAAAGAAGGGAGGGGGGGGAGGAATAATCAAATGGTCTTGCAATGCCCCATAGTGCCACCCAGAAAATGTCCTTCCTGCTCCTGCCTTTACCTGCCCTTCCCAGAAGACAGCTGGAATGCTTACAATGCTCACAGAGGTCTGCTGAAGTTTCTCCTGGCTCATGGTCAGGCTCTGTGGTGAGAGGCAGATGGGTAGTACTTAGAGGACAGAGAGGAACATGACAAAGGAGGAGACACTTGAGCATGCACTGATCAGGTAGCTCCTCTCCCATCAGTCTCCTTTTGCCCAAGCTCATGGACAACACTGCTCTCGATACAAGAACTTAAGAGCTTTTTGGCTGCTACCGCTTGAAGGGTCATACTTTCTCCAACACAAGACATCTGCAGAATGTGTTGCAGATACTCACCACACTAGTATCCGAAGTAGCTGGCAGCACAGCTGGTTGGTACTTTTTACCCAGGTAGACACCAGCTGGTTGACTACGTCATTAAAACTTCAGTGGTGCCAATTTTTAGAGAACCATGTGCCATTCGCTATCAGCAGGTTGACATCTAACATTTCTCACTGTAAAGCTTAGCTCAAAGCAGGCTGTTTCCACTCACAGAACTGTAATAAAGGATCATAGTGTTGAACTCCCAAGGAGCATATATCTGTTTAATTACAAGTCATTTCTTAACCTCTACCACCAGATGTGCTTGGTCACACAACTGTATTATTCCAGTCTCCACCACTGTGGAGGTAGCTCAGTGCAGGACAGCCTTTGAAACATAACCTTAAGGCTCACAATTATTTCTTTTCTAAGTCTTTTACTAATAAATTACCTGTCAGTTACTCAACCTGCCTATGTGCTAAAAAAAAAAAAAAAAAAAAAAAAAAATAAAAAAAAATTACGTGTTAGCAATCATCTCAGATTACTAAATTTGCAAAACGAATTCAAAGTTGGGGTTGGTTTTTCATAACTGAAGCCTTGTGTTTCCCTCCCTCCCATGGCTGGGTGGGGAACCCCACCTCCCTATTGGCTAAAAAAAAAAAAAAAAAAAAAAAAGTATCTACAAAATCTATTTAGGCTTTTTTTCTAAACCAGAGAAGATTATCCAGACTCAAATCTGCAATGATTTCAATAAGCCTAACATTCCAGTTTTACCTCCCAGATTGCTATACCGATCCTCCCATTAAATGACTATCCCATTTGCCTACACATGTTTTTAGTTTTGCGCTCGTACAGAAGACCCGTTATTTCTCACTGTTCTCTGTCTTCTGGGGAGCAGCTGCAGTATGTTCCTGCAGCCATCAGCTTTAAAAGCAGCATTCAGTGCCTGATTGGCAGCAGAGCTAGAGGTGGCATACTGCTTCCTGCTGTGGTGACATCAGTACCATTACCAAACAGATCTCAGAGTATGTATTAAAAAAAAAAATTATTCAGAATATGTATTAAAAAAAAGAATCTATTCCTGATATGTGCACTGTTTTGAGTAAGATAAAGAAAATGCTTCATCATCATGAGAAAACAAAAAAAAAATCTACTACAAAAATGTAAGAAAGGTTTATTAGAGCTGTTTTTCATTGCTTTACTTCTTTTACCTTTCTTTGTTGAGCCAAGAAAGAGCATGAAACAAGTACAGAACAGTGCATAAGCAATGTTGCAAACTGCTTGTTAAAAAAAGCAGTGGCAACTGCATGAAAAAAAAATAAGGAAAAGGATCAGAAGCATCTTAACAAGAAATCTGTGTCTCAAGCTCCAGCTACGTGAATAAAATTTTGCATTTGTGAAAAGACAACATCAATTTTTTCAGCTGCAAATATAATTCAAGGTTTTTGACCTGAAAGCTCATTTACTCACACTTCTATCCACACATGCACCCTTTTCCTGTAGGGAACAATATACTGGGAAAGGGTTCTACTTAAATAAAACTTGAACGGAGCTGGCACCTCTTTATGCCCAAGGCCTGGCAATATGACATGAGACTCTTCTCTGAAGAAGGGGACAGTCTGCATCTACAGAACAAGCCACTATTGTCCAACATGCTTTACTTCCTCATCTCATAACCTAAAAGGTTTTATCACTTTAATAGATTGTCCTTGATTAATAACTTCAGCAGCAAACATATCTACACAATATAAATATTTATTTCAATTTAGGTATTCAAAAGGGTTGTCAAAATTTACCATTTAAAAATTAGGTACAACAACTTTTTTTTTTTTTACATTACAAAGTAAAATTTAGGGAAAAAATATCTACTTTTATTATGGTCTTTATAGCCATCTTCTTACATACATTAAAAGATTGGTTAGTTTTATATTTATGTGCTGTTAACCCACTTGTTTCTAAATTCCATTGAAAACTGACGCACAGATCATTTAGGGTTTTTAAGGCTTTATAGATCGATCTTTAGGATGGCTTTGTTAATTTTAGTAAAATATAAAGCTAGCAGGCAAAGAATTGCTGAATCTGGAAAATATTTGGAAAAGTGTGTCTCTGCAAGGCAGCTATGCTGCTGTTGGCAAGTGCCAGGAGGCAGAACTGTCCCTTGCTTTGTCCCCTCAGAGTCAGATTAGCACTGCTTTGGTTAAACAGCCTCCCTGCTTAGCTGCTACCCAGGCCTCTGATGAGATCCTGCTAAATTTCTAACAGGATGACTCAATTTTTCTCCTAGGGCATTATTTGGTTATCTGTCTGTACATATAGTATGTACATATCTGTACATATAAGAAATGCAGTAAAACCAATGTAGTGAGGTGGGGGTCAGTCTCTTCTCCCAAGTAACAAGCAACAGGACAAGAGGAAAAGGCCTCAAGTTGCTCTAGGGGAGATTTAGATTGGATAGTAGGAAAAATTTCTTCACCAAAACAGTTACCAAACATCAGAACATCTGCCCAGGGAAGTGGTGGAATCACCATCCCTGGAGGTATTTAAAAGATGGGTAGACTTGGTGCTTACGGACATGGTTTAGTGGTGGTTTTGGCAATGATGATTGGACTCAATCTGAAAGGTCCCTTCCAACCTAGACAATCCTATTAAGATGCAGTGTGCCTTTCAAGAAAGCAGACAGCTGTTTATGGCAATGTAAAGCAATACAGAAGAAGACAGCGTACAGTAGGATCTACTGCTTGTAGCCGAACTGTCCACCCAAACCCTTTTATAAGTCAGAGCAAACGTAGGAGCTACCTACAAACTAATTGAGCAGCGATACAGAACATCATCATCTTTTGGGGTACTCAAGCCAATAGTCAGTAAGAGCAACCCATTTCTTCAGCCCCATGCAAATCAGCACAGTTTCAAAATAAAAGGTTTTGAGCCCAGCTTTAGTCTTTAAATGTGGTCAAGGACTGATACAAAACAACATGGTTGTTTCTCAGAGAGTGGAGCAGGACTGAGAAGAAAAACTGTTTGCAGTATCAGAGGTTATCGCTCTAGCCCATGTGAGAACTTGGTCTGTGCTATCTTCACTACCAAGAACCCAGAGCATCACTCAACCAACTTTCCATGGGACAATGCTCCCCTTAAGCCCATTACGAGGAGCTGGGCCTGGTTACATGCTCTAAGACCATTATTTTGCTTTTTAAGCAGCTTCACGAAAAACAGCAAATAAGCAGCACCATGTCCTTAAAGAAAAGGGCTGTTCACTGGCTTTGTGGCACCTAGAATACGCAGTATAACATGCACAGATCCTCCTCCAACTCTAAGCTAATTAACTTGACTTCTGAATTGGTAAGTCATTACCCTAGCATAACAAAATCCAAAAGATATTAGGCATAACTGCTATATTCACAATATGCATGTATCTGAAAGAGACTTGCTTCATTTTTACAAACCTTTTAAAAAAATGTCTGAAGCCTGTTTGAAGACAGCCTCTCGGGCAGTGCTGCCCTACTCATAGACAAAGCCTACAAGCACTTCTATTTATCTTGAAACTTTCTTTCTGCCTTCAAAATGAAATAGTCCACTGCTGGTTTGAACGCGAATGGGTGACCCAAAGCTACATCCCATACTCACATGCTTACTAGCAGGTTGACTCTGAGGTAAAGATCCAGGGGCTAGCACTGGAGAGCTTGCGGGGCTACAAAGTTCTGGGAAGGGATTTGGGATGGCCGGCAAAGACGATGTTCTGAATTGCTGTTCTTCTTCTTGAAGGCGCCTATAAACACAGAAGCACTAAGCATTAAGAGGAGCAAACTGGCACCACCAGACCTGGATGTCCTGCCCCACCATTTACGATAACGATACTAAAGAAGAGGAATCAAAACCACTCTTTTTCCAAGCAACCACTATAAAGTTACAGCAACTGAAAGCACAAAGTAGGTAAGTGCATGTGAAAATGACCAGTCAAGTCATTTATGCATGTTTTGTTGCACATAAAATAAACAGAAATATCCATCTGTTCTCGCTGTTGTTAGCACTAGGTTACAAGTTTAAGCTCTGTGTGCCAGAAAGTCAGTTAAGTTCTTCCAAACCGGTGTGAAAGAGAACACAACGGCAGTCTCTTGGAGCCAGATTCCACATGGATCTGCAAACAAAGGTGTACCCCGTAAAGCCTCTAAGCCGAGACTGCAACCAATATTGTCACCTCTTTACAATACCAAATTCCAGAAATGCAAAGACTCAGCTTGAGCAATAAACTGCAATTACAGCCTCCCACCTTATGCCAGTTGTAGTTACCGTTCAGACAAGTTTGCGTCTCCTGAGAATACACCTCACGAGCCTACACAGGACTAACAGAGTTTCAAGTTCCAGTTCATAATACACCTGTACTGCCCACACCAAAGAAGGAAAGCCAAAGCCTACCAGTTGCCACAGAAAAGCTTGAAAAGATGTAAGACCTATTCACGACCACACAGATTGCTTCAGCTTTCCCTACTGCCAGGGCATCACCATCGAAGGTAGTACAAGTGACTCTGCAGTAGGCTGGCCTGCAAAGCCTTTGCAGAAGGCACCATCTAGTGGCCATCATGGAGGTTTCCAAAGACAAGCACCTAGCTCCTGGATTGGAAATGTAAATCATTAAAAACTTCATTTGCTCTCATTTTTCGCTCTGCCTTCAGCAAGCAGCACCTTCTTAACAGAGCTGCCTGGGAGACAACTGCTGGGTTTGCCTCTGGCAGCGTGTCCCACCCGGGGCACACTCACTGTCTGTGCCCCAACCAGAACCCGGGGGCTGATAAAATAACTACTGGGAAATCTGCTCCGCAGGTAACTCTATCCTGCAATTTAGTTGCCATGAATGAGCCTTACAGATTTGGGTTTTTTTGCTATAAATAGCAGGTTCCAACCATAACTATAAACCATGCAAACGACTACTTGACCTGCTCCATCATTTTTTTGTGCTACCCGTGTGTGCACTTCCCTACAGCACAGGGTAAAGGACCGTGTAAGATTTCTTCAGCCCAGTAGACTTGCTGTTGTCTCAGCAGCTGTGGAACAGCGCTCTGTATTGCAAGTATCTCACTGACCTCCAGTGTAAGAAGTGGAACTAGAGACTTGACACAATCAAAAAGCTGTGGTTCTCTGAAAATGAGAATTCACTACCCTGCACTCTGCCTATCCTGCTGCAGTGCATCGTTTACTTCACGACTGATACACACATAGAACTCTGCTCTTACGAGAATTACCAGCGTCAACCCTTCTGTTCTGGCTGCAAAAAAGACACAGACATTCCCCTCTAAGGGAAAGGGGTCTAGATAACCCTGAATAAAAGTTTCACCATTATTTTATTTAATGATAAACACATTGTGTTCTTGTGCGTATGGAAGCACAGAGTTCAGAGAGGCAGAGTGTTCTCAAAAAAAAAAAAATTTGCTAAGTTTTGAAATGCCAAAAATAGTTTAAATTAAGTGTTTTGATTAAGATATTTACAAAACATCGACAGTTATAGTACTCCAGAGGGTGCTTTTTCTAGTACGGCCCTACTCAAGGTTAAATATGAAATACTTGTACAAAGGATTGCATCATTAGCTGACTTGCTTGTATTGCAGTTACTGCATATTACCCATTCATATGGAAAAGCTGCCTGCCTCAAGAATACCATTCCTCTAAGAAACACATCAGTGTAAAGAATCAGGAGCAACCCTTTTCCTCTCTGGGACTTTTCTTTTATCGTTATTAATTCCCACGTCTTTTGGAGAAGACACTATTAAATACAAGGAAAGGAAAATTCCAAATCTGATTCAGGCAGTTTACCTACTCTCATGCTGACAGGAGCTCCTTTCCTCCTGCTCCCTAAAAAGATTTTGAGAACTTCAGCATCACCTATAGACCTCCCATCACCACCAAGGGTACTCCACTTGAAGCTTGAATTCAAGCCACTATACTGAAAACAGGAAAACAACTTTAAAACCTTTTTTTTTTTTTTTTTAAAGTAATGACTCTCGTAAGTGAAAGAGCTGAAAGCGCTCTAGGAAAAACAGTAAAATAACTATCATGTGCTCCTTTTTTGTTTGTTTATCTTGGACTGTTCATGAAACCTCCACAAAGAGATGTATTTTTTTTGTATATCAAAACTAGCTGAATGCACCCTTATCAAGGTACTTGATCTCTTACGTTTTATAAAATGAAGCAGCTGTCAGTAGGCACCATGCCTGAGAGAACAGTTTTTAACAGTTTGGAAATAAAGCTAAATATCATTTAGATATAAAATCTAAACATCATTTCTGCAAATCGGTACCAAGGATACACTTCTACATGTCTGCTACTACAGGTACATCAAATATTGATTAAAAAAAAAGGGTGAAAATGTGACATGTACGAATTTTACAAAATACATGGGAAGTTTATGTCCTTCACCTACCTGGCACATCTTTTTTCCAATGCAAAAGTCTAGTCTAAGCTAGGCTCCTACCGAAGTTGATCTCCTATTTAAAAATGTAGTTCTTTTGAAGGTAGCTCAAGACAACTTTTAACAAAAACGAGGCACGTCCCTCGTTCCTACCTGACTGCCATAATGCGCACGGGCTGAGAGCGCTGCACCTTCTGCCTCGGAGACATGGGCTGCAGGGCACCAGACCCCGAGGACGGCAACTGGCTGCGGTTGAGCTGCCCGTTGTGAAGGAGCGGAGTGGTTTCCGACTGCATGCTGCAGGTGGAGTATAAACTTTCAAACGAGGAATTCATGTCATTTACCAAAGCTTCTAGGTCCACATCGTCATCTGGAAAATAAAAAAAAAAAAAAAGAAAAAAAAAATTTAAAAAGGCAGCATAACACACCTGGAAGTCCCAGACACATAAAAGTCTGGAAAGCCCAAAAACTAAGCTTCACTAAAGTTACCACATAATTTTATAGTTATATTTTTACACTGCAATTTTTTTATTGCAGAAAACATTTATTTATTTTAGAGCAGTAAAATGCAGCTACTAAAAGCCAGCAATGGATATCTATTTTGTCTGCCTTGGTAAAAAACTACTAACACAGAATGAAATATTTCTACTACAGTATTTACTATATATATATATATAATCAAAATTTGGTGGGATTTTAAATTATGCCAGTGCTCATGTGAAACACCACTTCATTTACTGAAAAACTGACAAACATTTCAAAAGTATATCACTTACAAATACCTCAGTTCAGCTTGTCAATTTATCAAGTTCAAATGGTCAAACAGTATAATAAACGCTTTTTAAAGACCCAATAATTTAAAAGAAAAAAAAAAAACAGTGTTGCAGAAATCAATAGGTAGAAGACACACTCCTCTGCTGTACACCTCAGAAAGCAAACCTCAGAATTTTTAACAAACGATACCTCTATTTCTCTGTATTCTTGTGATACGGTATTTTGAAGGGCAATGCTAGCTTTTAACTGTCACTCCAAGGGTGTTACAAAAATACCTGTATCCTTGCCCCTGCAATGTGATAGACAGACCCCTGCCTTAAAGAGCTCAAAGTAAATCAACCACGGATGTGGCGTGGGTGGTTGGAGGAACATCAGGCCCTAAAAAGTGCCCCAACCTTTCCATATACACCACCTTACCTCACAGTAAATAAGTAACTTGTGCTCATTCGTTCCTCCTTAAGGGTCATAATTACCCTGCAGGACAAGAGAACTCTGGGAGCCCTTTGCAGTAACCACTCTCTGAACTCCTCTAGCACAGTACTGTAATTACTCCCCAGCCACAAGTGACGCCACTGCCTCTCAGGAGTTCAGCGGGCTGACCAACACACACATGGGTATCTGCTCCTGGTCACTGCACAGCCACCGCCTCAACAGCCACCTCCGACACAGCGACACTCCACGCCTCCCAAAATGCGCCCTTATTTTCCAGCTCTAATTGGCCTGGTGAAATATACCACTGCTGCCCGCGTCCCTCGGATCTCACAAAACTCTGCATGACTCGGATAGAAAGTGGAGCCAAGCAACGGAGCCAGCAAACACGTACAAGCTAGATGCTGTAGCTAAATGCAGCTAAAATATGCTTTTCACCACAAAAATTTCCTGATACCCATCCTTTTGCCATGTTTACTAGGTAGATGAACCACCAGGAGCATCTAATCAGCTTTTGACCAATTACAGTTCTTTCTTTGAGATACCATAAACAATTTTGTACCAATATCATCTTTCTTGAGGATATAATCTGAAACAGCACCGCTCAATTTCTGCCCACTAACATCATGCCTCAATAACCCTAATGGGATCTGGACCTGGTATTTACACAGCAATTGTTTTGGATGCTGACAACCCCAGTTCTCGGTGTTGGACGAACAAAAGATCTGCTCAGAAATAAATAGGTGCTGGTCATGTACCTATGTCTGAGCTCTATTTAATGACTTGAAATACTGTGCTCCTTGCTGAAAGTTGGTAGGCCCTTTACTAAAGGAAAAGCCACTTAGCCTTCGCTGAGAAAGTACATGCAAAATTTCTAGGTTTGAACATGTGTTTAAAAACCACAAAAACCTCCATCAACCCAAACATGTTTCCCCCTTTCCTTTCTTTATGGTTATTTCACTCAGTCTCTGTACTAAACAGGTACTACCCCGCTACTAAGAGTCACCTTCACTAGGCTACACCATCTTCTCTGCCAGCTAGTTCATGCATTTTCAATAATCTAGACTTTGCTTTGCTTGGACAAAGCCTACAATAATTTTCTTGCTATTTTTAGGGATCTTGAGACAGAGTTGCAATTTAAATTTCATTCCATCCTCCAGATTCTTATCCTATTTGGAGAGGACATATCGAAAACACTTCTTGAGCAATCACAAGGGAACCACAGGAGTAGGAGTATAAAGAGGGAGAGGCTGAATTACAAGGCTTTTGAATTTTATCATTCATCTAAAGCACCAGAAGACCAAGCTGTAGGGTATCGGATGGCTGTCAAGTAAAAGCTTAGAGGTTGGATGAAGGAGACATGAAAGACAGACCCTAGCCACAGAGTCAGGGAGTAAATTACAGCAAGTAACAGCAATTGTTTAGCAGGGTGAAAAGCAGAAAGGGGAGAAAGTCAAGGCGTACATTCTGTGGAAGTCTGTGTGGCTTGGTCCCGGAGGGTGCTAATTTATTAACAACTTAGACAAAGCTATTAGCGTGCAAGATCATTACATTTTCAGATGATTGTAACATGGGAGGAATGATTAAGAGTCAGCTCAACCTACCCCTGAATAATCAAATAGGCACAAAGGTGTAATCTGAAGTCTAATATGCATAAAATGAGGCACTTCATGCAAAACACTAAGCAAACAAAGTACATGGTTTAAAGCATTGAATTACCATTAGCAGGCTTTTAAGCATATCAATTACAAAACTAAATTCAATTTCCAACAGGACAGGCACTGACAAGGTACATATAGAGTTTTCCTAATAACACGTTGTACTGAAGTCCAGAATCTGGTTTCACTCCTCTGTCAGCTCCTTTTCTCCACAGGAGCAGCACTGCTAATAATAGTTTTCTCAGTCTTGCTAGAAAACTTTTGCAGGAGCGCAAATCCTTAAGCTTTTTGAAGACAAAGCCTGCAATCTTGAATTTCATACAGTTTCGTCTCTATACAATAGCATTTATTACTACATACCATTATGCTTTGGGGGTATTTCAGCATGCTGCAATAGGAAACCTCAGTGCTGTGGCCTACCTCGGAAGTGCCAGCAGATGTCTCAGCCTGCCAAGTAATCCCGAATGCCACTTGTGATGGCTCTCTACGGAGCTTAACTAAATAAAACTCAAATAAGCCATCCAGGGGATTTCTAAGCAACTTGAACCATTTGCAGGTATACTATCCAGAAGGACATTTCATATTCAGTGCAATCCTACAAAGTATCTTTCTCTATCAAGCTGGGAGATCCAGCTGCTATCAAGATCATCCCACATGGAAAAATAAATAAATAAAATAAAAGGTGCTAGTCAACAGCAAAATTTACAAATCACTGGGCAGTCACAGGTAGCTGAGGAGCCTCCAGCTCTCCAGCTATCTTGCAGACATGCACATCCAGGGATACTAAAGACTATTTTCCTTCCTCTTGCATTGAATTCTGCTGTAAGATCAAGGAGTATGAAAAGTGGATATTGGAGGTCTGTTGTCTTCGTCTCTCAACTGACCAGCATAGAGGCTAGCTTATCACTTCCATGCACAAACATGCAAGCAGCCTTTTGCTGTTGGAAGTCATTTTTAAAGGAAAATATTGGCAAAACCTATTTCTGACATACTTCTGGTGGTGGACAGGTGTCATGGCTTGGGCTGGACTGGCCAATGAGAATGACAGATGCTCTCCCCCGTCTCTCTCTCTCCACTTTGACAGTAATGTTCCTTCCCAAACTAGAACCAAAGCGCACACGCTGGCAGCTGTCTGAACTTCATTTTGCTTCTTTGCCCACAACTTGTTAAACTTTGCCTTTGTTCACAAACCAGCTCCGCTGGATGTTGCAAGTAGTATTTTTGGTAAAGTAAATCATGATTTCAATTACAAGAAAAAATATACGAGTTCAATTCAAGGAAAGAAGAAAACTTTGTTATAAAACCTTTACAGAGCTAGTGAGCTAAGCTATCACATTCCACAAAAACAACAGCACTTTGAATCCCATTTGAATGTTTTCAGGCATATCATAAGAGGGATGATAACCTCTCAGTTAGTCCTAAACAGACTTTAATCTGTCCTTAACCATATCTGGCTTGTCCTTCTGCTTCCAGCCCTTCTCTGTCCTCCAGATCTTAATTTATATACTTATTTTGGTTGTTGTTGGCCTTGACATGTCAAGCTCAGCTAACAGGACTAAGCAGGATACTCTGAAGCAACGTAAAGCTGAAATGAGCCCTGCTCAGCTTCATCCCTGCCAGCCTCCCAAAGAAAGCAGGTATTTCCACGGCTGTCAAGGGGCTCATTGCACTGCAGAAATTCTGTTTACTGAAAAAAAAGCTGAACATGGAAAGAATCCCAGCTTTGGACTACAGACCAGGATGCATTTCATGTCTCTAAATGACAGCCCAACAAACACTCTTCCCTTTTACATATGGTCTGCAGTTCATAGGAAATACATATGAAGACATCACAGGACTTGAGAGCTGCGATTTAAGATATTTTTAAAAACTGTATACATAAATACATAAATAATTTCCATTTTGCTTGCTTATTTCAGAATTTAGTTATCCAGCATTATCCATAATACCAGTTCACAAAGCAGACTGATGTGAGTGCTACTAGCCTCTCAGCAGAACATTTATAAAAAGGCTGTATCACTTTTCTGTCACCATGGAAGTAAGTCTGATACTATGTGAAGCCTAACAACAAGTATATAAACAAGTGTTTGATATTACAGTAAGGCAGCTGTTGATTGATCACCTATTCCTGTTTGACAGCCTAACTCTGGCAATCGGTTCCCCAAAACGAGTTTCAGTGCAGCATGTTCAAGATCCAGCTTGACAAAGCAAAGAAGCTAAGGTATAACTAATGTAAGATTTCACTCAAGTTTAGCTCAGTAGATGGTATCAAAGCAGTTAGAAGGGCCCTCCAGCACACAGTAATTAACCCTCAAGGAGACAGGTGGAAACAGTGAAGGAAAGGAATGTGTACAGTTGCATATACCCTAACATCCTGCATTGGCGATGCAGTGAAACACTATGTAAATTATAGGTAACACAGGGAAAATACATTTACATTGAAGTAATCAGAAAGATTTGACCAGAATGTAAAAGGGAACAAAACACACCTAAAATACCTGTGGTACCCACCTTGACATTCTGTTTCAAATCTCCTAAAAACACATGTAAGATTCATCTTGGTGGTGCAAGCATGTTTCCCAAGGTTTTTGGTATTGTGGAAATATCAAGGTTAATGATCAAAAATGCAGGTAAGGATTACCACAGCGCTATGTGCATACAAACTCCTTTTACAAGATAACCCCTTATTAAGGGAACCCCTTGCACAAGAGCCCTGCAGCACATCCCATCCAGTGCCATGTCCAAATGCCCTTTTAATAGGATTTCTCAGAAATTCCAACCACCAAAGCTTTTTGAAAATATACCATTGCTGACAACACACAGTTGTAATGATGCACAAATGAGTCCACTATAGGTAACACTCATACTCCTCTGTTACTTTTTCTCTCTGAGCTTGTAACTACATTTGCTATGTTTCCACAAACATCTCACCTCCCTCCGTACCCTGCTTCAGCTTCCACTAACACCACCAGTTGCCTACTTGGACTTGCAATTCTTATGTACTGAAACAGTTACCTACAGCCCCACCACGGGTGCATGCATTTAGTACTCGGCAGCGTCTGTACCTCTGGGTACACAATAGAAGGTGGGTGACAATAAACAGATTTATTAAGTTTTTTTAAAAACTCCAGTGACCTCTACAGCAACGCTGCAGCTGAACTGACAGCCTCCAGTTCCCAACACCAGCTCCAATTCTATGCAATCTAGCCCCTCCCACTTTATTAAAAACTACTTATAGACTGTAGTTTTGCACAAGAAACACGACGACAGTATAAAAAACATCTGCAAGCCCTATGCTTTCATGCTGTTCTCCAGGTCTGCTGCCAGACCCAATTATAAAAACATCAAGATTGCCTTGAGTGAACATTCAAAGCTCAGAGGTTTTTTTTGTTTGTTTGTTTCAAGTGCAGAAGATATAAATCCAACTTTGTGTCACAGAGGCATCACCAGCTCTAGAGCAGTCATAGTCTGAATCAAAAATGACAAGCCTGAACCCCAGAACTCCAGAACTTTATGTACCTTGTAAGTCCCTTATGGGACTTTGCACTGAAGAGTCCTTTCCTTTACTGTTTTCTAACTTTCATCTGCCTAAGTGAAAACCTCTACTTTGCACTGTGACTATGGTTGCTTGCCTACAAAATGTCACATCAGTGCATGTACAGTTTCCAAAATGCTAAATGGACCATGCTGTGGAAAGAAGGGCAAGAAGCAGAGATGCTGATTGGTAAAAGAGCATGAAATTGAGATAGGGATCTACGCTCTTGGAGTGCACTGAAATGCCACACAGAGAAGTCAGGAGCAAACTCTTGACTGCTCCAGTATCCTCCAGGTAATTTTTAAATCCCATACACATCTATTCCTGTTCCTGCCAGTAAGACTGGGATGGCTAACACCAAATGTATGTATGTTAATTATAGGTACTGGCTAGAATTCACTTTATAAACACCTAAACACTAAGGGTTCATGGTTGGACTCCGGAAACATTCTTAAAATATACCTAACAGATTTCTTGAAATAGAAGACACAAACTAAATTGAACAAAATTAATGTTGCTAGGTAACAACTATAGGAATAAGCTACATACAAAAGGTGTTAGTCAAAAAAATCAAAGCGTTAATGAGTAACAGGAGCAACTGGCTATAGGTGCCCTACAGCGAGAAGGAATGAAGTTGTACCCTCAGACTAGCCCTTACCACATAAAACAAGTTTCAGGAGTTCTGATGGAAAAAAATGGAGGGTTAAAAAAAAAAATAATGGAAAATTCAGTTCCTGTCCAGTTCACACATCTAATGCTTGACATCATGAAGAGTAAAGATGATGAAAACTAGGCATTTGGAGGGAGGGGGGTGGATAAGGAGGATTCTTTTATTTAATTCCATAGACAAACTAAAGTAAAGCATGTCTCCGAAGAAGATTTTAATGGTTTTGCCCTTTGATGAGGCTGCAATTATTCACAAGCAACATCCAACAGCACCTCCCAGCATGCATGTTTCCATTTCTAACCCAAGAACTGTAGAGGCACGTTGGTCCTTTTGTGGAGTGGATGGATGTTGGTCGCCTCAACAGACTATTGTTTTAGGTGGGTATCACCACCACCACTGAGTCCTCATTTTACTCTAAGGCATGCGCAGGTGTGGAAGCACTAATGACATCTCTATGAGAGAGGGGTTTGAAACCTGAGGAAAACACCCAGAATGCTGATTATGCATATACACATCAGCTTTACTACAAGAGGTAAGATAAAATATGTTATGGCCAGTCCCCTTTCCAGACACCCCTACCTCATTTAGAGAACACAGAGCTGGGATCTTCCCAATGCCCATTTTCTAGTAGGAAATTTGCAGCTTTAAAAAAGAAAAAAAAAAAAAAGGTAAGAAAAAAGCATACATTCCTACAAGAAGCATCTGGTGAAAGTTTGAACCCAAAGTCAAATAAGACACCAGCTGATTCCCTGTGACTGCAGAGCAGAACAGACCAGCTCCTTTTGGGTGAGCACACCACACACCCTTGTCCCTTCTCCAGCCATCGCTGATGGCCGAGCTCCTGGTAACAGCAACTACCAGCAACTGCCAGCCTTTTAAATCCTTTTTTGCAGGCCAGTGCTTGCAGAACCCCTGCTCTATAGTAAATTCTGAGTACACAGATCACTTAAAGCAGAATCTGAGGTTAAGTAGGCCTCTGGGAAATTGCCATTCCTGAGTTGATTACAAAATCCAGTCAGAAGATTCATTTTCAAGAAACTGCTAACATCTGCAGCTCTCTTCTATGAACATTAGGTTCAATGGTTTCCCTGTACTGTTTTCTCATGTTACCTACTTTTAGTTCAGCAGTTTAAGAAAAAGACTGAGAAAGACCTTAAAAGGAAAGCATTTGTTTGGTTGGGCTTATCAAGACAGAAGAAAAACCAAAACAGCCTCAGCTACCCAGAGGATAGAAAATAACATAGAGGAGAGAAGCAGCACCACAGAGGGTGGAATAGGGTATTCTTTCCAAGGCCAAACCTGGGGTCGGAGTAGGCTAATCCTCAAAAAACCCACGAGAAGGACAAAACGGTTGCAGTGGTGAAGGACACAATACGCCACAGGGTGAGCAGGCAAGACTGTTTTTCCAGACTCAAAGGAGGTATGAACAGAGGGAAATCTAAAGCTTCAGTAATAATTGTGCAAGGAATAGTCACGCACAGATAGCCTTATTGTGGCCTTTTCTTTACTCAGGGGAAAAAAAAAAAGAAGAAAAGAAAAAGAGAGCGAGCGTGAGTGAATGCATGAGACACAGACAAACTGACTGACCAACCCAGGGATTCTCAATTCAAGTCTTGCCTTCCTGGTAAGGTTAATTGGATGCCTCAACCTCTACAGCAAAACTCAGACAGAAAGCTCTGGCAATACAGCCCAAAATGACAATTACAGAAAAGACCATTACTGGTTCTTCAAGAGGACGTGGTCAGGGTAACACCCGGGCAGCAGAACAGCTCCTAGCCTGGGCAGCCCACACAAAGCCAAAGAAAATCCACTTGAGCTTTCCAGATAATGGGGAAAACTGTGTTAACCTTCTGAGCTATTAAGGTACCTCCATGTCAGAATTCACAAACTCAATGTAAATGCCTGGCAGGCTGCATCTTATATTAGACAGTCATATCTACCTGTGAATGGCTTTAAGAGGATATGCTGTATCAGTGAGAGCTTAAATTTGACACAGCGAAGGTCAGGTTTAGTTGCGTTTTATTAAGATTACATACTTTTACACTAAGGAAACTGAATAAAAAGATTTAAAATGCTGTGTTTGCCTTATGCTTACATGAATAAAAATTAGTATTTTTCAATATGTATTCTACTGTTTCCTATATACACATTTCTACCCATAATGCTTCTCTAAGTTTTACTTAGAGTTTTTCTTATTCCCTGCGTCAGAGGAAAGAAAAAAAAAAGCAATTCAAATATACACAAAAACCCAACACTAATAGACAAATCACAGTTAAAAAACGAGTTAAAAATTCAGACAGACGAGAAGAGCTACCACGAGTCTCACAAGCCTACAGCTATTAAAGGCAAAGTTAAAAACACAGTGAAAGCATCTATTCCTTCCCTTTAGGGAACCTATGTTCTCCCTCCCTGATTAAACACCGTAATACCCGGCTGAATAATCCCGGCTGAACAATCCCCGCAAATCGATATAAGTACCACTGCAGGGATTAGTCCTTCCTGTCCTGCCAAGAAAGCCCAAGCTTTATCCCTGCTCCAGGGATAACCTCCTAAACGTGCTGCTGTGGAGCTCCAGCCAAAACCTGGGATGCTGCCCTGCCTTCTCCAGCATCACCTGCCTGCTTGGGGAACATCCCCCTCCTGGCAGCCAGCAAACCCCAGGCTTCTTGCATGGGGGGGACATTATTTCATTTCAAAGCCACTCCGCCACAACTTGAAGCAAGCTTTTGAGTGAAAAGTGGTCGGATTAACCCAAAAAGTCCGTTAGCGATGCTCTTCAGGAAGAGATCGGTCCGCAGAGCTGATGCTGGAACACAATTATTGTTATTAAATTAGGCTTGCACCTCATCACTTGATAGCCAAGCTAACCTTTAATCCTACTAACTTTAAATCATGAGTTTTAAAATTTGCTTTGAACAAGTTTATTGCTGGCTTCGAAAGCACGTTTAAGAGGATGTAATACAAGTTCCAAAAGTTGCACACAGCAATTAATGAATCGGCTATTCCTCAAAGTTAATTAAAGATTGCGTTTTCAGCACATAATAGTTACCTAGCTGTGACCCATGTACTTACAAGGCAGACAACAGGAACATTTCATATTTAAGGTACTTCTAGTCAGAGTTCAGTTAACAGAACAAAAGTCATATGAAAAAAGTAAAATGCTTTAACACAAGGTTAATTTTGCTTCTTTTACCAGTTGCTTTAACATTTTAGTATTAACTCCAATTGTCATTTTGGTAAATTATTGACAAGTAATTAAACTAGGGGACAGTTTTTTGGAGTTGCAACACAGCATCAAAAAAGTCCCTTAAGAACCCCCAACCCGGGACTTTCAAATCCAGCACCTCAACAAATAACAAGGAGCACGTTTGCCTACCTTTGCCTCCCTTCACAGACCGAGGCGGCTGCCATCGGACGTCCTCGTACTGCCTTGGCAGCACCTCGATATAAGCTTTCCCTACATTTCTTTGCCCTACTAAGGGAACAACGTTTTGGGGCATGCATTTAATTTCATCTGCACACAGATACTTTGTCCTTGAGTCGGCTGTCTATTTTAGGCTCTCCTTTCAAGCAAGCCTAGCTGTTGTGTCAGAAAATCATGTAGTCCTTTTGGGTGAGGAACAAGGAGATGTCCCCTGCCCCTGCCAGCAAAGGGCGGGTGATTTGTGAGGAATCACTGTTATAATGAAGCACAAACCTCCGCTGTGCAAGAAGGGTATGCCAGCGTCCCGCCGCACGGATGCCCAGATGGCAGAGCATATTGCTGCAGTCGCATCCCAAATGGCGGTGTGGAGCCACTGCTGAAGGCAGCCGTACCCCACACCCTCCGTGCAGAAACCAGGCTTTTATAAAAGCGCCCTGAGGCCTCCCTCCACCGTGACTACACTGACCCCAAGAGCTCCTGTTAGCCAACTTTTTTTTTTTTAAAAAAAAACAACAAACCACCAAAAACCAAAACAAAGAAAAAAAAAAAGTAATCAGAAAACAAACCAACAACCAAACAAGACCACCAACCAAAAAAGAAATCCTGGGAAAAAAAGCCACCCAAACCCGGGGCGGGGTGGGGGAAGAGGGGGGGAGAGCAACAAAAACCACCACAGAACAAAACAAAATCCAGACCATTGTAGTCAATCATGTGAAACTTACAAAAGAAAAAGTAATCTGAATTTACCATTCAAGCCTTCAGTGAAGAGCAATCACATCAGCCTAAATTTATGTAGGCCTAAGAAAACCAGAAATGTATTCAGGTTTCTTCTAGACCCACCATATCAAGTTTCCTTTTTTAAAGCGGCTACTCGAGGCATCCTGCAGCTAAGCCACACCGGTTAAAACAAGTCAGGATCAGGCTCCCTTAAAAGCCATCACCACAGGCAGAAGATTCATCCCAGCTTGACGCGAGTCAAAACCAACTTGCCCATTACGCCTGTTCTCCTTACGAGACCCACGAGCCTGATTCTCCAAGTTGTGGTCTTTCCCAATTCAGTAACTTGGGATGCCCCCTGATTCTGGGAAGCCAGCCTGCTGCTCTTCTCCGCCTGGCTGGTTTTCATTGGGCTGTGGGTAAGGACCCCAAGCCCCCGACCGGACTCGCCTCCTCGCACGCCCAACAAAACAGCGCTGGGAGCAGGATACCAGGCATTGCCTCCCAAAGGTACTCTTCTCAACAGACCATCTCTTCTTAGGAGGCAGTCTCCATGTCCTTCACCCTGCATGACAAGGATGATGTTGGTACGCTCAAATGAGCTTGCAGGGCCCCGAGGTCCAGCTCTGCGCCTTCCGACATCACCCCCACCACTCCCCTTAGGAAAGGCGCCCCAAAAGCCCGTGGGCATGGGTTCAGTGTTCGCAAGAGGTTAGACAACCTGTTCACCTTGCTCCATTTCACATCTGAAATACAGCCCAGAAAAGCAGAGAAGACTGGTTCCTCCGCCAAAAGCACGCCCACATGTTTATAGACCTAGAAAGCCTTAGACCTAGAAAGAGGCAACGCGTGAAAGGGACAGACCTTAAGGTTGGCCAAAAGTGTTGCTGTAAAGCCTCTGTGCTTTGAAGGACTTCTGTTGATGGCTTTTTAACAGGTTAGCTGCTGTGGCAGTAATACCCACTGGTGTCCCTTCCAGCAGCAAGACTTCACTGCTTCAGCTACCTGACTTGAATGATTCTTCAGCGCTGCTGCCCTTGCCTTGGAGGTGACCTGCATTCAGACTTCAGTACATTCCAGATTCACTCACCAACGTGTATTTTTTCTGCCTGGTCTCTGAAACTCATTGTCACCTTCTGAAGAATATTTATGGTTATTCTTGAGGACAGGAACTATCAAACTGTGGTCGCTGGGCACATCATCCACTTGTTTTTGAGTTGCAGACCTCACAGTTTAGAAACCCGTCATCTGCAGCACTGTAGATTTCAGAGGGACTTGGAATATTTTACTGTGCCTGAGCTCTCCAGGATTTCTCAGCCACTTAAGGACAAACCGCAAAAACATACACAAAAAGAGTAATTCTCTTTTGCTGTTGAATAGCAGCAAGCTCATAACTGAATTGCAAAAATAAACAAAAAACTACCAGCCCCCATGAAGCCTTTTTCTATATATATATAAACTTACAAACATACAAGCTCATAAAAATTTACAAGTGCACAAATATGTAAACTTGCAAGCAAAGTATACCAATTAGGAGCATTAACAAGATCTAGAGGCAGTTTAAGACCCGTTCTTGCGCAGTTACAAATCCACTCAGACAGTGGTGCTATAACACACTGTAACACGGCACTGCTTCTAACCTCACCTTATACATGTCACAAACTGCCCGCAATCTTGATTTGGACAGAAAGACTTAAATATTGTTACTGCAATCCTAATACCATTAATGAAATTACATACTAATTGCTTTGGTCAGTAGCACCTTATATACTTTAATTACTTAAGCAGCTGCTAGCTCTTAAGAACTCCAAATTTAGCTACATCTCATGCTATATTTTGATTTTTTTTTTGTTTAGCTGGTTTGCCCCATTAAGTCCTGCTTTTTTTAGATGAAAAATACAACTAGCTTGACAGAATCTTGTCCTTTTTAATAGGCACAAAGAGACTTAAATAAATTAACAAATTCAGATTCATCTTCCCCTTGAAGCTTCTTGGCTTGAAGGAAAGTGCCGCAACCACCTTCATCCTCAATGCAAGAATGTCAGCTGCTTTGAACTTATGCATTTCTAAAGTATCCTCACATGACACAGCTTGCCATATTGAAGTGCTGTCACGAACCACTTGCAGCACAGTGTTTACATAAAAGCAGAAATAAATACTGTACTGCTTATCACAGTCAGATAAGTTCAAAGACAGTGATGACTGAGGTTTATTGTTACAATGCTGCACTGTGGTGAAAAATTTTAGTGCAGAACTGACAGCAAATTACAACAGAGTTGTTTTTCTACAGATTTTGCTTATTTTAGTAAGCTGTGAAATTTGGTGGGGTTTTTTTCTCCCCCCTCTTATTATGTGAGCTTATTACAAGCCCCAAGCTCTGTATATGTGCTTTACAGACAAATCTAAGAAATCAGAGTTAACAGAAGTGTACTGTTCAGTTCATTTTGGGGCAGTCTTAATACTGCAAGATTTTTTCAAAGCTACAGACACCATAAATAATGCAACACTACAATATTATCCCTTGCTATTTTACTCTAAAAAACTCAAAATAGTTTTCTTTGGAATGGCTAAGTATTTTCATTGATGTTTCTCAGTCTTTTCTTAGATGAACCTGAGGACCATCTTACTAGAAAAAGAAACAAACAAGCACGGACTTTGTTTCTCTATTAGACCAATAGACAACTTAAAGCACAAGCCACAGCAGCTACAGCATAACATCAGAATGTATAGTGACCTAAAAATATTTTGTAAGTTTTCATAGAAAAATATAAATGAAGGTTCTTTCTGTTTTCTGATTTGTTTACATACTTATACATTCTTAACTCTAATCATAAAAATGGATAAAATCCCAACATATGTTTTGAGAACAGAAGAAAGACCTGTAGTAAGAACTTCTGCATTACATAAAGCACTAGAACCTGCTTCAAAGTTTTCTCCATCCCCAACAGTCCCCCAGAGTGGACATCCCACATGGGCTTCCTTTCAACTTCCAGTGAACTAATTTTTAGAGTTATCTTCCATCATAGAGCAACACTTTGTTCCAATTGTTTCAATTCTAATAATTTTCAGATTCTTACTGTTTTCCTCTTTCACCACAGTGGGTACCATTTCATTGAGAGCCACTTATGCTCTTTTCTACCATGTTAACTTCTACAGCATCCACTCCGTCAATCGCACCCCTCAATTCCGCCCTCACTAGCTAGTCTGTCTGTTGGCCCCTCCAAAACTGAGGATGCACTAGAAGACCCTCTCTTCCCACAGGCTTTCAATAAAACGCATCTTGAAGTAATCTAGATGCCTGCATGAGACACATCAAATATTTTGACTGACATCTTTCAGTCAGGCTTTCATTAATGCATGAAAAGCACTCACATTAGTTACCGACCTCATATAAGCAAAGTGAGGTATGCTAAACAGCAGCATTTTTCCAGAATAACTGAATCTATGTACAAGGACCCATTACAAGTACAAAATACTGTAAAGGGATCACCAATGTACACTGCTAATACTATATTCATACAAGTTTTGGGGGTAGATTTATCCTTAAGTCTCTTTCAAGCCTATTTAAAAGCCATTTCACCCACGGCACTAAAAAAAAAATAAAATCTCTATTCCACCTCACAGATTTGAAACCACAAAAACTTAATAGTCCACAAGCGTTTCTTCTCTATCCCTGCTGCGTCAGATATGTCAGCGGGGGGCTGAGCGTTCCTCTGTGTTTGTATGGCACAAACATCAAAAGGACTAATTCCAGGCTGAAGCTGAGACACACGCAACATTCAACATTAACCTCTTTGAATTCACTGCCCTCACCCTGTACAGGCCTGCACGTCTGCCTCAAGTACAAGGAAAGGGTGCTCACAACCAATTCAGTAGAAATGACTCCACATTTCAACTGCTTTTCCTGTTAAAATACCGGTATTTTCAGCCCAGTATAAGTGTCTAAGAATGCTTTTACCGCTGCATTTCATTTCACTTGTCAAACCAGAATAAACTTCCTTCAGAGAAAGTGGTTTTTTTCCCTATTACAAGTACATTAGGAAGTGTGCCAGCACAGCTGTACCACCAAACCCCTGGGAGACACCAGGCCCTGGGGAATGTAAATGGTCTGAGAACAGCCGACTTGAAAGGACATCTTTTTTCAGGGCAAAGTCATCAGCGCCGCGATCACCAAGTCCTCTTGCTCAGACACCCTCACTGTAAGAAAGGAGCCATTCACCCGAGCCGTGCCTTCAACAAATTTCTCCCCAATAATCTCAATTTGCCTTGGAGCCAACAATCTGCCAGATTCATCTCTAAACTTGCTCTTCAGAAAGAGATCTCTCTGTTTTGTATTTCAGCAGCCTAACACAGCAGGAGACATGTATCCTGGCCCAAGCAGCTCGGCACTACTGCCATACAGAGGGAGGGTTGAGAGGTTTTTTTGTTTTGCTTTGTTTGGTCGGTTTTTTAAACAGAACTTTTATAGAGATACACAATGGTGGAAAGATATTACCACAAACATAAATACTGTATTAGTAGACATCTTGGCTCCTACAGTAATGAAAATTAATTACATCTCTTTCAATAGTTTCACTTGAGCTACATACTAAAACCATCTTAAAGAAACTCCATGGCTTTTACCATGGTTTATGCCTCAAGTCGTTTTCCCTTATCTCGTTATCCCACATTTAATGCTTTTTTTTTTCTTTTTAAACATTCCAAGGTCAACTTGCAAACAGGTCACTGTTCCCAACTTTAATTTCAACCCCCATAGGCACAAAGCTTCACCTACCCTTCAGCTTAATTCACTGACGCTGTTCCCTACTGCAAGTCAAGAATTATGCACCTTTGATCAAAGCACATTTATAGTACTTAGAAGCTGCATTATCTTTCACTGCTTCCATGTCATATGCTGCAGACAAAGAAGTCAATCTACAGAAAGGCTATAACACATCACAATAACAGTTTATGGTTTATGCTATATATTAGGGTACAATATCACATATGTTCACATTTCAGTCTTGAGTTCATCTCTTCAGAACTGGTTCTCAATACCCTAACCAAAGCAGGACTTCATCTTCAAAAACAGCATGCACACTACGAAGCAGACCTCAACCACAGACTTGACAGAAGTTTTGCAACAGCAATATCCTCATTTTGTTGATGGGGAAAACGTAGGCAGACATCTACAGTGATTTGTTTCATCCCATGTAACAGCTTATTTGTTGAACAAGCTCTTTGAACTCTTTGCCCTACTCTGCACAGGCACAGTGTCCAAACCTAGCAAGTATTTCCCAACTCCTACCAAGGGGGCCGTGGAGAGGGGAGCCCATCGCTGCTTTTGCATGCTCATGTGAAGAAACGAACACTTCGCAGTGTCCTGCAACGATTTCTGCAGCCCGGTTTCATCAAAAACCTCTGGTGAGTCCAATTATTCTGAGCAGCTTCTATCTGCCCAACATAGAGATGGCTATCTAACAACACTTGGGAGTCAGGTCTGCTGCTGCCATCGTTAATGGCTATAGTTCACAATTGCTCGTTCACATATGAGCATAAGAGTCTCCGTGCAACCCTATGGTGCAGACTTCGGAGGTTTGCTACTCCACACATCTTCCAAAATGACTGAAAAAGGAATAGTCCCCCCAGTAAAGACCCTGATATCAATAAAGCAGGCAGCTGGCCCGAGGTCATTCATTGCCTTCAAATGGCCTTCTTTCAGCAAGGGCTGGCTGTGGGTACAGGCAGTACGCTCTGCAGAGATGCGGGGCTTACAGAAAGAACCAGCGTGTTGCTGTTATCAAACCCTGTACCATTTTACACTATTCTTGCTATCTTAAGTTTGACTTCAGCCATGAATCCTTAAATGTTTTTTAAACACAGAAAATCATGTTGATACTTAAGTAAACACAGCTTCGCCAGTAGAAAAGCCTACTTTCACATTCACCCAACACCACAGAAAATTTATTAGCCAGGTATTTTTAGTGACATCCATTTTTTCAGATATACCACAGTATATATTCCTCTTGACATAACTAAGTTAAGCTATACTTGCTGATACAGACCATGAGCACATTCCAATGCAACTTGTTTGCCTCGACTAAAGAAAATACATTCCCGTGCTGGAAAAATCTTAAAATCCAGAGTCCTCAACTTCCCAGTCATCTGGCAGAGCCAAGCTCTTTTATAAACAGATTAGAAGAGGCATTTCTAAAAAAGATGATGTTTAAACTCTCACTTGAATTGGGCATTTTCCTCTCAACTGTAACATGTGCTACATCTTTCTGTGATAATCACAGTTTTCTACTATGTAAGCTCCTGAAAATTTTTCTAATACAGAAAAGGATATTAAAACCTTAAACTAAACCTATACTTGTCCAGACTACTTGACCTAAATTTGCCGTAGTAAGTGTCAGCCAACTTTTAAAATCTATTCGATTTTTAAGCACAAAGACAACTTTTGTTCAGCATTTATACTTCTTCCTCTAATTAAGACCAGCTAACAACTTGAAGAGGGAGGGCATCAAGTTGTTGAACAGTAAAGAATCCTAAAGCAATAGAAGTCTTCGCCAGGCGAACAGTATCAGTATCACAGATATGCCATTTCACTCTTCCAAATGAGTCTTACCTTGCCCTCGTTCTATTCCTTACCCCTGGAAATGTTACAGATTTAGACATTGTTCGGTTGGGTTTTTATTTAATTATTTTTATTTTTTAAAAAAGAAGCAAAGTGAATTTCTGTATTCGTTCCTAAGATGATAAAAGCTCTGCTCAGAGGATGGATCACATAAGAAGGTAAATTATCTTATATTTTGCTCCACCTGAGGCAGTGGAAAGAAGAGACGGAAACCAAAGGTTAGGACACTTTTATCGTTAAGACAAACAATGGAAGGAAACCAAGAGCTGTACTGCCTGTTCTCCGCCCTCTCGCTACTTTGATAGAGACCAAAAATATAACCTTGAAGGTCAGGGGAAAACAAAAACCTAAAAATTGAATACATGTCTCCCAGAATTGTTTGCAGACAAGAGGGCTGCATTGTGTCAGCTATTAGAAATTGTCTGCCATCACAAGAGAGATCAAAGGTGCATGGCTGATCAGAGACAGGACACAAATTGGTTGAGTGTGCTTTAAATGAGGGTGGGAGTAACTCAGTGCTTTATCTGAAGAGGGGGAATAAATATGTATAGTCCCAAAATTGCTCAATGTACTGGCGAACTAAGGCTATTAAAACATTTCTTGTGAAGCTCAAATCCAGCCAACTTCAAGAATTCAGGGAGTAGTTCCTGGCACTACAATTCCCTCCACTTTGCTGCACCACTGCTACCACACTCTTGGAAATAAATTTAGTAGGAAAGGGGGTCTGTTTTCCACCCATTCCCTCAGAAAGCACAGACACGTACAGTAAACACTGTGCTCTTGATACAGATTTTACTGAAGTAGACAGATTTTAAAAAGAAAACAGCCCCCCCCCCCAACCAGGCACAGTAATTTCAAACATTATATGCATTGCAGATAAATGGCAATCAATTTCCAATCTATTTATAGGTGACACTGTTAAATGTCCAAATAAGCAGAATAGCTTTATTTCAGACTTGAACACAACAGTCATGAAACCTGATTAGTGCCCTAGAGCTTTCCATGTAATCAGATACTGAAAGGCAGTTCTCTCTCCATTAAAGCTGACCTTGCCTAGTGACATTGTACTTTTATCTCAAAAATTAGAGATACTTACACTTTTGAAAATATTCTTTTAAGCAGTATTTCATAACAGGCAGCATAGCTACAGTGTGTATGGATTGCTTCCATCTCTAAGTATACCCTTCCTCTTTACATGTCAAACTTCCTTTGAAATTTAGGATTTGATTTTGGTTAAGGTGTCAGAATTTGAAGTTAATATTCTGATGCTGTAGAGACACTGTTTTTACTGAATAACTGCCATTGTTACAGCATGATTAAAAACTAGGCTACATAATAAATCAACTTTCCTAGCTGGAAAGCTCATTAGTATTTAGACTATTTAAGTGCCCACAGCCATGTTTTGACATTTGGCTATAACGCCTTCACTGAAAGGTTCAAAAGCTTCTTACATAAATCCAAATACACTTAAAACATGCCCCTTAACAGGGAAGAATATGCAGAACCCAAGGCCGTGCAGGAAGATGGTGGAGTGGCACAGGCAAGAATTCTACTTGGCCACGTTAAAAATGTTGTCCAGAAGTTATCAAAAGAGCCTTTGCTAGCAGTATTAATTCCCACCCTTCCACTCTCCTAACATCTTGGCAGTACAAATTTAGTCAGATTAAAAAACACAAAACATAAATTCAATAAAGTTATACCAGAAAACGTATGAGCTCATCCCAAGAGCTTACAGTTAGCTCGTATTGATTAAATTAAAAGAGGGCATTTCAGATCACCAAGCTCAATTATGGATCATTAACTCAAATGGAAGAAATAAGCCACCTAGGTGGCAGAGAACACCCTGCAACCACAAGTCTCCCCATACCTGTTGGAGAGTAAATAATACGTATATAAAACAATTTAAAAGCAGTGAAATCTATTGCAATTGGCTGCTTTAGCAATCTGCTTACAGAAAGGATGGGGATGATGCAGGTTGCTAAGTAAATACAGTTACAGAGGAAGGAGCACACTGCCTGCAGGATTTTGGGCTTTTTTTTGCTCGCAAAAGACAAGAGATAAGCACCCAAGAGATGAGCTCAGCCCAGGTACCTGCAAGAAACAGCCTCATCACAAGTAGATGTTGAGATGCTTCCCTCCAGTATCTGAATCTTCCCCAAGGACACCATTTCCAACAGAGGTGTTGGACTCAGGAGCTCAAGCCCCAGCAACGTCACCTCCACAAAGGGCTCGGCGGGTTGGTCTCCTCGGGGGAAGCCTCCCACAGCCCATGCGAGGTGCTGGAGGTGCTGATCCTCCCCAGTGGCCGCTGGCCAGGCCGTTGCACCAGGCTGCTGGCAGCCGGGGGCTCGGCAGGTGGCCAGCCGCCCCGCCACAACCGCTTCAAGTACCTCACAGCTGGAGTAGCCCCACCAGCCCAGAAAATATTTGTGCCGCCGATGACATCAGCTGGCCGAGCTGATATACCTCCGGGGCAGCGTGCCAACAGGAAACAAATACACCATGGGCATGTTTGCCTCCCCGCTAACGGAGCAGACACTCCTAACAGGCTCGTACCAGGTTCTTGGGCGATGGCTGCAGCGCAGGAAGGAAGCTTTCCAGCAGGATGCCCAAGAGCACACCCCCCCCCAACGAGAGGGGAGGACACCCCAGGCTACCCCGTGCATTACCCAGCCAAGGGGTGCAACACGGCGACTGCTCCAGCAGCCAGTCTTAGCTCTGCTTCAGTGCTAGAAGGTCATGTTGCACTCTTCAACATTAGGGACAAAAGTGAATTCAAAAGGATGTTCTGTTTTACAGTTTAATTCGCAGGGTTTCCCTCTCCCTATTTGATTTCTGGTGAGTTTCTTAAGAGTCATCACTTATAGGTTAATACTAGTCCTACTAGTTCTCAACAGGGAACACATAGCGGGTTATCAAGCCCTGGAACTGCCCAGGGAAGCGGTAGAGACCCCCATCCCAGGAGGTATTTAAAAAACTTGTAGTGCTGAGGGACATGGCATGCTGATAACTTGGCAGTGCTGGGTTAACAGTTGGACTTGGTGATCTCAAAGGTCTCTTCCAACCTAAACTATTCTATAAGGAGGGAGGGAGGGAGGTAAATGCCCTCTTAGATTTCAAGGATCTGGGCAGAAGCAACAGCATCACCCCACCCAGGTGCCCAATTTACACCTTCCCCTCCCAAAGCCTTAGACAAGAACTTAACAGAACATCTAATCACCCCAAATTCACACCTTGTTAATTTACTCCTCCCTGCCCCCACGATAACTGAAGATACAAATCTTGAAAGAGAAGGTGGAGGAAAGGAACACCTCTATCTCCAATATGAAGAAAAGCCCAACCAGTTTCTGAGTTACACCCCTATGCAGCTGCAGTCCCCGAGGGATGGGTACGGTGTGTCACGGACTCTCTTGAGCAAAGAGCCCACCTCCCCAGCCCAGCTCCACCTGCTCTCCCAATGCAACCCCTCTGCCCCAGCAACCATTTCCCCTCCAACATGACGAGAAGTTCATTACAAACCTGGTAATAGCTTTACCATTTTTTTTTCCATCAGCCACAGAAGAAAACAGGCTTAAAATTTACTTTGATAGTCACATAAATAAGGAAGATTAATTTTTAGATGTATTATGCTTCCTGCTTTAGGCTTAAATTCTCAATTTTTCTACCTCTCCAGTTGTAATGAATAAAGGCCCCAAGGCAAATTATGTTCCACCCTTTACAACCAAGAGAGAGGGCTCCTTCCTTGCATTGAATCCTACCTCCTCAGAGAAACTTACCTGACGGACACACTGAATCCTGAAAGATTATCAACAGGCTTAAAATCCCATGCTTGTCAACTATGAGATATTAAAGAATTTTTTATTGATATCAGGTGGTGTCAGAGGAACACACTGAATTTTAAATATGTCCACAATTGAAGACTTGCAAAGCTGATACTTAAAAGTTGCTATATGAAATAAAATAAAAAATAAAATAAAAAAAATAAAAGAAAGAAAATCCAGTCACCTGCAAATACCCTTTTCTGAACATGCAACATTTAATACCATTTTTGGTCTGTTTCATTTCACTGATTTCACTCAATCTTCATTAGCAGCCTTGTTATGTACAAAGTTTTCCTGCTAAACTCAATCAGTTGGCTTATTTTGGATTCCTGTAGCCTGCTGCAAATCTCTGTAATTATCTGTACCAAACACCAACCCACTTTGTACTTTACTTTGTCTTTTTTCCATCTTTTTTCCCTTTCTTTTTTTTTTTTTCCTCCTCTCCAGAGTTCTGTCAGCCCAAAGGTTTGGGAACTAATATAATGAGGGAAGTTAAACTTCTACACAGCTATTATGGGTGCCCTCCTAGTAACTGTGCTAACAAGATTCATCACCAAGTACAATGGAAGCCTTCTGCGAAACAAGACAAAGGTACTGTAATGAGCTAGGCAGGAAGCGGGGGCTCAGCGCTCTGCGTAGGGGTAGTCAGTGTAAATCTTTTTGGCACTAATGGTGGGGTTTTTTTCTAAGGCTGGACAATGACAACAACATTTATACAAAGCATGAGAATTCATGAATGCCTGGCAGCTTTTGGTATTGTCTCTGCAATACAAACAAGACTATCTGTTTTTCACTCTACATTTTCAATTCAGTACCAGCTGGACTCTGCAAAAACATGGGTTAGTTCTGATCAACCAAATAACTGAGTCATCCTAGTGGGATCCCACAACTGAAGCCCAGCAGCAGCAGCACTGGCTAAACGTGCTCCTCCTCAGATACAGAATGAATAACAAAAATCGCCTCAGCCTCACGTGCCTATCCCCAAGGCAGGCGCAAAAGAAGAGATATTAAAAGCAAGTCATAATAGCAATGGTGGAGAAAGAGGGTTACAGAAGATAACTTCTCCAGGCTAAGCCTTAATTAAGCACCATAATATCTCATCTAAGCCCATACTCACTCAGAAGTCTGCATGCATTTACATGGGCTTGTATTTTTTGGACCCGGGCAGTGTGTTAGAATGGTAGCTTCCACCACTGCTGACTTTTATCATCTGTATAAAAGTTATCAGTTACTAGCCAGCAAGGCACAGAAGAGCATCTACTTCAAGAGTAGGCTGCAGTGCGATGTACGTTGGCAGCTGCTCTGGATCCCTCCAGGTTTGCTGGGAACAAGCTGTCCATACAAATGGACAGGAACGCCACAGGAACCTAATGCTGACTGATTTGCAACCACGGCATCCTCATCGTCTCACTGCAGGGAAGATTTCCTACCATGACCAACTAAGAGAGACCAAAGGATGAGCTGGCTGTCGACAAAGGACAGCTGTGGGCTAACACAACCCGTATCACCTTTTTCTTTCTGCTGCCAAAGCCACCTGGCTATGGAGCCAGAGGTACCACGATATTTGGCTCAGCTCTGTCTACAAACTTCTGTGACAAAACTCATCAAGTCCAACAAGAGCCAAGTGCCTCAGGAGAGGAAGGCCACATGCAAATGCATTAATAAAAGGAAGATACATCTTTCATCACAGACCCATGGCAAAACACATTTGTATAGACACTGACAAGCATCCCACAGGTACACGTATACAGAAAGTGCCAGAACTGCATGTCTAATACTCCCACTAAAAGTCAAGGTGACAGAATGCATCTTATTTATGCCTGGCTTCAAAATCCTGAATAAGAAATAGCTACACAATCTCAAAAAGTACATGTCAAGTACCAGTAAAAGGTATTGCCCATAAACTTCACGGCCAGGACTGGAGTTGGCACCATTTGCTGCTTGCTAGAAAAACAAACAGAAAAATGAGCTCTGAAACAAGCCTCAACAAAGGAAAACCCAGATGTACAGAGCAAGACAAGAAACAGTGGTAGCACAGCTGGCAGGTCAAACCCTCCTAGAGTCTGGGAGTAAAAAATTCAGTTGGGCTTACGGTATTCTGTAGCATCAGGTATTTTGCTATCATACTTCACATGGCAGGGCTGCAGGGAAATCCATAGGATAGCCTTGTCTTGCCTTGCTAGCGGGACACATTCAAGATTAACTGTGGTGGCACCACACAGAGGTGTGCTCAACCAAGAGGAACCACCGAGGCTGCACTGCCAAGATGCTTGGTGAGAAAGGAAAACCAGCAGCATATCCTTTGGGACCGGGCAGGGAAAACAAGTGCTGGAGCCCATCACCTCTACAAAAGGCCTCAAAAACATCATCTCTCCGTGAATGCAAGTGTTTTGACTAAAATCACCACCATAGTCCTAGCTCTGCCTCTCACTACTGAACACGGTAAAAATGCTGTGGGCTACACACTGCTGAGAACTTGTCATTGGAAAATATTAAACGTTTGTGAGTCCTAAACGTTTTGCAAAGTGAGACATGTCTGAGGAGGCTACAGTTTCCTTCATCTCCACACTCCTCTTCTGAAGGGAAAAAAAGTTAGAAAAATAGCGATACCTGTCCCATCCTAAGCATGCTCTCACTTCCTCTGCTTCTTGGTGTTTTTAAAGATGGCAAATAATTGTTTTGGTTGTTTCTTAACCTCATTCCTTAACTCTTCAGGAAATGCCACATAGTTTAGACATATTTTTCTTCTCCAAGCCTAGAGGCTTTACTACAGCTTCTGGAAGGTCTGCCTGAGAAATACTCGACTTGCTGTTTATTAAATGCCAAATTCTAGCTGGCTGTTGTTAACTTTCTATAACTTTTAACAGGTAGCTGAGGCATATCTGTTCCTCTACACCAGGGGATATTAGTGCTGTTCGGCAGGATGAAGCTCACTTTTTCCTATTGCATTGAGTTTATGAAGTAGCTTTTGGGGAATAGAGGTAAGAAATCCTAGTTCCTGCTCTCTCCGTTTAGTACCTTTATGGAATTTGCCCAACTAGCAGAATCATTGAAGAGTGAATACTAAATCATGGCTTAGATATAAAAATACTTATCATTAAAGTAAGCGAGTTTATCAGCATACTTACACATAAGCAGTTATTGAACTATTCCATCTGCACTCAACTTTTTACATGTTTCATATGAAACATGTCTATTTTAAAGACCCCTCACTTTACAAGAAGTATTCTCTGCTCCCCAATCTTTACAAGATATTCTTTTAAAATAAAAAGCTGAACAGTTATAAAGCATCTGCTTGTGTAAAAAGAGTGATTCAGCAGGAAACATGTACTTGAAATACCCTTCACAAGAAAGAGCTTATTCACACGGGGACAGTTGGCAGGGATATCTCAGTCTCCACTTGAATGCTCTTTTTCCAGCTTGTGTTGAAGGGATTCAGATGCCTAGGAGGAAGCTAATCACCATTTTTATAGGCCATGGAAAGCAGGGTCTGGTTCAGAATTGCAAGTGCTTGTACCAAAGCTCTCCCAGTGAAAAGCAAAGGGCTATAAGTTAATGTTCAACAGAAACTGGCACATCTGCTGCGCTCACTGAGCAATGTGGTCAGGTACGAATTGGAAGTGCATACATAAAATAACATAGTAAGTACACTTCCTCAGAGTTCAGCTGCAGTGCTTAAGGCACAGCACACTAAAGGGAAAAATGGAGAGAGCATCTAACACAAAGTATTTTAACCAATTCCAATCCTGCTACAATTTCTACTCATATTAAACCAGTTTTGCTGCAAGCTTATCATTTTTCCTTAACATTCTTGTGAAACACAAGAATAAAAGCTTTAAATCTGCTAGGCAGTATAAGCTGAAGTCAGCAAGTAATGTTATATATAACACAAAGGAAAATTTGCCGTAGTTTGTTGCAAATATCTTTATCATCAGCATAATAAAGACATACCACCAAAAAGATTAATTTATTAAATGCAATCAGTGGTCCTGCAAGTTACTTGTGGGTACAGGTTCACACTTAAGGTTTTAATTGAAGTCAACGTCAGCAAAGTTTTAACAGAAAGTAAAACTTAAAGTAATTTTAGTATAAGGCTAAAAAAAAAAAAAAAAAAAATCAAAGCAAACAGCTGCCACAGAACTTAAAAACCCACTTTATGTTAATAACCTAGTCTTCCTATTTATTGTGTGACTAATAGGACTGCATGAGAGCTAGTTCAGACCATGTCACAACTCCCTCTGAAGTTCTTCATGTTTGTTTTCCTATGTACTATTCATTCATCAGTTACTGGAATATGTGGCAGCTCTTGAAAGTACAAGTATTTTAAGTTATTGGACAAGAATGTCTATTTCATATGCTATGAAAGAGCATGGACGCTCACATTTGGACAGAACAAACACACAAGACATGACATAACATTGTGCTTACAGCCACTTCCAAAAAAATTCTGCAGCAGCAGGTACCGTGCCTGCAGGGGACATGGCTTCCCTCAGACACTGCAAGAAGGCAGAAGTGCTACAGCCCTACAACCCAGCACCACATCAGAGGCCACCACTGGGCACTCAGGTTTCAGTTCTTAATCCACACCACTTGCAGAGCAGCGGTTCATGGTCACGGGGGCAGGGAAGATTAATAATGTTCTAAATACCAACTTCAGCAACAAAATCAGGACGATTTTAGAAGTACTGGATTTAATTGCTGTCCGTCAGCTGACAAAAAAAATGGTGGGTGCTAAAGTTATCTTTACTTCCGAAAGTATTGGGAAAAACATTAACTGGGTCTTGCTTTATGAACAGGCACTAAACTGCCAGTACCCACTATGCAAAGCATTCTCTTTAAAGAGAGCTGTTTCATAAATTAATTTGGGCCAGTTCACATACAGACATTTGTCTCAAAGTGGCTGAGGCAGAGCCACACATCAGGTGACACTGTACGGATCCTTCTGCAGCACTGCAATATCAATAGAGGAAAAAGAAGGATCTGAAAAGGAAGCAGGAGAATGTCAGGCTGCAAAGCTGGCATTTTGCCATCAAAACACAGCATTACCTGTCTCTTCAGTAAATGATCAGACTTCATAAGCAGCAGCCACACAAACTTTAATGCATGAACTTTGTTCATGCGGGATGCTTCCCCAAAAAAATCCCTCAAATAAAGGGGGATATTTATAAATAGCTTCAGAAGTCACCTATATAGATCTACTCCAGGATTTGCAGGTCCCAGGGTAGGTGACATTTATGTAACAGTACCATTCTAATACAAACGAAAAATAGCATTTATAGACTGTGTGCTGTATGCACGCAAGCATGCCGCAACACACTGCCTGCGCTACCAGAAGTTTTAGATTGGGTAAAATGGCAACCTGCTATCTTCTATTTTCAACTGAAAGCAAAGCTTTAAAAATCTGGAAGACTTGGCACGCAGACAGGGGATTAAACTAAAAAACAATCCTCATTACATTCTGGGAATTGTTTGTGAAACTTAAATAATCTTGAGGATCTACAAGTTATGAATTCCACTCTTGCTGCCCTTGGCAAATGAAAGAAGCCAGATTTTTAAAGGAAAAGTTAAGCATGTCATATTTGGCAAATATTTTAAGTAATATGTTCGTGATCTTTGTTTAATTAGCTTTAGTGCTGACTGCAATGCTATTAGCTGTTGCACTGAAGAACAACATTTGAAGATGACCTTCAAGGATGTGGTTCAAAATTAAGCCATCAGAAACTCTGAGGGTAAGGGGGCTCACTGGTTAAGATGGGACTTTCTAGTGTTATTTCAAAGTCAAAAAAATAAACCTGAGCTAAAAAGTCTCTGCTATAATAGTAACTGTCTTTTGTAGGTATATAAAAAGACAGAAACTGGCAAATAAAGATTTTAAGATTTATTTTAGCTTTTTATATATGGAATTATAGAACCTAGATTATTGCACCAGCATTACAACATCTAGTTCAGGACTTTCTTTCCCTGAATAAGCCGATTTTTGTCATCCAAAGCAAGTAAACATCCTTTTCTTTTCTGCTTCAGCAAAAGTTGAGCCAGAACCCTGAAACCTTATGGCTGTCAAAGATTTTATAAATACAACTTTAACACTGCAAACGTTGAGTTCAATTTCAGCACTTCCCTCCTCCCCCCTCCTAAAACCAGGAGAGTATCCCTGCCACCCAGGCTAGCTAACTCAGTTTGGTTTACACAGCTTGAGATGCACCACACATTCTTAGTCATCTTCATCCATAGCTCAAAGGACAGTTGTGACAAAAAGCAATTTCTTCAGCTCTCCTCCTCCAACCATCCAGAACATTGGGGTTTTTTTAATGAGAAGGAGAAACAGCAACATGGAGGCAAAATCATCTTTGCATTCCCCCTGAGGAATGGATTCCCACACACTGTTCCTTACCTTGGTGATTCAGGGAGATGCGATTAGATGGTTCTTGGAAACCTGGTTCCACCAGATCCCGTCGACCATGAGCCGAAGCTTGATCTACATTGTCCTAAAAACAGAAGAGCAGAAAATCTTATCAAAAACAGGCATTCTGTACTCCCTGTAAGCTGCATTACAGAGCCAAACCACGGATACAAAAAACAATCCCTACCATACCTCTGAAAGGAAGAACCAATGTCAGAGGAGGGGGGGGAGAGATTATAAGGGGACACTAGACTGTCACATTAACACACGTGGCATGAATCCAGAATCAATGACTATGTCATTGGCTCATCTGTACACCAGTTTGCATTTCAAACTGGGAAATCGTGATGTAAATGCACTTCCTAGTTTAACAAAAGTTTCTTCTTGCATCAAATTATGCAGAGGCTTGGGGCTTTGTTTTCTTTAATTCCAAGTCTGTGGCTTAGGGGTTTGTAACTAATTAACTGGACTGAAACAGACTCAGTAGTGAACTACTAAACCTCAAGAGGAATCAGAAGTTCAGTTTAGATAAACATCCATGGCTCTGGATGCCAACCTGGTTTTTTTGTTGTTGGTTGGTTTGGTTTTTTTTTCATACTAGAACTCTCAGAAGATCAGGTTTCAAGAAGTTTTAACACAAACTGAATTTGGCTAAGTCTAAAATATCATGGTTTCTCACAGATCTTGCCAAAGATGACTACTAGGAAAAAGCAGGGAAATTGAAGTATAAACAAAAAATAAGAAAAGCAAGATAAGTCATGTTGTGTTTTGGAAGTATCAGAAGGAAATTTAGACCAGGTACATAGTTTTACAAAGTTGGCATACCTTTGCATACACCAGTTAAGGGTGGGTATGGAAAAATAGAAGCAAGTGCATAAAGCTGACTGCATTGATATATCACCAACCATAAACTGTTGCAGTGATATACGTGACTGTATACATGTTCCTGCTGTGCCCAAAGTGTGGGATAAATACACAGTGGTATGACCCGCATTTATGTCAAAACATAGGAACCACCTTCACAGCAAATGACGTTGTAATTACAGCAGAGCAATAACATCCACACAGTAAGTGGCAATTCAACCGTGCGCAACCGCAGGCTCTCAGCCCAACATTTCCAGTTTACAGTATATAAGCTAATGCTCAAAAGCATAATGGATGTACTGTTTGGGGATAAGAACTGTATCTGGTTATACAGGATCTGAAATAAATTACATTATCTCTTCTTCAGAGAGAGTGTGTCAAACAGCAGATACTTGAGCTTTGGATCAAGTACTCAAGCACCGCTCTTGAGTGCCTTCACCATCAGGGTTCAATTCAGGAGCCCGCAGGCGTTTATAAGACAAGAACTGCCAACACTGGTATGACTAAGGGAGGTTTTTACAAGTAAACAATATATGATAAGATACATATGGCATCCATCTATCTATGCCATATACAACTGGGACCACTCAGGCTTCTGCCTCTCTATCGGCTACCTCCCCTTATAGGTTTCCACATCCTTGCCAGTGATTTTCATGAAACTGGCTGCTATTTCATGAACCGCATCTAGCTAATCTCACAAATTTTTGTAGTTGCTTCTTAGGAATTAAAAAATAAAAATAAAAATCAGACCTCCTGTCAGCACAACTGTATTTGTTCATTCTTTCTTGAAATGCATCAATATTTGTTAGCTCCTTCACTGAAGCTAACTGAATACAAATTAGGAACAAGCAACTCATGAGCTCCTTTCTCTGTCAAATCTCTTGCAGCCGCAGGGTATTGCATCCTAACATTATTACCACTTTTGGAGCACTAGTTCTTTTTCACTAGATGCATCTCATTTTCTCTGGGATACCACACAGCCAGCACCGACCTGGCCCACAACATCTCAATTTTAAATTTCAGGCAGGAAATATGGGACTGGCAGCAAGAGCAGGCAACTGCAGAAAGCACATACAAAATTCAGAGTCTGTTCCCCAGAAAGTTCAGCACAATTCTTTCAAAGGCTCCAAGGACAACAAGGGGGAGGAGATGCTTATCTAGGAAAAGTTCCAGTCCAAACTTAAAGCTGAAGCTGATAGCTGGCAGTACAAAGGCTGAGAGGTGAGCATCGCAGGCAGGGAGAACACAGCAGAACATCCTGGGCATCCAATGCAAGGATGCAGTTGCATATTGCCTCTTGACTGAGAACAACAACAAGGCATCCCAACACAAATGAAAGGTGGAACAAGAAAACCAGTTATAAGCTATTTATTACACACCTAAATGTTTTTTCAGTGGTCCCAACACATGAGAGTCCCTACTGGAGGGAAAGATTCATGCAGTACTATGTAGTAACAGAGGTGAGATGGGGCTGAGATGCATCTTTTTACCTTCGGGTTTCCCCCAGCAGTAATACTCAAATATTTAAATGAGAAGACCTTATTTCAAGGCTTACAGCTGGCTGCAAGCCCATAACTCCTCAAACAGACTAGATTATTTATTTTTTTTTTTTAATTAGCAATTACCAATAATTTAGGGGAATAGGATGTGCCCTCTCTGGAATCACCTTACAGCTCTCCCAAGAAAATGCTGAGAACCACAGGCCTTATCACAAAGCTTAAGCCAAAGTCACGGTAAGATACATCAAAGATTTCAGAAGCAGGGGTTTCAATGCCTAACGATTGCTGGTGCTGCCCTTACAAAGCTGAAGCCCCTGCCCGTTTCATTAGGCCCAAACCCCTGCCCAGAAGGTCCCACAGACTTCTCCCGCGGCTTGAGCAAAGCGTGGATCCAAAGGTTTCCTCCAGGCACGGAGGGCCAGCAGAACCCAGGTGCGAAAGTAAAGCGGCAGACGTGCATAAACAAAGCCACACCTGCTAAAGCAATGCTGGCACCAGAGGAGAAAAGCTAAGGGCGGTGCGATTTAAAGAGCTCAGGGTAGTTTCACATGACCCTCCAGAAGCTGTTTGTGTCCGTTGTGCACAGGCAAACAGTGGCACTTGGCCAGCTGCAGCAGGGATCAGACAGACACTGGAACAAGGTTAAAAGAAGAAAGGGTGAGGGGGGGAAAGAAAAAAAAAAGTTGTTATAGAACTGCTCCATGCCAGCAGTCTCGCTGTTGGGCTCCTACTCAGGGTCGGGGCCCTCAGCAAGGTGGGCACCTGCTTTGGTCCATCAGCATCCCCCCACCACTGCTGAAACCAGGCTCCTGGTAAATCATGCTTTTGCTCCATGTTCTAATCCCTAGCTCTCCCTCCTCTTCCAATAAATGCTCTCAATATGAAATTAAAGCATGTTACTTAACTTACTGTACCATCCAGCTATTGTAGTATTTTTAGAAGCTAGCTAAGCATTAGCCCTCCCTGACTTGTTTGCATGTACTATTTTCTCCATCAGTCAGCATCTGCGACCAAGGATGATTTAACAGAATGACTAGCAGGAGTGCTAGAAGGATCTGAAGCAGGATTTATTTATTTTTTTTTTTTTTAGAGTCCTTTGAAGCATTAGCATTTCATATAGCCAGACACACCACCCTTACAGGTTAGATTTCAGTGTCCTTTTGCAAACCTACATTGCACGACGCAAAAGGCGACATGCTTGCATCGCATTAAGAGCCAAAGTCCACTCACAGGCAGTGTTATCTCTACGTATCAGTAACCAGGACAATCTGGGTTTATTTTTTCAATCTATAACCAAGCCTTTCAAGTCGCACTCCCTCAACTATGACATGCAATGTTTGCTGCTGTTTGTGCTAGCATGATAAGCATTTCAGTTATCAAAGAAAACATTAAATCTGGTGTTTTAATCAGAGAATCAGACAGCCATATACCATGGCAGCTCTGATGTCTGCACATTTGCTCTTTAATCACTTCTTCAGCTCCAAGTGCTACTGTTCCCACCTGCAAGTTAGCTCAGAAGAGTATTTATCAGTAGGAGACAGCATTGTTACCCTGACCAGCACGTTGCTATCCATCTATTGCTGCTTCTCTCGTCCCGGTTCCTTCAACAAAGGTTATCCAGTCAGTCATTTAGGATAATCTTGCAGGTAAATAGGGCTTAGAAAAGGGAAGAAGCAGATCTGCAAGTATAAATAATAAAATACCATCTATACTTCCGTTCTCCCTCTTTCTTTGTGAAGAAAGGGACCTGACATTAGCAGAGACAGAGCAGCTTTCTCTAGAGGTCTGGAAATCCCCTTTTACTGAAGGCTTCAACTTTTTTCAGACTTCAGCAGTCACTGGACACTTCTGAGATGAAGGAAGGCTACAAGTGGCAGCACGGCTTCTCGGAAGCTCCTGGGAGCATGGCCAGACCGAGGACGTCCAGACCACCAAGGCGACAGTCCCTGGGTTTTGGATTTACTGTAGCTGTCTGCAAACCCACACAGCCATGCCCCTGAACAAAAGGTTCAATTGAGCAAGAGTCACGCGTACCCGTGCCAGCAGTCCCACAGCGACAAATTAAGATCATGACATACTTCTGATATTTGTACACCGTCCAGCACAACAGCACGTCAAGTCAGACGTGCTGTCGGGTCCCACTGCAGTTCAGGAGGCTATCAGGGCAGATACGCCTCGGTCTGCACGGAGGCACTCCTGCCGCCCCAGGAGCTCGCTGCCTACCTGGCGGTGCTGCTCTCTCACACTGAGGTAGGTGTCTCAAAACCAGTCGTGCATAAGGACAAAATTAGCCAGGTCATTACTTGAGCCACCTTAGCTTTACTCTGTTCCGGCAACTTGTGTAACGCAAAACAAAGTACCTTCTGCTAGCGCAAACTACTGCAAAGCATTCAAGTGGTTTCCAAACAAAAAAAAATTCAATTTTTAAAATTTACTGAAGATGGGTACACCAGAGCCTGTAAAAGAGTGGATTAAGTGTTCCCAAACCAGGAAACAGATACAAATACAAATAGAGAGTGTAATTTCTCAAAGTATCTGCAACTTGTTACTCTTAGACAAAGGATACAGAGGTAGATGAACATTTCTTTATCTGACCCAGTACTGCCATTCTTAACGTGCTTCTGGAATTTCCTTTAGGCAGTAAACAGATTAGGCAGCATTTCTTCTGAGGACCACTTCATATGATCCTTCACTACCCAAACAAAAGACTATTTGCATGTATGCAAAGTAGCTTTCTGCACTGTTTTCTAAGCTATGCTTCTTTATGCCATGATTTTGTAGCTTTGGTTTACTTAAAGGATCAAACATACCATAATTGAGTCTATTCTCCTCCTTGTAAGTGCCAAGTAGCCAACTATTCACCTAAGCAAACTTTCCTATAGCTGGCCGGCATCCACAGCCATCTGTAGAGTTTCTGTTCCATCACTCAATTTTACTCTTAGCCCTGTGAAGGCAGACACGTAGGCTATTACAGGAAATAATCCACCTGACAGATCCAGACCAGTGTTCAAGCTCTAATCCAGACTCCACAGTCTAGATCAATTAGTAATGTATACGATGCTTCTTTCTTAACAGATTTAAGTCACTGGGCTTCTTAGTGGCTAAATACAGCAGCACAGTCCCCTACCAGACAGCTGTTTGGTACAACATGTTTTCAGAGGAAATTCCCAGAGCTTGAGGAAATTTGTCCCAAGTTCACTCATGAGGGAAGAGTGAGGCTCTTGGGTTTGTCCAAAGTCACTGCTTTGCAAATGATTTCAAATTTACTCAAACAGAGTTCGTATTTTTACTGTCTTCTTCTAGAGCTCCAATCATATCTTCCCAGGGCCAGTGCTTAACATGTCACAGAAATGAAGAAAAAACAGGCTTTGCACACCAGGCAAAAAACTTTAAAGTGCGTTCTCAGACAACCCACATATTACATAATTAAAGACCTGTAACTAGGTTTCCTGCCTCTTAACTATAGTCATTTGACTAGGTAAGAGCCAAGTGAAAGGCTCAGTAAGTCAACAGAGTAACCGTGAACCTAGAATTTTAGCATTCCCATTGCTAAGAGAGCTTGTACAAACACGGGCTTAAAATAAAGCCACTTAGCTTTGTCAAAAGTCGGGCTCTCTCTCCTGAAGTAGCAAAGCCACAAACGGCAGGAATCCTTCTGATTTTACGGTACTGGCTGTCAGGGCTGAGAGCGATAACCCTGGAGACCAGGAACAAACAAACCCAGTTTGGGATTATGGGAGCAGCAAAGGCAGCAGCACATTCCTCCCGACACACTGCAGCACCTCTGATCCTCCGTGCAGCAAATCACCCAAAACATGCAGTAACCTGGCAGGGAGCACAGACCTATTGCCATCCACGCCGGCATACAGCCCTCACACGACTGAACCAGCCCACCATGCAACATCTACAATAGCTACGAGAAACAGAACATACCAGGAATTAGCAAAGAAAGAAGGAAAACGAGAGAGATAAAACAGCCCCGAGTCCGTGGTCTATGTCTCTGCTGCAGCAGGGATTTGTTAAATGAATCACAGGAATTATATTACATCCCATGATACAGGGGAAGGCAGAAAGGCTTGCCAGTCTGACCTTGGAGGAACTTCCCTCCCGACCCCCGTCTGGGTTTCAATAACCCACTGACCAGGAATTCCTTCAATTCAACAAAAAAATTGGGGATTTGGACCTTGCTGTCAACACGGAAAACCCATAGTGTGCCTGCCCCAAATTAGTGAAGTATTGCTTCTCCTATACCAAGAAAAGAAAAAAGCTTTCTTAAATAGATGGACTGATATACAATATACTGCTTTAGCTGAGCCAGAAAGTTAATTTTTATGAAGGTGTTTCAGATTTATTTTATTTTAAGCAGTGTTACTAGCTTTTTTCCTGGAAAAAAAGTGTCTCTTTCCCGCCCCCCCCAAAATAAATCCATAGATAAATAGGTAGATAGATCTGATCTGGAAAGAGCTGGACGATGATTAGCTGCTTCCAACAGTATCTGGTAGCAGCAGTTTATTTGTAAAAGGCTTCTCTCCAGGCAGGCGGGCGGGAGCGAGCAGAGCAGGAGCTGACAGCTTCAGCAATGCACTCCTACAGCCCACAGACACCAGCATCACAGATTCAGCTTCTCTAGGCTGGTCTTTGCAAAACTGGCGTTAGCAGGGTTTTCAACACTCGTGCACCTAGAATTTGGCAAGAACTGTGTCAAATTACATTTCTCTCATGAGATGCAGTCCTCTCTTAGTATAAACTAACCGCTTCTGCAAGAATTTAGCTGTCTCCCAGTACTCTGCACCAAGAAAATGGATAGTATATTCCACAGTGTGCACTTTTTGGACCAGACTGCCATTTATTATGGTGGAAGAAAATTCAATGCATCATGTTTGCTGTCTTTTAATCAGCTAGCAAAGAGGGAATCCAACTGACAGGCTCAGAAATGCTAAAAGCTTTGTTCTATTTTTAATGAGACTAAAACCACTGTGGCTGTTAGAGACAGTTTACATAGTTTACAGCTAAAATAAAGTCTTGAAATACAGAAAAGAAACAAGTGCACAAGGTTCTCAGTGAAAGCAATCACTTCTTGAAGCTGTCTTCAGTTAGAAAGCACTTACAAAAATGAAGCCATTACTTCCTAATAAAACGTCTTTTTGCTACTTTTTTAAAAAACATAAACAAAGTTCCTTTTCATTTCTAACAGAACACCACTGAATAAATGAAGTTTATATTAAGAAGTTCTTCACAGTAGAAAATTACATGCTTATATGGAAATTCTGTTTCTTCTGCCGGTGCCCATAGATCCTGACAACATATCTTTAGCTTGTACTTAATTACAAGTTAGCTTTACCTCTAAAGCAAGTCACTCTCACTGGCAAGGGACTGTCACTAACAAAACTACCAAAACCCTAACTTTTTCAAGGTCTTTAGTTTTAGTCAGTATCAACTTGACCAATAAAGTCCCTAAAAAATCTGTCTTCTATGAGAAAGAACTGTATTTACGAATAGGAGTTAAACAGAAAAATTCAGTTTTGTTACTCTTAGAAAGTATAAAGTAAACTAAAGTACTATATCATATTCCTTTTCAAAGAGGCTTTTCAGTGAGATTTTGCATCATTCTTTTGCCAAAGAGCTGATACTTAATAGACTACACTACTTAAATTGAGTTAAAAGCACAGCAAGGCTCTAACAAACTTCCAGTCCATGTATGTTAACTACTATGCCGGATGCTGCTCATACAATTTAAGGGAGTAATGCAACCCATAACGATGTGCTGTTGCTCAAAAAACCTTTAGCCTATTCAAGAATCCTTATCAGGGTCGCTTTCTATGTTTTGTCCAAGTTTCTGAAGTGCATGGTCAGACTATATTCCTTCCTCATCAGAAAGATGAAAAGAAACATAATGGGAATACCTGTACCCAGGTACTATGGAAAATTGCAGCATGCCATACACCTGCTAACACACCTGTCCAGTCTAGAGAAAAAACCCTGAACTTTTCTTTCTTTTAGCATGCATTTAAAAAAAAAATACAATAAAGTCTTCACATGTTCTTTTGGGGGAAGCTGTAGCACACAGAAAGAAGGCACAGGATATTCGATCCTTTCCAACCCGCTGTTCTCCTCCTGCTCATCGGACCTGTGAAATACCAGGTAGCTCGTCTGTTCTACTTGGCATCAAATCTACTAGGGCTCCGGTTATAGGCGCACTGCTGGCCAGCTGCTTCCAAGAACACTGGCTTTAGGGGTCAGGTTTTGACAGCACCCTTGCACCAAGTGGACGGGAGACGTTCTGCGAACTGCCGTGGACAGTCTGTCCCAGCGCAGGCTAACGATGCCCTGCATTAACCTTGGAAGGCTCAGTGCTTGAAAGGATGACCTGGCAGTCTCCGGGATCTGGCACTGCAGCAACACATTTGCGTGCCTCAGGCCCGGGGAGAGAGCAGGGAAGGAAGATGTTACCAAGGATGTACGAACCACTATATCCGTATAAATGCATTCTCTTTATGAATAGATATTCAAATCTTTATGCTTTGGGAAGCAGCAACACCAGCCACATAACCTGACTTAGATTTAAGTGCATGCACACTTACAGCTAAGCATCTCTAAAAACTCAAAACCAATGGAACTATAGAAAAGGAATGAAAGTAGCATGAAAGACAGACCAAAGAAACTTATCTTGTGTGAGTGTGTGCCTGCTTTCCTAAAGGCAATAGTGCTATCCCCTTTTGTCTTCTTGATGGTTCAGGTTGAAACCAAGGGTGAAGATGATTCTTCACTGCCCTCAACAGAGCTGATAAAATTACGAAACCCCTGTGGGGCAAGAGACACTGTGCTCCCACAGATCACTAAAATTCACCGACGCCAGTGAACAAAGTAACTCTCAGATTGTTAATGAAATTGTTCTTCACATCTTCAAACTGAAAACCAAATGCATCTTAAGTGTCACGTTGAGCAACTTCATATACAAGACTACTTTGCTACCCTTACTTGCTTCAACTATCAGCGATATGGACCTTATCTCTCTACTTTCCAGCCAATTTGCTCAATTGCTGCAATTTAGGGTGTGCTTGATACCCCTCCTTCCCTGAAGAGTGATCCTCAGCACTACACAATTAACTAGGACTAGAAAAGGCTCTCATCTGATCAAACTTATGATCTTAGTCATACTGACCACACACCTTTCTGCTTAGATAAAGAACCATTTCCCTGTTACTAGGTGCAATCTGCTCCAGAACTAATTGCCCACCTCAGACAAGGACATTTATAGTTCAGGTGAGCTGCTTTCAGTTAGATACAGAACTATTTTACACATCACCAGAAAAGCAAGCCTTAACAAAAAGAAGATATTTTAGAATCTCAGATATGAGGTGAAGATCACCTCAGCTCACAGAGCTATAACCTATTAAAATAAAAACAAAAAACACAGAAGTCACAGACACATATCTAAAGCACAACAACCATGCCTTTTCATGATTAAAACCCAGCATCACATCTTGTATTGGAACAGCCCACTGTGCTCTCCCTTAACCAAACAGCAGAGTTTCACTCTCTCAGAGCAAATCAGTAATGTAATTTATGCAAAGATAATGACAGAGTATAAGAAAAAGAAATAAAAAATTCTTTTATACTGCTTAAATTGTGGTAATAGGCTACTTTGCAAGCCCTCAGAAAAAAATAAAGTGATCCAACAACTATTACCAAAAAAACAAGATGCCTGTATTTCTGTATTTCTTTCTTTAGCCATGTTTGAAACGCATTTGACCTTCACAATTTTACAAATCACACCTTTCAAAATAGTTTTCTAAAAATAAATAAATCAATCCTCAACAGTGATGCTCTATTAGACTTCATAAAGTCACTGCCCCCAAGTGTTAAGCAACAGTTGGACAACATTTCTAATACAAACTACACTGCAGTGTTTCCCATGTACAAACTGTCAATTCACAACAGTTGGAATCAAAACAAAAAAAATAAGCTAAGAGTAAGAACAGAAATCATCCTGGATAGTTTAGTGCGACAGGGTCTTATTCCCATTTATCAAAATATAGAAAATACTGCAAGTTTATTTCATCTTCAGAGTCCTTATCAGAATATGAGAAAGTAGTAACTGGTTTGACTCTAGTAAAATCCAAGCAGCTAAAAGGTAGTTTTTAGCCTGAGAACCTCTCTCAGTGCTTGGATACTTTACCTATCTCTATCTGATTTCCAAAAAATCTAGGTACAATATGAAAGGTCCTTAATTACTACACCTGTTCCAGTATTAATAAATATATAAGTTTATATTCATCTATCTTAATATAGTGGTTGCCATGTTTTCTCCTCCTTGAGGAAAGTGAGCTAATTGCAGGTAGCTCTGCCAGTTATCCTGCATCAAGAAGATGGCTTTATCAGAAAATCTTTATTGACTTACACATTCTCTAAAAAAAGAAAATTTGCAAAAGCTCGGCAATTTGCATTTAAAAAGTAAGAGATTACATGTAAAGTTGCAAGCTGTCCCAGGAAACCTCAATACAAAGTGTAACTCTTTAGTTTTAGCACAAACTGGCACTCAGAAAAAAAAAGAACTGCTTCCTGAAAGCAGGCATGTCAATCACCTCTTCACGCTTGGAAGGTTTTGTTTTTGTTTTGTTGTATAACTAGTTGTTCACAACATAAGTGTGTCAAGTGACCACTTCTTTCATACAGCTTCTCCCCACTTCTTGCTAACGCCTCCTGGACACATACAACAATGTCACCCACAGCACATCACAACATACACTGCGATGCTTCAACACGGTTCGCAACAGCAACTGCTTTAATTCGGCACAAATCCCCTAAATACTGGTCTGTGTTAAGGCCTCAGCAGCTCAAAGAGTTTTCGTGACTACCAGCATGCTACTGGAGGAAGGTCTCATGTGCCAAAAATTACCAAGGTAGCATACGAAACAAAACAAGCAAACCACCCCAAATGAGACCTCCCCAGGTACAGGGTCTCCAAACCGGGAGAGATTTCACAGCGATCGCAAAGCCAGAAGAAAAGTTCAAGAAATCCAGGTTATAATACTGCCACACGAGTAACCTTTGATCACGTTGGCTTTAGCACTGCTGAAGCACTACAGCTACTATCCATGAGAACGTCTCTGCAAATGGATTTCCACTGTTCACTCTGAAGAAGACAGGATGCAGCGCAATCAGATGAGCTGCTGTTCTATCAGTATTAAAGTGGCTTTAAAACACCTTTCTTTCTCCTCTTTTCTTTTCCCTGAAGCCACTGATGAAGATGGGGAGTGGGAAATGAGTGTAACTCGTTTACTTTGCAGTTCAAGGGGCAGGCAGCTCGCACATGAGCAGCTACTGTGCTCCGATGGAGATGGTGACTGACTCCGAGGTTCAGGGTCGTAACTTCTACAGCACAATCAGTATTTATTATACTGCTTCCTCCAGTTTTGACCTATTCTTTCTAACCCAAAAATGCAGATCTATGGAATAAAGGTAGTGGAAAAGATTCCTGCTGAGATTAAAGTCAAACCAGAGATCAAAACAAAGAAATCGTAGGATGAGAAAGAAAAGAGAAAGACTTTGAACTAGGCTTCAGAAGGAAGCTGTGGGTGAGAGGAACAAGCCACCTTCTGGATACAGTTGAAGTGAAGGCCATTACATCTAGCTAAAACAAGAAAGTCAACTGTGGCAAATTACCTGGGAGTTCATCAGCACAGCACCACAATACTGACAGCATATGTGTAATCCTGCATCCTAATAACACGTATTATTGTGTCAATAGCCCTGTTCCAGAAGATGCTAGTGAGACAGTCGATGAGAAGTTTCTGGTCTTGTGGGTTTGGGTTTATTTTTATCTGCAGGGTAAGTCAGGCTTTAAAAGATACGCTGTCAGAAAACTATTTTTCCAACCTGCTCTCATCCAGCATAGCAGTTATGGTTTGCAACTAAACCATCCAGCCAATTCACGTTCAACAGCCAGCAGTTTGTCATAATTTTGAGGACATAAAGGACTCCAGAAAAAACAGGATCACATGAGACGCCTTTTTCAGAACAGATCTCTAGCACACTTGGTTAACCATTTGCTCATGTCAGGGGAAAACAAAAAAAAACCCCACCATGCAGAAAAATTCATCAACACACATATAGGAAGGCATTCTTCCCAAACTTAAAACTCACTGCCCAGTATACTTCTGTATGGTCAGAAGTAGAGAAATGGGCACTCTGAAGTGTGTGCCCATTCATATTCATATGAATGGGCATTCATTCATATTCACCTTAGAGAACAGGCTCTATGAGTGCCTCCAGCCACAAAAGGCTTTAAGTAACTATCTCCAGTGCTGTTAATACTTGGTTTGAAAAATTCCCTGTCTGTCATGAATTTAAAAAGGAACAAAAAAGAATTCACAGAAATTGAGTGTACGTGTGTGGGCGGGTAAACATGTTGGAAGTTACTGTAATAAATGGGTATCTGCTACATTCAAGGGATCTAACACATCAAGTAACTGAAGTGATCTAATGAGTGCAAATAACACGTTAAACACTGAAGAACATGTATGTAACACGATGCTACAGTTACCTTCTGCAGAAATCTTTCCAACAGGTGATGACAAGCAATTATGGAGGTGTGACTGTGCCAACCATTTCTGGCTTGCCATGGGGTTCCTGCTTCCCTGCTAGTCAAGGAAGGATGAGCCCAAGAGAGAGGCTCTGGAAGAAGAAAGATATGCAGAGAGGGAACAGGACAAGAGCACGTAGAAGGACCGTGGGGAGAAAGAGCCCATGGAGGTAGAGCAGCCACAGATACAGTTGCTGCCTCCAGACATCACCATTGCCAAGATGTCCTCCAGAAAGAGGCAGTGATCTCCTTCCAGGAGCACCAAGATGTCTTCTCCCAAGCTCCTGCAAGCACTGCTCTCCCTCAGCCCGCACACAACCACTCAAGGAAATCCTGGGCAGCTCAGGTCTCTGCCAGAGGGATGGAGGAGACAGAAAACCCATGGGCAGGGGAGGGAGATGTCAGCCTTGCCAGGATAGGCACAGTCCTGTTACAATCAATAAAACAGTTCGTGCATTTCAAGGCTTGTGTCAGCCCTTGCTTCCTGCCCTGCACTGCCTCTCCACGCTCCAGGCATGGGAGGCAGCATCTCTTCTATGATGGGCACCCAACAGAGAGGAAAGAGGAACATTCTGGCTAGGACTTCTCATGCCTCATGCTCATCCCTACCAAATGACTTGGAACCAGGGGCATATGTGACCAAACGATGGCAGCACCAGTCAGACCTGAGGGTGGAAGCTCATAAGCCACTTAACAAGGGGTAGCTTCCCCACGCTGCCCCAAGGATGGTTCTGGGGAGATATGGCTGGCAGGAGGTCCTCAGAGAAGGCAGCACGGGAGACAGCCTGCTTAAATGTAAACCTTGGGAGAAAGAGTTAACACCAGGGAAGGCAGGAGGGTGCCATGACAGCAGACTGAGTACCAACAGCTTGGCTGGGAAGCCACAAAGGCACTGAGGTGGGCCAAGAAACACCTGGACGATTGGCTAGCACCCTTACGTTCTCCTTTGCTTCTGTCATACTGGCAAGTCTCGTTTTCTACCTGAGTGCTCGTTTCCAGAAGAGGCATCCATCATCCTGGAGAAGATAAAAGCTCAGAATACCTTGTCTTGCCTAGCCCAAACAAGTCCATCTTTGCAGCCATGTGCACAGGATGGGAAGAAACTGGAGACAAATCAACTAAACCACATTTCTGACCCACTCACAAGCAAACAGTGCACTTCCACCTGCAGTCAGCACTGGACAATACAAAGATTTCTGGAGTCAGTTGAAAATAACTTCACAACACAAGGGATCAGTGAGACAATCGGGGAAACACTCTGCTTGACCAACAAGCTAGCAAAGCCAGCTCATGGACAAAGAAGGAACAGTTGGGAAGGTAGAGGCTGATAGCAGCCCAATACCATGCTGAGATGATGGGAACAAGATTAAGCGAAAGGAGCAAGACTCCTGGCTGAAATACAGGCCTGGACTGCAGGAAAGCAGATTTTTGGCTTGCTCAAGGATCTGCTTGCCAGGTTCCCATGGGAGACTGCTTTGGAGGACCAAGGGGCCCAGGACAACAAGCCGATTTCCCAGGACAGCCTCCTCAAAGCTCAAGAATGATCCATTTTGGTATGCAGAAAGTCACAGGGGAATGACAGAAAGACAGGGTGAATGGACAGACAACTCCTGCCTCAGCTCAAATGTTGAATGCAAACAAGGTGGAAGCAGGAAGAGGTTACACAGAAAGAATATGGAGATACTGCCCAAGCAGAAGAGCTGGAGCAAACAAAGGATTCCAAGAACAAGGAATGCTTCTACAGGTAAGCAAGGACAAAAGGATAGCTAATATTATGTTAGTTGGTGCATGGGACCCAGCAGTTAAGGACACAAAAGATCAATGATTTCTTTGCCTCAGTTTTTCCTACTAAAGCACATCCTCACATCTCGCAGTTCTTTGAACACAGTGTCAGCATCTCAGAGACTAAACCATTACTCACAGCAAAGGATCACATAAGCTGACTGGTCCAAGTTGCTGGGGCCAGATGGGATGTGTTAGAAGGTGCTAGGGAAGCTGGCCAATACCACTGCAAGGCTGCTCCCCCTTGCCTTCAAAAAATAAATCACTGAGCAGAGGAGGATCCTAATGACTGCAGAGGCAAAAATCACACGCATTTTCAAAATGGACAAGGATGAGGATATGAGGAAGTCAAAAAAGCAAATAGTAAATCTATGCTGGCTGTTGCAAAGAACAAGTCATACCTGACATTTCAGCTCACAATTTTTATACCATTTATATTAAGGGTCTTATCTCTCAGAAAACCAAAACACTTACACTGGTCATGGATCATTGTGCTGCCTTTTGATTTCTTCAAACTGTTGCATATGCTAGGTTCTTCAGTTATATAGTTAAAATTTTGCACTACTAGAAAGTCTCATGGGATTTTAGAATATCTAATTATTTTCTTTAGAAGAGTAGGCAACTCATCTGTACTCCCCACAACCCAAAGCAATCTGCCTTAGACACAGCTGAAGACTGTAGAAAAGTTAACTGCAAACTTGAGAAGGACCTACTGCAACAGCATAAAATTAATAATAAAAAAAATACTTCTTTGCCTCCACTAAGTATCAGTTTTACAAAAACCCACGTGAGCTGAAATAATGGTCTGTCACTCTCCTACACTAATAACTTCAAGAACTTCTTCAAGAAAGGTGCCAACACCACTTTGTCAGAAACCCCCTCCTGAACTGTGCAGAAGTATTCAGTATTCTGGGGAACTTGCCAGCATGACAGTATTTACTGTATGACTAATATGCATTAATGAAGCACAAATGGACAACTATTTACTTGTGCTAATAACTAAAGCGCTTTATTAGAGCTAAGGCCTCTAGCATGAAGGATTGCCAGGTTCCCCCACTTGCCAAAATTATGTCAAAAAATGGAGCCAGTGTGTAAGACATCAAGAACTACAGCCAGTGTGTAGTAGAGTCTCAAGCCATTGTTTAACATTCAACTTGCAAAGGACAAGCATGCTCCAAAACCACTGGCTGTTTCCGAGGGCTTGTCTTTTCATTGTGGAGGCTAGAATTTCAAATATGCACACTGGTCTTACCAGTACCCAAGCCAAAGCTATCTTAAAATAGCAGTAAAGCCTGAGAGTTTCGCTGGGCATTTGTGTTCTACCTTTGATTGCTTGTTGTTCTTTCAAAACCAGAAAGAAAAACACTGTATCTTAATGCCTGAGATTAAAATATCAATACTGTCTAGGATAAAAGGCCATTAATACCAATCATCTGGCCCATTCTACATGAAGGATTCCTGAAGGCTGATCAATCTGGTAAAATTCCATCCTGAAAAAGCAAAGCCAATTCATCAAGAACAAAGTCCTTGTTCTATTCCGTGCCCTCCGTGCCACAAGTGCAAGAAGGAAACATACCTGCCACACAAGAAACACACCTGAAAAAAGACAGAGTTTTGTGGGAACCTAGGGAGAACTTCTGAAAGAGTATTTTGGACTGTATTATAGTAGCAACTGAAAGAAAAATTCTTAGAGGATGCAAAAGTAGCAGGCAAAGATACTTTTCAGTCATACCTAGTGCTAGCTGGACTTGACACATTCATCCCTGGCTTTACAAAGTAAGTGGCACATCTACCACTGAAGCCATGGTAATTTTAGGCTACCTGTTGTTAGAATCAGCAGCTTCAGGTCAGGACTCAGTTGCAGCATAATGACTAGATGTCTGCAAGCATAGAAATAAAATGATCCCCACCATGAGACATCACATTAACAATAGCATTTAGAAACTGTACCTACAGTTTCTTTTTCAAATCAGAAAAGCTCTGCTCTCAGAGTTGATCACACTTCATGCAGAATTACTGGGTTGTGGGGTTTGTTGTTTGGGTTTCACCACCACCACCTCCTTTTTGAACTTAAAAAAAGAAGACGTCATAAGTGCTTATGAAATACTGTCCTTCCTTTGATCAAACAGTCTCCCTTTAGACTGCATAAGGCAAGAAAATCTACTGGGCATAACTTTTAGCAAGGTCTGTATCTAGATATGTGTCTTGGAAATACTTAAGTATAACACAACATTGTATCTCCAGTCTTTTCCAAGGATAGAAAAAGCCTGAGCCAACTGGCACAGACAGCAACACTAAGAATTATTGGAGCCACAGCACTTTCTTGAGAAGTGACAGCTCTAAATGAACAGCAATCTTATCTTACTCTTAAAAATGATAATAATAATAATCTTCTCCAGTGGTTATTATTTACTCATATGTAAAGCACAGAACATCTGTAGGAGGAACGTTCATTAAAAACACACACACATCCCAAACTATCAGTAACATAATTCCAGTTGACTAAAACAAAGGAAATTTAAAAAAAAAAAAAAAAAAACCAAACTTCAGCTCTCTTACATTTAAGGTTTCTATTCTCTTATATTTACACAGACGTTTGAAGTATGAAGCTGTCTTAGGACTCGTACATCAACTTCTCTCTTCCTTTAAGTGAGAGCTGTTACTAACATGAAAACACTCATACTGGTAGTTCTCCAAAATAACCAGTTGGTAAACAGCTTGTTAAATATTTACTCATTTGGAAAAGATCCCACTCATAAGAAAAAAATATACAGGATTTAATTTGGCGATATAGCCTGCTAAACTGATTGTTACCATTACTTCAGAATGGTCTCATGAAGTTTTGTGAGATTAAAAAAAAGAAAAACAAAACACGAAAAAGGCCTGATTTTATCAGCGTGGGTGTTCTTACAATCTGGAAGTGGTACACAAGTCAGAACCTAAAGAGATCCATTGTTTTTCATTTTCACAGGTTCACAATGATTGAGGTTGGAAGGGACCTCTGGAAGTCATCTGGTCAGCCCCTCTGCTTAAGCAGGGCCACCTAGAGCCAGTCTCCAGCTTGGGAGCACCTGCAAGGATAGACATTCCACCACCTCTCTGGGCAACCTGTGCCAGCGCTTGGTCACCCTCACGGTGGAAGAGTGTTGCCTGATGTTCAGAGGGAACCTCCTGTGTTTCAGTTTGTGCCCACTGCCTCTGGTCCCATCACTGTGCATCACTGTAAAGAGCCTCACTGTCTTCTTTGCAGCCTCCTTTCAGGTATTTATATAGACATGTAAGATCAGCCCTCAGCCTTCCCTTAAGTAAAAAAGTAGCAAACTGTAGATTTAAATGTGTATGAAAACTAGGACTAAATCAAGGGACAAATTTAAGAGACTGCTTATATATAATGACCTAACAAGATTAAAAGATAGGTTCAGTCCACTGTTCAAGCGTGAACATCAAGCCATTAATAGGAAGATGTAAAATTAAGCTTCTTTAGTTGTCATTTCCTCACTTGATTTGCACATTGTTTCCTCACAACTGTTAGTACTAATCGAAGTAATAAATAGTGTGATTGACCATTAGAGTGCTTTGAGTCTTTTTTTTTTTTTTGGTGGGTTGAAAAATCTTATGTAATTGAAAAATGCAGACCTAGCCACTCCTTCATTTCGTGCTAACGTTAACCTTCAATCAAGACTTCATGTTTGGCCAACCAACTTCCATGTGTATTAGAATACAAAAGCAGAAGTGCAAAAAGTTAAGTACAGACTTTCAGTCGGAATTGTAGAAAGGTAAACTGGTACAGCAAAAAAAAAAAAAAAAAAGAGTAAGTAATGGGCACTTCTTGTAAAAAGGGAAACTGTAATCAATTGTATAAAAGCTTAGTGCGAGATACAAATTTGACATTAGTTTGCTTCATATACAATATCCTGATGACATGCAATAGTAGGGGCAAATGCACTTCCAATGGCCTCGCTAAGAGGTAAGCACCACACTTTCATCTCAATGTTAGTGAAAACAACTGCTTTTCAGACAATTTTTAAACGAATTTCTTTCCAAGAAAAATAGACAAGAGGCTGGAAATCCAGCTCCAGTTGCGCTTCAACAAAAACCACCAAGCAGCATCAATACTATCTGTGAAAAACATTTGCAGTCTGCACTCCGAGAGACAGATTTCATAACTTCATATTGGAGGCAACATGTCTTGTAAAAACATTCACTAATGTTCTCGCTGCTTTGTACTTTATGTCTGCTGCAGTCCGTCAACCCTCTATGCCACATACATGTAAACTGTTAAAACAAGAGCATCGTGAGCAAAATATCTGTTGACTGACACCATATTTCACAAATCTGATGACTTTCTGCATTGGCAGTAGCAACATTTCAGCTTCATTTCTTCATACAATATGTAGAAGAATGACGCAATGCAATAATGCCTCTGGTGTTTTTTCACTCAGCTATGCCCGAGGACCTTGAAAGCCTGCTTCTGCACTCTGGTCCTTTGATATTGCCCCATTAGCATGAAAACCCAAACTCTGGGTTGAATTCTAAACAAGGACCATCCTTGTATGTTTAAACCTAATGAGATAAATTAGGCTGTCATTTATTTTTAATCTTAAAAATCAGGTATTGGGTTTGTGTGGCAAGGTTTTGGTAGCCAGGTGGCTACCTTCGGTACACAGGTGGCTTCTGTGAGAAGCTACTAGAAGCTACCCCTACGTCCGATAGAGCCAAAGCCAGCTGGCTCCAAGACAGACCAGCCACTTGCCAAGGCCAAGCCCATCAGTGATGCTGGTAGCACCTCTGTGATAACATATTTAAGAAGCCCATGCTTGAGCAGGCTTCTGTCAGGATGTGTGACCCTGTGGAAAGAGAAGCCCACTCTGGAGCAGGTTTGCTGGCAGGACTTGTGACCCTGCAAGGGACCCATGATGGAGCAGTCTGTTCCTGAAGAAGTCTGTACCCCATTGAAGGGACCCAAGCTGGAGCAGTTCATGAAGAACTGTAGCCCATGGGAAGGGCTCGCATTGGACAAGTTCATGCGGGACTGTCTCCCATGGAAGGGACCCAACACTGGAGCAGGGGAAGAGCGTCAGGAGTCCTCCTCCTGAGGAGGAAGGAGCAGCAGAGACAACATGTGATAAACTCACCACAGCCCCCACTTCCCATCGCCCTGTACCACTAATGGGGAGGAGATAGAGAGTTCAGGAGCGAAGTTAGAATCCTAGAATAGTTTGGGTTGGAAGGGACCTTCAAAGTTCATCTAGTCCAACCCCCCTGCAATCAGCAGGGACAGCTGCAACAATAGTTTGCTCAGAGCCCCAGTCCAACTTGACCTTGAATGTTTCCAGGGATGAGGCATCTACCACCTCTCTGCACAATGAGGGTGTTTCCCTACTCTCATTGTAAAAAATTTCTTCCTTTTATCTAGTCTAAGTGTACCCTCTTTCAGTTTAAAACCATTACCCCTTGTCCTAACACAACAGGCCATGCTAAAAGTTGAGCATTTTATTCAGGCAAACACAGACAGCAGCATGTATACCTATGTTGGATTCTCTAATTCCAAAGTTGCAGAGATAAGACTAGGTCAAATAAAATGCATCTGAATTTCACAGGGATGAGAACTATGGCATAAACTAAGATAACTCTGAGATATAGCATCTTTTTTTTTTCCTGCTATAACAGAAGCCCTCTCTTAACCACCCAATCAAAGCAAACAACCCCTGAAAATGCAAAAAGCAAGTCTCCCGAAAACCCACACTTATCAAGACAAAGCACCCTAAGAAAACAAGAATAACCTCAATATGCCATGGACTTGAATCAGATGACCTCCAAAGGTGTCTTCTAACTTATTTTACCATCTTATGGAAAACAAGGATCAAATCAAAGCTGCCACACTAAAACCCGGAGAACCTGTGCCTAGTTGTTCCTCCAGCTGAAGGCAAAGAAATGTGACTGTTGCTGTAACAGCAGCACATCACCTTCACATCCACAAGTCTAACATCATTAAAGCAGGCTTTTAATACAGCAGCTAGCCTCTAACTGATTAATTCGCTTAGGTGTTTACTTCCCTAGTCTTGAAGTGCACAGAGCTTCTCAAGTGTGATGTGCAATATTATGTTCCTTTCATCTGGTCAAGAGGACTACTAGCAGTCCTGTACACGTAGGAGAACGCAATTTCCATTTTCTCCCTGTTTTGTGACCAAGTGCTTGTACAGCATTTTATGCTAAGTTAGAGGACGAGTATGCTGTGAACAAGTTCTTTCTCTAATAAGAATTCAGCTCTCTGAAAATAAACTCTATTAATTATTAATAAAGTCATGCCTGCATCTTGGTTATGAGAAAATAAACGGAAAGCAGAAAACAGAATACGAACAGAACATTCCAGCATGCCCACAATTCTATCTTCAGAAACTGAAACACCCATCCTTTTGTTATTTATGTCACTGAGACTTTTCAATTCATGCACCAAAGGGTTAAAGAACTAAATCTTCCCCAAGAGTTCAAGTCACTGCGCATAAATACTGTTGTGACTACAGATTGCAAAAGAACGGAAACACAGTAAATCATCCCATTTTTTCTGAGAAATTCTGGGACTATGTTCTGAATTTCCAGGAACAGAAGACAAACACTGCCAATTCTCACTGCTGGATTTTTATTGAAGAGTTTGAGAATTTGGAAAGGGCTCCTGAAAGCCACTAAAAGGTAGTATTGATTTTTTCCACAAAGCTAGAGATTGTTTCTAGGAGAATGCACTCAGTGTGACTGGTTTATGTGCTAACTCCTGAGAAAGTTTTTTCCTTTTTTTTTTTTTTTGAAAAAAAAAAAAGCTCTTAAACAAGACTTAAGAGCTTCTGAAAGCAGCAAACACTGCAAACAAAGAGCCCAGTAAAAAGTCATAGATCTATACCTTGCCCATCTCCCCACAAACAGAAAAAGGAAGAGTAGAGGAGAGTTGGCAACACGGCATCTTGAAGGATATTCTGTAGTACATGTTCACTTATCCAGGTTCTCATTTCTCTTGCTGTCTGCTTTCAACATAGTCCCAAACTCCAATGTGTCAATTATTCTGAACACAGAAGTCACGGCATTAAGTTCCCAACCTCGGAGACTCTGGAGGAATGTTCTCTATAGCCTTCCATTCTTATTAAGTCAGAAAATGTACTGAAAAAAAATAGAATACTTCTTCACACTCTAATCTAGAGCATATTTAGTTTAACCTTCTTTCAGCCCTTTACCAACACAATACTGGCACTGTAGCCAAATTTGAAAGACAAGGTGATGAAAGCTTCTAAGTCAGATTTAGTAGGGGTGGAAAAACAGATGTTCAGGGTTTTTTAATGCAAACTTTACTTCTGACAGAAGGCACAGTAGTTGTGAATGGGCTTCCAAAGCTAGTCTTTAAACCAGTTACAAGCACTTAGGGTAGTTACCACACAGTAAGCTATGACCAAAAATAATTAATTAACAGGGAGTCACTTTCCCACTGTCTTAAGTCATTCATGTTGCCTTGACACTTCTAGTGCCACTTTAGTGACACTAAAGCAGATTAACTACAGGATTTGTAAGAGTGAAGGGAAGTACCAAGAAAAATTCACAGTCTTACTGCTTATGAACCACTAAAGACACTATTTTCATGAGAGAGTTTGACATCCAGTGAAGAATTTGCAGCTCAAAAATGACTGCCTACAATGTCAAGTTTCTCTTACACAGCTCTCCTCTCCCTCAGCTTCGCACCATGACTCAGATGATGCTCTAAATGAATTGGAAGCATAATTTCACAGTGCATCAAAATTATGAAGTCCAGGCACATCTATTCACATATTCTTTTAAAATCATAGATCCAAGCACAGCAACAGATTTTCAGGACAACCGATTTCTCAAAGTGCATTCTATTTTTATAGCTGCAAAAGCAGTTGGAAAGGAACTGTTATGTTTTTCCTGTTATCAGGAAAAGCATTCACGTACATTCAACTGAAAACTCAGCATATACTAACTTTAGTCTTTTAACTAATTTGAAGTTTCCTGCTGGGGAAAAAAAAAAGTGTAAATTGGCATATTACAAAACAGGTCTATAAATCCTATAGAGGCTTGTTGGGGATTTTTGTTGTTGTTGGGTTTGTTTGTTTGTATTTCTTTCAAATGAGTAGCACAACTGTAGTAATCGCTACTAGTAATGTTTCTCTTGGGAGAAAGAGAAAAAGGTTTCAATGTCATATGATACTCTGTTTAATCATTTGTGTATCTGCAGGGCCCAAAATCATAACTGAATCATTACAGTGGTAAGCAGACTATGAAAACAAAAAGAAAAAAGGGCAAAAATCAGGTCATGCCCAAAATAACAAATTTGCAGTTCCATGAAAAATACAAAGCAAGCATTATGCCAACCACAAATGCCTAGAGGGAAAGAAGAAAAAAAAAAAAGAGAATGTCTAAGTTCATTTTTGCCTAGCACCTTTGAATTGAGCTGAGGGTGGGGTTTTTTGATATATTCTTTGTAATATGCCATATTGGCTGCTTAGATACAGCATAATGACTCACGAAACATAGGATCTAACCCAGTGTAAAATCTCTGCCTTTGTCCCTACAAACACAGCATTCAGCAAGCATTGATACTATTTGGTCCAAGGCATTTCACAGGTACAGTAGCTTGCCGTTTATTTTGGATACAAGTGCCTTCTCCCAAATATGAACTGGCTACTTTGAGGAGAGGTATCAAATCTTAATCAATATACATTAGTGATCCAATTTTTTTCAGAAGCAGGTCTTGGAATACAGGATGGTAACAGAGGCTATGTTCCCAAACATTAGCAAAAACCCAGAGAATTGCCAGACAGCCATTAGCAGTTTGATGAAGAGTTTGAATGCACAATCAATCACTGGCACACAGCAATATGATGCTACAAGCTTGACAGAACATGCAGTTTCATAACTTACTATCCGATAAGGAAGATGTAAAAAGGAGTCTGGGCAGCCAGCTAAAGCCATTTGTTCCTTCAAATTTTCTTCAAATTACATCTACTGCTTCACAGGACCTGCAGAGTACAAACAAACTGTCAGAAACCATACTGAAGACATTTCATCAACTTATTATTGAAAACAGTTGGAGGGGGAAGACCGAGAAGAGCAAGATGAGGTGACGAGGATTTGCATCAACTTGGAGTAGCAAATCTGCACATTTGCCGTCTGTAGCCTAGAAAACACATTCAACCCGATATTTCATTCAAAAGGCCAGCACAACTATTGTCAGGCTGGGTGGCTCCTCCATTATTTCCCCAGTCCAGGCAAAGCCTCTCTTCACACCTAGACCCTAATCATTTGAAGGCTGGCTCTCACCAGCTGAGGCTTGTATCAGAAAGTGTGGCCAGCGGGTCTAGAGAAGTGATTGTCCCCCTGTACTCAGCACTGCTTAGGCTACATCTTGAATATTGTGTTCAGTTTTAGGCCTCTCACTACAAGATAGATATTGGGGTGCTGGAGTGTGTTCAGAGAAGGGCAACGAAGCTGGTGAGGGATCTAAGGCACAAGTCTTGTGAGGAGAGGCTGAGGGAAGTGTGGTTGTTTAACTTGGAGAAAAGGAGGCTGAGGGAAGACCTTGTAGCCCTCTACAACAACCTGAAAGGAGGTTGTAGTGAGTTGGGTGTTGGTCTTCTCTCCAAAGTAACAGATGATAGGACAATAGGAAATGGCCTCAAGTTGTGCCAGGGGCGGTTTATATTGGGTACTAGGAAAAATTTCTTCACTGAAAGGGTCATCAAGCCCTAAAAAAGGCTGCTCAGGGAAGTTGTGGACTCACCACCCCTGGAGGTACTTAAAAGACCTGTAAATGTGGTGCTTAGGGACATGGTTAAATCAGATCCAGATTAGATCTCAGGAAGAAATTTTTTACTATGAGGGTGGTGAGACACTGGAACAGGTTGCCCAGGAAAGCTGTGGATGCCCCATCCCTGGAAGTGTTCAAGGCCAGGCTGGATGTGGCCTTGAGCAACCTGCTGTAGTGGGAGGTGTCCCTGCCCATGGCAGGGGGGTTGGAACTCGATGATCTTTGAGGTCCCTTCCAACCCAAACCATTCTATGATTCTGTGATTCTATGGTCTAGTGATGGACTTTGCAGTGTTAGGTTAATGGTTGGACTTGATTATCGTAAAGGTCTTTCCCAACCAAAACTATTCTATGATTCTAAGAAAACACTGAAATTTGGGAGCTAATTCAGATAACAGTTACTTAACATGGAATCATTTAGGTTGGAAAAGACTGGTAAGATCATCAGGGTCATTATGCATCATTAGCCTTCAACACCTAGTTACACAACCCTTTCTTCCCTTTACCCCTTCCCCGCCTTCCTTTTATGTCATGGCTTTATTCTCATGCAATATATCAAATAGGGTGTCCCACACAAATCTGCATTCAAGTCTTGTATTTCCTCTTGTGAGTGATTATTAGCAGCAACTTTGCACGGTGAAAGAAATCTACTGCAAACATATTTTGAGGTGCATATGGTTAAAAGAACTACAAATGTAAGACAGAAAGCAGTATTAAGGCAGCATCAAGAAAGTGATTTTAACTGCTCCTTTGTAACAAAGGAAACAACACTAAACAGAAGCATATAAACACATAAAGCACTATTCGCTGGTCCCAGCATTTCTCCCGACCAGGGACATTGATCTGGAAACATCCCTGCAGTATAAGACAAGTGATACCACCTGCAAGCAGATGAAAAAAGGGTAAGTGGGGGAGAGAGAGCAGACTGCAAAGCAGAGCCAGAACTTTTACTCCTGCCACAAGCAAGCTTCTGTCTTGTTCACTATTAATTATCAATTATATATTCAAAATAAAAGTCTGAATTTTGAACAGGCTACCCGCTGCTCTCTAGTAGACATCAACTGTCACCAAACCAAAGCTCCCAGTAAGATTTATGTCAGTTAATTCAGGGACAAGGGTAAAAGATATCTTGGGAAGACTGCTCCTGGAAGAGCTGTAGCCCACAGCCCACGTAAAACACGCACTCATCGAGGAAACTTTACTGTTGGACCGAGTCCAGAGAGGGCCACGAAGGTGGTCAGAGGGCTGGAGCATCTCTCCTATGAAGACAGGCTGAGAGTTGGGGTTGTTCAGCCTGGAGAAGAGAAGGCTCTGGGGAGACCTTATAGCAGCCTTCCAGTACCTGAAAGAAGCCTACAGGAGAGATGGGGATGGACTCTTTATGAAAGAGGGTAGCAACAGGATGAGGGGTAATGGTCTTAAACTGAAAGAGGAGAGATTTAGATTAGATATTAAGAGGAAATTATTTACTGTGAGGTCCCATCCCTGGAGGTGGCCCAGGCTAGATGGGGCTTCAAGCAACCTGGTCTAGTGGAAGGTGTCCCTGCCCATGGCAGGGGGTTAGAACTAGATGACCTTTAAGGTGCCTTCCAACCCAAACCATTCTATGATTCTATGATTTTATCTAGTTACAGGATTAGATTTGCAGAGACATGATAGCCACCTCCTGTATTAGAAAGGCAAGCAAACTTCTAGGAGCTTCTTCCCAGAAAGGAGTTACTGGGCTTCTGCAGTCTTCCTGACATACTAACTTTTCTGGGCTTGATCCATATAGCCAGTTACCTCTGAAGGAAATGGCTTTTGGCAACAGCCAGTCTGAAAATCTATTTAAACCAATATTCATAAATCAAGTTGTTTATTCTACATATTTTTCCATAGCATTTACTTAAGTTAAAAACCAAAATCTTATAGGATTCACGTGGGGGGGAGGACAAGAATAAAAAGACCACCTCAAACATCTAATTCTGTAGGCATGATATCCAACTTGTGCTCTTGCTAGTCTTTAAACATATAAAAAGTGGCCTACAGCCATCTACCTCCCAACTCCACACGTGAAAGTAGTTTGCAGTCAGTTTTTAAGAGGGATCTGAAGATTTAATTTTCAGGGCAAGATTTCCCTCATTCGCCCAGTTTGTTCTGGGAGAATTAAGCACAGATTTATGGAAATCCCCTTCATCTTGGCTGATGTATTGGAGGGTGAAGGGTAGGGGCTGGAAGCAGCTTTTCACTTTGGAAAACACAGTTTTCTGTGAGTACATCTAAAGTAAAATTAGGCAAGCCACTGGAGTAATGTTCTGAAGTTGGTACAATGCATCAAGAACAAGAAGAACCTTATTATTAGCCTGTAAACCCACAAATTAAAGAAAGTTTAGGTAAAGGGATAAGGGAAAAGAAATCAGCCTTGCATTGCAACAGCTTTATGTTTATTATCCCTTAAGTATTTAGAGAACAGGAAAAGGCATGACTGCTGTAAATGTAACTGTAGGTTATTTAGGACTGAATATTAAAATACTTGTCTTTCTCTCAATGTTTCAGCAAAATACACTATTCACTTATAGCAAGATAGATTAAATATGTTCCTAAACAATACCAAACCAATTTGTCTACTCTAGGGCGTGCTGCAGTTTATGCCACAGCCCCATTACACCAATGGAAGATCATCAATTACCTCAAACAATAGTTGGAGTCAAGACTGCATAATTTATCAAGACCCATTTGCTTCACAGCTACATTCTTGAGTATTCATTTGTTAACACCGCAGAAACAGAGGAAAGCAATAATCTCTAGATGATATCATTCCTAGTCAGTCATACATTAACACTGATTTAAGATCGCATCTCTTTTGTCTGTCTAAAAGCAGTTTATCAAAGTAGTCTTACCCTAGGAACACAAAAAGCCTTTGCTCACCTTTAAGATCTAAGGCCCTGTTGTACCACATCATCGAGTAATAAATTTTATAGGAAGGGAACTCTATACCAATTCATGTGTTCAGCAGAGAAAAATTACAATTTATGCTATTGTCCTTAAACATGATTTTTAGTATATCAGTTCTCTTCAGAGACCATAACTGCACACAGACTTACACGTTCCTTCCATGGAAGTTAACCAGCACAAATTGCATAGAGATATTTAAGTGCCAAGTTACTGCCCTTTTCCTAAAACGCCTTAGATGGGGGAGGGAAGCTCCAAAGGATTGTAAATAGGAAACAAGCTCTGTAGTCAATCACTGTTATAAAACCCAAGACATTCAGTGGTGAGAACAACTGTTGTGCAGCATCGAGCCAGCCAGCCTGTGCACACTAAAAACTAAGCAACTCCACGTGCTTCCATTGACTTAAGAGGTCTTCCTTGGACAGAGTCCCTGAAAGAAGGACAGTCAGGATAAACTGAGTTTCAAAGGTCATAAGATTCAGGTTCGGTTCTCCGGCCTAAAGCATGCTCTATTGGGAGACATGGCTTTGACATCTCAGTGTCTCAAAGTTGTTAAACCAACTCCCACCATCTAAACAAAGATTGATATTCATCCCAGGTGGAAAACACTGCGGGTACGCAGCCTGGAGATTACCGGTGCCCTGAATGAGTTGTTTCTAGTCACAATCAAATTGCCCACCTAACCAGTAGGTTAAGTTATCTAGTAATGGCAAATGAAGCCTGTCACCAGGTAGGCTTTTGATTAATCACTTTCTGCATATTCCCAGCAGAGGAAGCGGTATCTCACCCAGCACGCTGGAAGCGCAGGCAGCCTACGCACCTACAGATCCTGCAGTGGGAAGATGGCAGGGGTATGGTCACTCTGCCAATTCAGGAAGTTTTCCAGGTTCTACATGTGCCATCTGTCAAAGTCTTAAAATTCAAGAGAAAAATAATTTTACAACGCAATCACTTGCAGATTAGTTAGGAACAGGAGGAGGAAAAAAAAAAAGAGAAAATATTTTAACCTGGCAGAGCTGCAAGACAAGCTCTGGAGCTCTTGAACACTGGAGTTATGCTCTTTCATTAAAGGTAACTTAACAAATTTCTTGAATGCTATTCCCTTTCAAGTCCTGAGGATTTCATTATTTTTCTTCTGTAATGTTCTGTTTTCTGTAACTGAACTACTATGGAAAAAGGAGGGGGAAAAAAGCTTCAATATAGTCTTAAATTTTGATCTACCTGAATACCTTTCTCCAAGACCTCAGGTTTAATGTCCATGTCTTTTACATAGTTTTTACTCTCTCAGACATTTAGTGTCACCACTTCATTTCACCTCACACTTAGCAGACCAAACCTATTTTTTATAAGAAATTAGAACAAAGTCTTGGAACAACTGAGCGCATACGATATTCTTCCCTAAGTCAGCTTCAGGACTGTCTGGGACAGCTCTACCAGACTTAAATTTTAACATTTCGAAGAGCCAAGGAGAAAAGCCCCTGTCTTATTGGTCCACACAAAGAGCAACCTGCAAGATCTCTTCAGATGACCTCAAGATAAGGTAATTAAATGGATGCATCTAGCAATCCTCCACACCAACACAGCACACAAGGACAAATACACTTATACTTTCTTACTAGTCTACTCCTATTGCCATAGTTACAATGGAAATACAATTTGGATATGAGCAGCATGAGATGTGCCAGTGAATGTTCTGTATTTGAAAGATCTGACAGCTAACAGTGTCCCCAGCTGCATTTAAAAGTGGGACCCAGATGTGCTTTTCCACGCAAGGACAAGATCCACACTTCTCACAAGAAGGAAGCCCAACCACGTGGGCTGGAGTGAAAGAGCTGCCAGATCCTGTAGCTGGCAGGACCAAGGAGACAAGATCCCAAAGCACCCTTGGCAACACACGCATTTGCCACCAGATTCCATGATAGCTTTGGCAATCACTACATATAAGGATTTCTAAAGCAGTTTCCCCTCTTTCGGTGGTGGTTTCAGGTATTCTGTGTCATTTACCAAAACTAAGGATGCCCTCCATCCCCAAAGTGATCATTCGGTCAGCAGGACTCAGGGGTTCACTACCGCAGGATGGCAAACAAATACAACCAAAAGACACTGATTTCATGCTCCTGGCAGCTTCCTGTACAAGGAACACCACAGAGGACTGGATTCTTCCTTTTGTTTTCCACTTCTCCATTTTTCTCACTCTAAACACATGCTTGCTTCTCTCCCCAGCTCTGAATGTCCTTCCCCACACCCAAAGTTTCCAGCTTTCTTGCCCTGAAAGCCAACACTTGGGCAACTCCCTTTCAAACAAGTTATTTTGCCTGATGCTCCCAAACACTCCAACCGCAAAGGATTCAATGACATTATCATTGCCATCCTGATGGCCTACTGAGATTAATGTCAGATAATAATTAAGAATACTTGCATATTTCCCAATTTCTTTCCACTGCCCTTGCACGAGTTGGCAGGAGCACAGACATTTTGCTATACATACGTACCCCAAAGGCATTGGAAAGTCTATGCTACAGAGCAACTGCCGAACTAGACTAGTACTTTGAACATACCTTTGAAAACAAAGCATTGTTCCAGTTAAAATTTCAAGTAAGTGTTGCGCACTAAAATGAAAAGCACTGTTCAAAATATAAATCATCAATCAAAAGCACTTCAGTTACGTCCAAACACTCCCACGATTCCATACTAAAAAATCTGGTCTTATAAAAAAAGGGAATATAATTCTCTTTGCCATTCTTAATTGCAAAGCTGTTAGTCTAAATATTACACCTTGTAAAGGAAGCCATTTGCCATTGTAATTTTGCCAGAAAGTGAAGAATCTTGGCAACAGCAATTCAGGCTTTTGAAAGCCAAAACAGATACATACTTCAGAAGCAGCACAGAAGAGCTGATGCCATCCCACTTTAAGTCTTGCCAAATAAAATTAAATAAAATATATGCAGTTCAGCATTTTTTGGTTTCCTGCAGCTGCCTAAATTCTGAAAAGGCTCCTCAAGACTCCTAGCCTGTGAATTCATGTTCACCTCCTGACAGGGCAACTTCACTGACAGCAACAATAAAAAGTCTTCACACAAAAATAGTTACTTTGCACCTTGCCCATTTGAGAAAGGATTTTTCCCCTTGTCCCTGAGGAAGTATTTCAGTTTAAAAACAAACCTATAATGAAGTTTGGAAATAGTTATGAAACTCTGCAGCTTTACTATCTTCCTTGATCACTCAAAATCCTCTTCTGCCTCTTAACAGCTAAATCCATAGCTTTGAAGCAGGAACTTTGACAACCAAACAGACTGTACCCAAGTCTAAACAAAATGTTAATTAGATAGAAACTGAAATAAAGAACTAAGTAGCATACAGTACACAATCCCATCAGCAAGCCATATGCAGAAGTAGGGCAGGTCCATAGATGCATGACTGGGAAAACAGACACAGCGTGAAGCAGCCCAAGGACAACTTCAACTGAAAATGCCAGTACTAATGGTCTCTAATTTTGTATATACACTTCCTCACTGCATTCTTCACTTCCAAAGAACTGAAAAATACTGCCTCTATCCTCAGTGTTGCTATTTTCTTCCCTCTTCTGCCCCTTCGCCCCAATCTAGTCACAGTTCTCATAACACAGAATCCAAAATTTTGTAATTTTGGGAAGCGGACTAAGTAATTATTTCCTTCTGTTATTTCAGGCTTTTACTGTCCAACCTGAAGACTTCGAATGAAGTTATACAACAGCTAAGATGATTTAATAGCTTGTTACTGCCAAGAACAGGACAGACATCCCACTCTCTTCATCAGCCCTTACTCTGCTTTCTTCCTCCACTTCCTCCCAGCAACTTCATGGCACTCCTTCCTTCTCCTCCTTTTGTGCCATATATGGTCCTTAATGAGTTCAGCTTACAAAAAAAAAAGTTTCTGTTGTGTTAATTAACTCATTTGTTTTGCTGGGTTAGTTTTCTGCTAAGGAAGCAAGTGCAATGAACTTAGATCTGACAAGCAGCTCAACTGGCACAATAGGAATGGCAGGAGAGCATGAACAAGATGGGAAGGGAACAGGATCACCTCTTTCCAGTAGCAGCAAACTATTACATCGGCCACGGCAACCTGTGAACTTTTGTTTCCTTTGTTCACTGCCATTAGGAGCTGGCAAACCTTTTGTGCTGCACGTCCATGAGAATTACTGCTTTCCAGGCATCTGACAGAAGATAAACATTTGGGTAAGTCTCCAAACAAAATACAATGTTGCATTTTCTAGAAGGCATTTTCTTTCCCCTTTTTTGTTCCATACCTACTGAAGCATCACTTTTTGCATCCAATGCACTGGTAAGTCTCTATGCTTTCAGCCAGCCACTGATGTGACTGGTCCTTCCCCTTGCACAGGGGTGGGATTTGAAAGCCAGTGGCCCCAGACCCCCAAACCCAGAGACTAAACTACACACAAGACATTTTTCTACCTAACTCCTATACAAATAGAGCAAGTTCATCAGCCTCTGTACGATGCATTTTTGTTGAAGAAAGTGAGATGGTTACAGATCCTGGTTGAAACCACAGCTTAATCTACATGCCTACCCCTAAGCAGTATGCTGGAAAGATTTATCCAACTCACTCAACTTCCCTTTACCAAGGTGACAAGATGGCAGGATGTGCCCCACAGCTCTACCCTTTACAGCCTCAAAACAAAACAAAGAACAAAAGTCAGGAAAGCAAATAGTTGAAACACGTATAGGCAGGTATGACAAGAGGGTCTCTCAAATCATAGAGTAGCTACCTACAGAACCTATAGCCTATTCCTGGTTTCTGTTCCCTCATATCTCTGCAATACTCCTTCATTTTAGAGGAGAATCTTCCAGAGCATGCGGAAGCCTTTCCTCCCTTTCTGACTGATGCAAAAGATATATGTATGTTAAAAAAAAAAAAAGAAACAAGAACAAAAGGCAGCCTTTTATCACATGACCCACCAATCGGTTTTTCAAGCATTTTAAATCCGTTTCATCCGAATGATCCTTTTTTCATCAATCATTACAGTTATTCACAGCCTATTTTTCTTTGCTTCAATGCTTTTTCCAAGGAAGTTTCCTTCTCGGTAAGATTTATGCTGGAGGCTCAGCAAAGCTTCTCACCAAACCTGTTAGTCAGAAGACTGACCTCAAAAGTAAAACCCATGCTCATGCACAGAAAGCTATAGGCAGATGTCTATCAGTACCGTCCATATTCCTCTAGAACCCTAGATCTCTCCTGACCTCCAAAGTTTTCAGCTAGGTGAAAATACTTATCCTGGGATGTAAAAAAAACCATCATTGTGGAACGTTAGACAGGTTTTTCATTTTGATGACTTACAGGGCTTAATACCAATACTTAACACAGTAAACGTACACGTATCATTTGCGGCTCTCTTAGTACAAGATTTTTTGAAGAGTTATTAACTAGGATTATCAAAAGCTTTTATTTAGACAGCAAGATTCATGTTTTTAAAACAAGTCAATTGACAGAGGCTTTTACAGTTATCTATAATTTATGCTAGTGAATAAGCACTAGTTTATTTACATTGCCTAATACCATACAAATGGTTGAAGCTGGAGGGCAAGTTAAGATATTTCAATTTAAGCAGCATGCTACTCACTAAGACAAGATACTGTAAGAGGTACACTTAAGTAGTTATTCTCAATATACCTCTTGTTCACACGGTTTGAACACTCAAAAGAAAGCTTTTCTGCTTAGCCTCTGAAAAAATTACATGCTGTGAGCAGAGACACATTCCCCAATATCAACAGTACATTAATTCACCCTCCAAAGAATTTTGCAGTGACATATTCCCAAATATGGTTTATTCTAAAGAATTCAACAGTTCAAACAATTAAGATAAAGACAGCACAAATCAGCTGAAATGCAGCAAAGGAGTAAGTAATAGCAGTAAGTAGTATAAATAAACACGCAAACCCATTTTACCTCTCACACACAGCAGGGTAGGAGTTACCATAGTGTAGCTAGTAAGCAATAACTCATTAAAGCCATGAATAACTCAACCATGTAAGCGAGCCCTGGACTACATCAACCCCTAGCAAGCAGATGATGGCCAACTCTGTTTCTGGTTGCACAGAACGCAAGGGGGCAATTCCAGCAAACACTGTGCTGCTCTGGAGACAAACAGAAAATCTCATCTTACTCAAGATGGATATAGTAACAAAGTGCAAGAAGTGCAAAGAATAACCCAAAGAAACCTAAAGAGATAAACCCACATGTTTGATTGACTAGAAAATAAAAATTGTGCCAACCCAGCTTGGAGTACACAATGTGGAGACCGCACTCCTATGCAATGAAGCACCAGAGTATACTCCTGCAGTAATGCTACTTCCAATTTTAAGTTACTGATGTCACAGATACCTCATGTGTATTTTAACACTGCCTTACTAACAAATCACAACAATCTCTTCTTAGAGCAAAGAGACCATTTTGTAATCTCAGATGTATTTGCTGGTATTATGCAACACACAAGCTCCAAATCCACGGGTGGCTTACAGCGAGCAGCAGGCAATCAGTGCTGCAGCAGTGCCTAGCTGACTTTCAGAACATAACGAAAATGTTACTGGTGCTCTCTATTCTTGAATACAGGCTAGGAATTTCTTTAAAAAAAAATAATAATGGGGGGATAGGAAATGCAAGAGTCTTTTTTACCCCCTTATGCTTTTCAGCCCTTGAAAAACCGTTTCAAGCTGACATCTCAAAAGCAAGTATGTTGACCTACTTGCAAATATACCACCCTGGGACAAACAAGGCATAGCTTTTCCAACTAAGTGTCAACAAAACAGAAAATAAACTTACAGAATAGGTTAATATTTTGCAGATTGGTTAATGTGTTAATGTTCAACAGAAAGCTGAAGTCTGGCCAGCTGATCACATGTTCCATGTGCATTAGTGTAAATTTATTTATTGCTATTAACTTGCACCTGCAGAGAGAAGAAGAAAGAGAATATTCCTTCCTTTGATCCTGAAGGTCACAAGGTGACCAAAATCCCAGCTTAATGAAGACTGGGTGAGGTTGCAAGTGTCACAGCTTCCATCAATCCTTTCAAAACGCAGTGTTGGAAAGCACAGGAAAGAAAACTGAAGTAATACCACCCAGGCTTCATAGACTATGTCAGCTTAATTAGAATGGTATTTTGGCAGCACCCAGAAATTACATATCGAAGGCTGGGTAGCAGGCCAAATACTTGACTTGACTAGAATCTTTTGCCAAGCCACCTACATTAAGATCTACTTCCCTGTTCTTTCAGGATGCCATAAAGGAAATCTGTTGTTTCAGGCCTTATAAGACTATTTAACAGAGGCATGAAACAGTGAACGTCACTAGCACTGAAGGTTAACTAGATATGCGTTAAATGAGAAAAATCCCTAGTTAACCTTCAGACTACAGAGCCGTTGAAGGGGAACATTGTTCTCAAAGGCTGTAGGCTCTAGATGTAACCAAAGTGCCTTCCATAATTTCTCACCCTACGTACTGATGTATTTTAACCCCCCAAACACCTGTACTCCAAGCCTGGAACCCACACACAGGTCCCATTTGCATTCTCCCACCCCCATGGTTGCCCAACCAGTACTGGCAGCGGTAGAAAGGAGGGAGAAGCGAGTGTCCCCATCCACAACATCGTTTTATAGGCCTGCAGTATGTTGCCCACAGAAACAAATCAATATCCCAGCTAGGTCCAGAGCTGATCACAGTTCTATGACAGGATACGAAGGAAGTCACATACCCTAGGTGGTACAAATACAGGACACAGGGGAAACTGTCACATCACAAAAGAGAATGATAGAATGGTTTGAGTTGGAAGTGACCTTAAAGATCATCTGGTTCCAAACCCCCTGCCATTCCTTATGTGAAGTTCATCTCATTTCAAGGCAGCTATCTAGAAGAGGTCAGAGGAAGCCAGGATTTGGACTAGATGATCTCAAGAGACCCCTTCAAACCCATCACAATTCAGCGAAGCACATCACTGCAGTGCCTGACTCGCTCCATTGGGAATTTAGAAAACTGGGCTCATATGTGGACGTCCACAATCTAGACACTCAAAACTAGCCAGAGGAATCCCTCCCCAGTGTACAGCCCTATAACTTCAAACTTTCAGCATCCCTGAACAAGACTGACAGTCATGCCAGATCAGTTCCACAGCATCCCGTTTGTTAGTCTCTGTACTGCACAAGTTGATCCTGACAAAGCTTCAGCTTCTCCCAGCAACATTTAGGGTTTAATTTCACTCTGTGTGTATATAAAAACATATTACATACACGCATTTATTGGTATATGAAATCAATAGGTAGATTTAGAGCTTATTTAGAAGCAGTACAGAATGCAAAAGGTAACTCTTTCAGCCAACATGGTAGAATTCAGTGTTGTGACTGATCCACCACACACAAAAGAAGCCAGCTCAGTCCTCTTTCCTGAACTTCCTTTGCTGTTTAAGGCAGAGATTCTGTTCACGCTTTGCTCTTCAAAAAAGTTCTCCCCCTCCCAAAATACACTACACTGTAATAAAACAAAAGATTTACCAAAAAAAGTAGCAGATAAGCTCTCTTGCAAGTCTCTCTGAATATCAGAAATTTGAAGTTTCCAGTTGCTACTCTTAATTGATGAGATAAGAATTCAAAATAGTTTCTTTTTTGTTCCTTTGTATTTTGATCTATAGAAGCATTCACTCATCATTAATACGATCTATTTGACAGATGCATCAGAAAAGCCTCGATTTTCATTTCAGCCTCGCTAATGAGCAGTACTACTTTATTAAACTACAGTTCTGCATGAAGACATGGCTTCATGCAACTGCCTGCTTTAGACAAATACTTAGTACAGGCTTTTACGCTACTTTCTGTCATTGGAAGAGGGCGAATATTTCCTTCACTTAAAGCTCTGCAGATTACAGATCTCAGAGAGATCCTTAGCCATTAATTTCCACACACACACTTCCAACGTGCAGCAGTACCACAGAACTTGCCACCGCCGCCTAATGCTCTCTCCTCTTTATGGCATTGTTGGTCTTACGTAAATCATACTATGGCTTGGAACCCATCACGTTTGGTTTTTGCAACATCTTTGCCTACACGTTTTTTCTAGTCCAGTAACTCGTACAAGTCAATAGCCTGAAATAAGCATCAGAATTTTCACATGGACTGTCTCATCTAACTAAATGAGAAGATCTTCATTATACAATACAAAAAAGCTTCCCTCCAGAACACAGGATAAAAGTATGGAATGTCTCCATCTCTAGGACATTGAAAACCCGCCTGGACACATTCCTGGGCAACCTGCTCTAAGTGGACCTGCTTTGGCAGGGGGGTTGGACTAGATGATCTCCAGAGGTCACTTTTAACCCCGTATCAGTCTGTGGAAGCTGGATGCCTCTCAAGAACCAGGTTTGAGAAGGCTACTTCACAGGGAAGAAGTGCTCTTCTCCACAGCAAGGAAAGATAGGCATGGTTCCCACAGATGCTCCCAGTTACAAACCTTCCCAGTATTGCCTCCAAACTACAGGCATACCCTCATACTCTGCTCCTGCTGAAGTGCAACAGCACATTGCCCAACACAGCACTCCACTCAGTCTCAGTGGGACTACTCAGAACAGTGAAGCAAGAGGCAGGAATAACATAGATATAATTTTTCCCATGACAGCAAGTAGCTATGCTGGCCAGAAAAGATCTTGCAGCTAGAGTAAAGAAATGCAGGGTAGTAGGAAACTACTACCAATAGATGAGGAAGGAGAAATATTGAGCAAACCAAGGAACTCCACAAGCCAAATTTCTCCCGTGATCTGAGGGACAGAAAGGCACAGCTGTTTTCTTCCAGTCTTTGATGATAGATCCCCGGTAGTCTTTTGATACAGATCTCTGACTAGCGGGTTAAGCTTTTTAAGGTTTAATGCTTCATGAAATATGTTTTTGAACACACAAAAAAAGCCCTGGGAAGAACAGAATCGCTCTACTTCTGCATCAGGTCAGAACATAAACCATTCCCTCTGTAGACATCATGTATGACAGCACACAGCTCCCAGCACTTGAGCAGCACTGTAGTTTTCATTCTCTGGAAGGAAGAGAAGGAAGGTACAACACATCTGCACAGCAAATGATCAGCAAAGTTAAGAAATTGTCCTGTATGGTCAGACAAAATGAAGTAACTATGTGATTCCCACATACTGGAAACCACCTCCCTCGTACCCAGTGACAGGATGCATGGGAACGGTTCAAAGCTGCATCAGGGGAGGTTGAGACTAGATAATTAAGAAACATTTCTTTACCGAGAGATGATGAAATGCTGGAACAGGCTTCCCAGAGAGGTGGTCGATGCCCCAAGCCTGCCAGAATTTAAGAGGCATTTGGACAATGTCCTTAACAATATGCTTTAACCTTTGGTCAGCTCTGAAGTGGTCAGGCAGTTGGACCAGACGATCGTTGTAGGTCCCTTCCAACTGAAATAGTCTATTTCATTAATAGGAGGATATTCCTTGATATCAAAATAGCTTCATCTGAATGAATGCTCCTCCTAAAGTGAAGTTCAGGACATTCTCTTTAATTTGTAATTTTTTTCCTGATATATTAGCAAAACATCCACATGCATTATAAGTCCATTACTTCCAGTCCTGCCTCAATACCTACTTGTAGTAACATCCACCTGAAACACACTCAGCCATCTTGCTCTCTTGCCATCAAATTTAAGGAGCTTATAGAAAAAACAACGGTCAGTTGACACACAGTAAACTTCTCTTCAACAACGCTATTCTGTCTCAAAGCAAAAGTAAAACCAGTTAGAGTCAACAGCAGTTTAGGAGAACCAGTTTTATTTGACATTGAAATAGTCTGGGAAGTTCAAGGGTCAACTCCCATGCCTGAGATGAGGGTCTGACTACATTCCATGCCCGCCTTGGGAGCCACCTGACCACCACTGTCATGGCAAGGTTCTCAGTGCCCTAAATTTTATATAGGATCCCTACTCCTCATCTTGCAGCCTCAGTTTCAGCTCTTGGCCAAACCACTTCTTGCACTGACTGTGAGCCATTAGCATTGGTCAGCGAGGGACCGGTTAACGGTATGAGTTTCACAAGCCTGCAGTTACAAAACAGATATGAGCAAGTACTCTGTTGACAATTGGAGCTCCAGCTTTTTTTATTTATTCTAGAATAAGAGCAGATGTTGCAGTTATTCGAAGGTTTTCACAACCTTAATTGTTGACCTTAATTGTTGTTAATCTTTCCCATGAAGTGGAGACAGACAGACGCCACCCGTATTTCGTGAAGAAGATAGTGTCCTGCAGGGTATGAGTAATAAAAGACAGTATTGTCTGCCTTCTCCCTCCTATGTGAAATACAAGGGTATTGGGATTGGCCGGCAGCATGGAAGAAAAAGAACAAATGAATGACTCAGCTGTTTTATTATTTTTTTGGAGGATACATCTGCTACAGGATTGTGCCGTGACACCGAGATTTCTTTCCCCTCCCCAGGAAAGAGTGAAGCTTCCAAGTGCCAGCTAAGGAAAAGCCGCATTTAGACTTCACGACGCCTGAAACAGCTGATACACAAAGCACCCTGTCCACCTCATTGAGCATCGCTCAAGCTGTAGTATTAAGCAGCCAAGTGTTGAGTTTCACAGGGCAATATTAGGTTTCATAAACAAGTTCTCAGACTGGACAAGAAAGCAGCATTTCATGATGTGCTAGGAACATTGCAAAGACACATGAGAGCTTCCCAGGTCTCTTCCTTTGCTAGCGGGAGGCTTGCCTGAGACTTCTTGCCCAGGTGTGGAAATTTCATATTCATCTTTTCGCTGCAGAACTTGGGAGTTTTCTAACCAAGAATTACATTCCTCTGACTTTATTCTGCCAAGTGTACTGGAAGATGTTAACTTGGTGTCCCAGTAACTTGAGAACAGGCAACGCAGAGAAGGGACACTGAAGTTCAGAAATGAAACACAGGATGTACCGATGCTGCCACAGGCACTCCCTATAACCTAAGGCAAAAGCCCCAGAAGTCAGGATAGCGAAGATCAGTTTCATGTTTATGGTTACCATCAAACAAATCCCAGAGTGAACTTGGACACACGGCTGAACCCACAGACCAGACTGGAATGGCATCTGCTCACAGTTCTAATGCAAAACACAGTAAATCAAGTCTTTTCTCCCTCTTACCCCACAACTCACCTTATCAGCAAACACCTTCAAGGTTTCTTGACAGAAAGGAAACATAAGAACCATTTTTCTTTTAGCTCCTTAAGAGATGTTATGTTTGTTCATTTTAAAAATAATAAAAAAACCCCACAATGTCAGCCTCCAAAAGTTCACCAGGCACCATATTTTTTTTTATCTATATATACATATAGACACACACAGCAACTGCTGATAGACGACATTTTAAGAGCAGCATAAAAAGACTGTAATAAGTTGCTAGAATGTAAAGAACGCAGCCAAGATTTCGGAAGGAAAACATCAAACTGCCAAGCTGTTAATTGCCATATATACCCTGTCACACCTAAATTGATTTGGACATACCATGAAAGATGGTAAGTCAACTCAGTTTTCAGAAGCAAGAGCAAGGAAAATTCAGGGAACTTGACAAAAAAAAAAATAAGGAAGTGACTTCTTTACCAAAAGATCTAGTTAATACATAGACATGGATAATAAGATGGCATGAGGAAGAGTCAGCACAGATTTTGCAGAAGTTATGACTCAGAGGTTTATGATACTGTGTGGACAAAGACATTTGGAGATTATCCCTAACTAGCAACTCTTGAAACGATCTGAACTGCTTTAGTTTGCAGGTGTGGTTTCCCCCTTAACACCCAGTTGAAGGATAAGAATTAAAGGTAGGATAAAACACAGTGTCTTTTTCTATTCAAGGAGTCTCAAGAATGATAGCAGTGGTCTTTCTTTTCAGAATATCCATAAGCTCTCTCAAATATGACAAACAGCAAGGTGACAAAAAGTTTGCTGGCAGTATGATGTGTTCAGTCAGAGCCAGAGCTTCATGCAAAGCAGAGTGGAACGATCTCATGATCACAAGCAAATGGGCAACCAAAAGGGCAACGCTGATTTAATTTCCACAAACTCAAGCCAATGTGCAAGAAGAAAAATAACCCTGCCTATGTGTTCTGCTGAAGTAAGTGTCAGGAGTCTGAAGTCTTGCTTGAAAGTATCATCTTAGGGGAAAGAAAACAAAAAAGCAGACGACAACTCACAAGGAAATACAGTATTAAGAATTAAAGAATTGCCGCAAGCAAAGCAAAATCATGACAAGTCATTAAACCCAGGGCACACCCACTTCTTGAAAACTGTGGGCTGTTATGACACTAAAAGGGTAAAACAGAATTAGGAGTATGGAGAAGAGGAATTCCTAAAGCAGAAACAGACCTGGATCTTTCAGCATGGAGAAGAAGAGAGACAGCCGGGGGAGAAGAGTACAGGCATGTAGTCAGCCACGAGGTGCACGCAGAAAGCCCAGAGAGTTACTAGGCCCCATCAAAAGAGAGGGGTAGGTGAGAGATCTGGAGCGGGTAGGAAACATCAAAATCATTTCCAGGGGGTGACTGGACCTATCAATGTGTTAAAATAATAATTTAGCCCAATCACTGGAGAAAGCTCATCAGGGGACAGCAGCTATAGCAATGGAGATGCCCACTGAGGAGAACCGCAGCACAGCTCACCGTGAAGCAGAAGGGCCTAAAAGCAGCAGGAAACTCTTTGCAGACCTTCTGCCTCAGCAACAGCTACCGACGGCTCAGAGACACACCGAACGGTGCTTGATTAACCCACTGTCTGACCCACTACAGCTACTAGGCTCATCAAGAGAAACAGCCAAAACTATGCTCGCTCTTGAGCAGATTATTGCCCTTCCTCCCCCCCAAGAGAGCCCTGTACCAACTCCATTTTCAAACACAGAAACTGAGACAGTTGGATAGGATTTTGGGGTCACCCAGCAGGCTCCAGGGTACAGGTACCAGCAGAAGGTGGGTTTCTCAGCCACGAGCTCTGCATTCAAGACATGGCCATTCCCAGCTCCCAGCCCCAGGTCTCTCTGCTCCAGGTCATGTTCCCTCCAGAGACAGCAGGACTGAGCGCTACTTGCCCCTCAGATAAGCTCGTTAATGTAGCCCCTTAGCATTAATTAAGTTTGCAATTCAAATTAACACCATTAGTTACTTTTAAAAAACAAACAAAAGCCCCCGAATTCCTGGCTGTGAATTGCAGGCACTAGACATTGACCTAATGGGGGCGGTGAAGGAGAGCTGGAGGGACAGTCATATCCCAGAGATCCAGAAGCACGACCTTGGTGGCACCACCACTCTGCATCCTCCAGAAAACACTGCATCCATTTAACAGATTTGCACCTTTAACAATTTGGCACAGGCCTAAAAACTACAGTTGCTAGGCATCCTGCATGTAACATTTACTTTTAACAGCAAGTCCCGCAGGCTGCTGCAGTAATACAGAAGGTAGAATACATGTAGCTTGCAAGTTGACAAGCACATGCCTAAATGCTGGCTCTCTGTAACACAAAACATGAACCACTTCGCCAGGGTGCCTCTCCCACTATTTCCACGGGAATTTACTACATCCAGGAGGCGATACGTTTCACCACTGAATATGAAAGATGCCATTTTCATAATGGGCATCAAGGAAGTCTCTTCCTCTGCCTTTCAGGCCAGGACATGAGCAAATCAAAATCTAAGACGTTTAAGAACATGGAGCTTCCTGCACAAATCTGATAAAGTCCTCCTAAAATGACAACATCAGTCCGACACGATATTGAAAGCTGTTAAGAGACCATAGCTGAGTAAGGCCTTGAACACTTCTTATCAGCTTCTTATTTTGAATAAAACGAAAAGCTATTTTCAAAATAGCATGAGAGTCACAACACCAAAAAGATTCTGGCTTTTTCATGTCTCAAAATAGCATGCTGAAAAGAAGTCTACAAAAATAGAAGTTTTAGGTGCATTTAGCTTTCATCTTGAGCATCAGCACAAGCCAATCCAATGCAGCATTTGCATAAGGCTCCATAAAGCGTTCCCTCACCCACAACCCTGTCCCGATGAGCTGCAGAGAACTGGGGAAACGCCGCCAGTCACTTGAAAGCCCTCTGAGACCTTCCCTACCACCCCCCCCCCGGAGAAATTCAGATTCCTCTACTTCGTTTCACCAAAATCCAAGTGACCTAATAGAAGGTGGCAGCAAGCAGCATCACCAAAAATAAAACCATCACAGAGAAACTACTGAAGTGCAAAGCAATGCTTTGTTTCAGATGCTTAAACGTGCAAGTTATCCTCACTTTACTTCTTGACATCAGAAAGCAAGCAGCAGCAGCACATTTCAGGAACCATATTCCCTTCTCCTCCGTTCACAGTAGGCAAGCCAAGGGAAAAGTGACCCATCTTCAAACCAGCCCCCCTCTGCTCCTCAGTTGCCCAGACTCACCCTCACAGGGCTGGGCAATGTTTGCTCGCTGGGACAGGGAGGGCACCCCGTGGCAGCTCTTGCCTCCTGCTCCCCGCCTTCTAGGAATTCCCCAAGCCACCGCTGGAGGATTAGAAGCTGTAATGCTATTAAACACTGCGATACCGAAATCTGAACTAAAGCACACAGTGTCTGCCTTAAGAGGAGGATTTTTTTTTTTTTTTAAATGTCTTTTTAATCTCTGGAAAAGCATCTAAGGAACACAGTGAGGAAGCAGTGTCAAAACTGGCAACTCCACAAGCAAAACAGCCGAGTTTACTTGCACATTGCAGCCTGCCTGCTACTTCAGATTACTGATTGCAGAGCAAGAAGTTATTCTCTCCCTAATTGGGTCCCCGTCTAAAATAGTCCCGTTATTTTTAGTATAGCACTTAAGTATCTGAACTGTGCCCCGTACTGCCAAAGCTGGCATATGTCCCTGGCCATACCAGGAATTCCGATATTAAACAAGAACACACTCGCCACATATCCAGGCGGACTTTTGTTCTTCTGCGTTGTCTTTAATGGGTGACTTTAAACACTAAGAGCCGGCCAAAAATGGCACAGGCTTATATGCCAATTCTGCATTTAAAGTCTCTCTACCAGGTACTGTGTGACAGGAGAGTCAACCAAGCAAGGGAACAGCAGAGGGTTGTGATACCACCGTTTAGTTGGAAGGAAGAGACCCTGCTAAGAACAAACTGACTGTAAGGTACAGATAGAGGATGAAAATGGGATTATCTCACCTCAGATTTGCTTGCTATGAGTCTGTACAAGTTCTGGGGCACTGGAGGAGAGGAGAAATCCAAAATGCATCCCATAACTCATTCTTCGATCCCCTTCCACACTGCACATAGACTATGGATAAATTTAAACTAGTCAAGAAACAAAAGGCCTGTGTCAAATATGTTTACACACACACACAGAAGGAAGATTATGTAAGCTCTGTCTAACAAACAATATGCTGCTTCTGCAGAAGAGATGAGAGATGATCAAAGCAAGACTTGTGCGTGTTTCCAACTCAGTCTTCCCACCTTCCATCAAAGGGGTGACAACTGTCCTGCAGCATGCTAATTCTGGAGCACAGAGAGCAGAACAAAATCTGAAATAGCCACAGGCTGCTCCAACAATGTCTACCTGCCTCCATGAGCTTGCTGCTGCTTTCCTTACACTTTCACTGTAAGCTTGTTTTTGTTAGACCAGGAAACAAGTTCCTGTGAGGAATTTACTCTGCCCTTTTATCAAGCACTTTGCAGAAAGGAAGTTAACTCTATGCAAGAGATTTCAAGACAGGATCCTAACCCGAAAGACAACTGCCAGCCAACAAAAATTTGTTAGTTTCTATTACCACTAGACCATCTGTTCTTGAAACTTTACGTTTCTTTTCAGAAGGGCTCTTATGTTGTGAGCAGAATTAGCATTTCACTCTCTCCGCTCTCTAAACATCCCCTTATCCAACATGCTTCTAAATCTGGTGGTGACACAGGACCAAGCCTCTAGTTTATTGTACTATTATCTAACTATTTTGGGTTCATCGGTACATTTCAGTACTTTATATTCTGCTCTCAGACAGCAGCAAAAGCACCATATATGAAATCTTACATGGCTTCTGAATTATGGTTGAGCTGATCAGGAAACGCCAACTAAATGATGTTCTTAAACCCCAATCTACCAAAACCAGCTGAGGTCTAGATCCAGGCTTTTGGCATTTGCCCATTAACTGTTTCAATGGGTTGATTCCAGATGAAAGAACTTGCCTTTGTATTGAAGAATGCTTTCTGCCAATGACCATTTGTCCTTTCATCTCCAGTTTTCAATTGGCTTCCAGTTAATCTTCAGACTCAAGATGTTTAAGTTTTGCTGTTGTCCATACATGACCAAAAGCAAGCAACAGTTAGTAGTTCTCCCTTATGCGCTAAAGAGGTCAAGCAAAGTTCATTCATCTGCATTTCACTAAAAGAGCAATAGCCTGAAGACAATTATTACAATACCAAAATAAGTGAAGGTGAAGCAAGAGACATCAAAAATACCAAAAACTCGTTCTATAATTCCACAGCAATAAAATAATGATTAAGTGAAAGGTCAGCCTACTCATCACTTTCTCAAGAAAGCTACAAGTAACAAGGCCAAAACAACAACAAAAAAACCAAAACACTAACACTAGTGATTATAGGACCCGGCAGAAGGAGGGGAAGGAAAGCACGGATCAGACACTACTTAGATGAATTAACTTTCTCTCAAATTAGCTGGTTTTCATTAAAATCGGTCATGAACATGTTGAACAGTTTGGGTTCTCCTTAAAGCTTCAAACCATTAGCAGTTATTTTTCAGACTTCATAGAGGATTGACACCGTAACAGAGGCTAAAGAATGGCAAACAGTGATACCCATGAGAAGCAGGAGGGGAAAGGACTAGAAAGAAGAACCTGAAGCATGACAGTTGTTGCTTATTTGCACATGGACTGCTGTTAAACCTATCTGTTAGCACCAAGAAGAAAATAAAGAGATCAAACTCAACAAAACCCAATTGTTCATGGACCAGGTCTAACAAACTCAACTTCCTCCTACGGCAGAATAATATATTTTAGGAACACAGAAGCAGTAGACACTGAAATCTTGACATCAGCAAAACCATGTAAGAATATTCAAACTGCATTCTTATGAAAAGTTAAGAAAACTGTCATACAGTTATCAATGCAGCCAGTTGTCTTATGGCAGATTTGAAAGTGACTGGATAACTGCACACACAAACTTACCATTTGCTGAGTCAAAAAAAATGGAAAGATTCACAAAATAGCCTGACATAGTGAATAACCTCTGCAGAGCTCTGCTCTTGTCCCACACTACTCTGACACTAATGATCTAGATAATGAAGAAGAAAACGGCAATCATTAAACTAAGGGAAGCTGCTAACTTAAAGCTGCCAGCTTGCTGGAAGACTGAATTCAAAGGAAGTTTTAGAAACTGGAAAGTTCTTTGTTGAGAAAGAGGCAAATACCATATAGAAATGTATAGAGGAACATATGTGAGAATCATGAAACGACAGTTCTATTCTACTCGTGGCTCATAAAGCTTCCAGCGTGACGCAGTATCCAGTCTTCAGTAAATTTCAGAAAAGATCAACTGGAAAGAATCCAAGCAAAAGCAATAGGAACATCACAGAATTAGAAAAACATGACATCTGGGAGTAAAAAAGAAAAAACAGAACGAACTGGAGCTCAGCCAAAAGAAGAGAAAGTAAGGGTCATGATGATATCTTTCAAATATATGAAAGCCTGCTGCAGAGGAAGAGGGAAGAGTCTGTTCTCCATGCCCACAACTTCCAGAAGAAGAAACAGAAAGGTTTAAGAAGCAAGAAAGAGGATTTAGGAAAACATTACTGGGTGGAGTGGTAGGGAGGGTGTGGTGTGAGGGCACTGGGGAAAGAGGAAAGAAAAACACCAAGGCAAAATTGCTAAAAGGAAAAAAACCAATGAGTCAACAGACAGACTGTCTGGGGAGTACGCGGAGTTTCCCCATCACTGTCACCAAACTGCTGTCAAAAAGCACAACTGTACTCCAGCTTTTCATTGACTAGTTGACCTCTCCAGATCTAGGACTGCACTTAAAGAAAAATAAGCCTCACATGGACGCATCGTCTCCTCTTTCTTATACCCAAAATGAGAATACCAGTGAGCCCCCCGCCAACTTCAACCTTCAGACACAAAGTGCCTTTTAAAAAAAACAAAACAAAACCCAAGAAACAACCCACCGCAAACCTTACATGTTAAAGTACCTTTTTTAGAAGTCTAACCCATGCCCTTGCCCCTATTAATACAAGGATCCAACTACGTCCTAAAGCTACAAACAAACCAGAACCTGTCAACAGAGGCACGTGGCCAACACCATGTGCACGCAGAGAGCAGCGCTGGGAATTTTGCTCTCGAGTCTCTCTCTGGAGGACAAACAGCAGAAACACCACTTTGACTCTAACATGGCTAAGCACATAAAAATATTCAAGACAATCTATAAACTGCAGATCAAAATCTTAAGGTTTCACTGGCTGTCAGGTTTTTGAAGGGTACCAAGAGTGGAGGCATTTCCTCTTCCAGAAGAGCATGGAAGAGAATCATCTATACATGGTTACCCCAGCACAATTAACTGAAGGCAGTACTGTAAGGTGCAACCCTATCCTTCTGCAGCTTGGCATTAACACTTACTCAGTAGCAAGCATCTCTAGAGGTTTGGGGAGAAAAACCTAAAACCTCAATCCCTTCTTTTTTTTTTTTTAGCTCATGAATTGTGCGCATTGAGCTGTACTCACCAGCATATTCCAAACTGTGGCTGCATTTGTTCTCACTATGCAAAGCCTCTGGGAGTATTCCCAGGAAACAAACTCTGATTAGAAATAACTGCAAGCATTTTCATCTTATCCAGCCAATTTTCTCTCTCCAGTTCCCCTCCCCACACGCCACAGTTTGGTCCCCACCATTTGCACCAGTGGAAGTAGCCGGGAACGTGCATTTCACAAATCTCCCAAATCCACTAGTCCTGGATACAGGACTTATTTTAGCCTTTAACCATGCAACGGGAAGATATTTAAGCATGCCACAGAGGCTTAAGGGTGGCTGTGGAATCTCATTTGCTTTATATCATACAGTGTCAAAAAGACAGTCATTTGCTGTCTTTTCTTGGGTATCCCAGAGTAAGATGCTGACTCGGGGAGAAATATTTTAAGGCTAGTTTGTGCAGTTTTCCTTAAATCTGGCTAGATCTAACCTCTTCTTGTTTTAAAAAACAGGCTTTATATGTAAATATCCCAGCAACAGCAATAATGATCTGCGAGTTAAGATCAGGTTCCTGTGCATGGGAGGGGCCCGCTGTGGATTTACCGGATTAGCACCAGTGCCCTTCCCTCACTATCGGGAGTGACTGTCCGCTCCCTGCTTTGCATCTTAACAACTGCAGATACTGGGATCTCACAGTATGAGGCTGACAGTCCACCAAGGCAAAGCACGAGTCACACCTAACGAGCGACAGGGCTGGGGGAGGAGAAATAAAATAAAAAAAAAGGGAAAAACCTACAAAAAAAATTATAAAAGTAACCAATAAGTGTAGACATTTTAAATCAAGATACTTGAGCAGGCATTGCCATTTCATGGAGTTCAGATGTGCCACCGTTTGCATTGAGAGCAGAAGCATTTCTGCTCAGGCGCCTCACTGTGTGGTCAACCTTGGAATCCCCGGCAGCCCAAACGGCCACCAGACCACAGGACATGGCAAATAAACATCTACTCAAAAGTGACACTTGTGGTTTAGACCAGGACTGAAGTCAGGCCAAGCGTTAGATGTGAATTAGCTACCTGTATCACAGGCAGGATGTTTACCATGCATTGTGGTATAAATACTCGGTTCTCTCCCCATTTTTTTTTCTTCTTCCTAACACTTCCTCCACGTTTGAAGAGGCAATCATCATCTCGGAGAATTTCATTTCCATGAGCTGGGATGTGGAAGTGGATGTAGAGCAATACAGCCGTCACACGGGCAAAACCCAGCCCCCAGGAGCTGCAGGCTTTTCCCATACAGGCATCACCTTCACCTGAGCGGTGGGGGAAAAAGCCTGCTTTGCCTTCTTCCTCCATCACACTTGAAATACCTACATGACTATTGGAATCAACTTGATTCCTTCTCCTCTCATATTGCATGGGGGCTGGGGAGTGGAAATCAAGTCGATGAAAAAGTTGAGAGTTGTATCAATATTGCCCTTCTTTGTGCGTTCTTGTCTAGGCTCTCCCCAGGTCTCCCAAACTCTCTCCTTTAAAAGTAGTTTTCCCTCTCCCTTCCCACTGCTGCAAAAAACACACATGAGCAGAGAGGTCACTTAGAAAAGACGTCAATCAGATCCTCAAAAGCAGACTGGAATGTTTTCTAATCTTTCTTTTACAGCAAGCATCACAACAAAAAGCAAAAAAAAAAAAAAAAAAAACACATTTTTAGTTTATGTTCATTTACATCCAAAATCCAGGGTAAAATTACACTCTTAATTATATTTTATGTCTTTAGTTTGTATTCAGTTTTTCTATACTCAGCTTTTCCTCCTTAAGAATGAGATGGTTCAATACTTTCTTACAGATGCAAAAGGGCAGGAAGACTTTGCAGTGCTCCCTGGAAGATTACACTGCAATTCAAAGCTTTATAGGTTAGGTCTGCTTTAGGATATAGCTACTCTGGGCTGCTTTGCTTTGGTTTATACAAATCCTGTTATTTCTTCATTTACCAGACAAATCTTTAGAGAGATTGCAGGCATGCTGCAAAATCATCTTCACTGATAAAAAAAATAAATTGTAATCCAGGCTGCACTAAGGCAACAAGGTCATAAACAGACTCTTCTAATAAAAGTGGCAGAAAGTCATTAAGATTCATTTGAGCCAGCCAGAGTACTTGGTTAATTTTAAACTGCTAATGGATTTTGGAGGCAGCATCTCAGGTGAAAGTCACTTTTGATACAATCCTTTCAGTTCACTGCTTTTCTAGAGACCTCATTCGAGATGGCTACGGTGACAGGTAGCATGGGTTACCCCACTACAGCAGCACTTCTTTTAAAAGGACCCCAGAAGAACATGGGAAGTCATCACCTGAAGCTCTACCCTCCAAGCCCCTCCACTCCACACACAGCTGCAGCCCTGCAAAGCTCCCCCCCGCCACGGAGCCCAGCAGCTCCCCAGCCCAGCCTCAACCTAAGGCTCCCATGGCACGCTCCGAGGCGACGCAGCCCTGCACACATCGTCCTCCTGAAAGGCTTTGCTGTAGGGTCCCAGGGGCACCAATGAAGCCTTCGGTGCCTGCAGGATGCAGCACAGAAACCCCCGGTGTTTATAAGGAACTGCAGAGCAGATATGCCCCACGCAGGTGCCATAGAGGGACTGTACAATATAGTAAATATACTCAGAGTACATACTCCACTCACTAAAACAGTAAGTTTCAATCAAAACCATGCTGACGTGCCCTAATCCTGACCTGCAGAAGGACGTTTGTCCCCTGACCATGAGAAGCAATATATTCTTCCTTTCAACTTTTCCCTCACCTTCCCACACCATGTAAATAGCCAGCTTTATCTATGGATCAATCATTACGCCTATACCAAACTCAAGCACACCACTGAACTACATCAACGCTCAAAGATCCTTCACAAAGTCTTCAATATCCATAAGATATTCCAGAAACTCTGTACTGTAGACACAGTCTCTACCATGAAAACCTGCTTTAATTCCCAATGTCAGTACAACGTATTAACACAGTGCAAAGCACGGGTGGTAAACTGGTCTTACTGCAGTATCATCTCCCTCTAGGCACACCTATTCAAGATGCTTCTCTCCTCTACAATACTGGTGCTCACCACCAACTCCAGCTCCCTGCCTTTAGTCACTGCTGGGGGCTTCTGGCAGTTGTCACAACCCAGAGATGCATACACCCACCCAACCCTGAGAGAGAATTGGGGTATTTAGGTAGCTGGGAGGGGAGACAGCGTGGCCACAGGACTGCTGGAAGAAGATGATGATAGGGCTGAAGAAGGAGCTGCAGGGAGGCAGCCCTGGCCTCAGGACAGGAGGGAGAGCAGAGAAAGCTGCTTTGGGAATCTCTGCTCTTTCTGCATAGCCAGCCAGGATTTGGAAGAGTTCACAAGCTCTTCACGCAAAGCAGATGCTTCCTTGCTTGGCTTCACAGTTACGATCGCAGCATTAGAGGACACTGGCAGGAAGAGGTGAACTAAGACCAGCTACTGGATGAAAGCATCACATTGCTGCCCACACAGTGCAACAATTTATGGCTCAACCAAAGGTTCAGGCAAAAATTCACTCTGACCACACAGCTTGAACGTAGATCCGTACCCAAAACATTGACTTTAGACAAGCCGCAGTTGCGCACAGGAAGAAAGCTTCGGTCCCCACACACTATAAATAAAATTCATAAATAAATTAAAAAAAAAAAGAAGTTGTCCCATGGATGCTTCTCTGGCTGGATGAGTCTTCTCTGAATGACTGCCAAAGTCAGTACTGAAACAACATGGCTGAAATCAAGCACACAAGTTGGCCAGATATCCAGAGAAAAGGAAGAAATTTAGTATTTGTATCCAACCACTTTCCCATGCCCATAAAATTACTTCTCATTCATTACTTCCTTCATCTCAATAGCCCAAATACAGCTACGCTAAGCTATGGAAACATTATGAGTAACATTTGTAATAAATCCTGAATTTCGTTCAGCAGTGTATAGATTGCTTGAAGTAAAACACAGGGGATGGAGAGAACATTTAATATTCATTTTGTCACTCCTCAAATGACTTTGCAAAAGACTGAAACTGGTTTTAGATGGAGGCAGACCCCTATAATGAAGGCTTAGAAAAGATCCCTTCCTCAGTCCACCCAAGAGTTCACATATAATGGAGCTGGTAGCCAGCCAGAAAGACTGAGCTAGCCAAATAAGCTCAAACTTTGCTGTGTTCAAATTGTGGAAAAAACCAACCAGAAGTGTTTCTGAAGAGAAACGCCTGTCACTGTTGTGCAATCCAGAACCCAAGAACCCAAACTCCGGGTCTTCCTAAGCTCCGTTTGGTAAAATGAAGGAAAGCCATGACATGTCATCTTGCCCCCAAAATGATTCAACATTTACCACAGGCAAGAATAATAACCAAAAATCACTAAAGAACTTATTTTGGTTTTCTGTTTGCAGGGTGGTTTGTTTGAGGTTTTTTCAGACTAAAGCATACCAGCTTTAGCAAGGCTAAGAAACTTGCAGTTCTATCCAAGGCAGACTCTCAAGAGTCACAGGGGTTTATGGGCAAGATCTGCCTAACAGCCACCAAGACCGTTTCCTAGTAGACACCCCTCTTGGTCAAAGACTAGTGGTCGAACCAGGTTGCAGGCAGCTCTGGGACCATGAGACTGGGAACAGCCGAGACATTCCAGGAAAAAATCATTTCAGCCAGTAACTGGCCTGAAACAAATATGTTCTACCACAACATTTCAGGGCAAGTCAACCAAATCTCCAGTGTTCCTCATAGCACTGTCGTAAGTATAAACAGCTATTATGATCCCTATTTTTCGTAATATGATTAATGATGGATTTATTACCAGTTACTTCCTCAGTTGCTGTGCTTTATGATGATCATATAATAAAATACAGCTTCACATACCTTACATAATCTTCTGAAACTGCAGAGGTGCTATTTTTATCTTCTTTAAATGTACAAGAGCAATAGTAACATTTTTGTTACAGCTGAGTGGCTCAATAAAAACCCCACCTAGCACTTACATATCTCATATTTTAAGAAAACAACTCAACAACACGTCTGTTTTCTTATAAAAATTGTTTACAATGACACGAATAAAGACACCATCACTCAGATTCAGACTTCGGGGCAGCACAAAGGTCAGACCAAAGGTTAGTACCAGTTCTTTTCCCTAAACCCCTGCACGCATTGTAGAAACCTCCCTTCAACAGGTAAGCCTTGCAAACACAGGCAGGCTCTGGAGATGCTCTGCAAAGCCAGGGCTAGTCTTTAGCTTGTTTGCTTGTGTAGCTCCATAACATTTGTTGGAATTCACAGAGGAAAACCCCTATGTTGGGTCTTCAGAAAAATCAGTAGGCTTTCTTGGCCAACCTGATCCAGCAGTTTGCTACCACTGAAAGGAGAGGGGACCCAATTCTTCTCTTTCCCATTTCTTCCCCTTCCTTTAACTGGAAGGGCACTTCACCTCAGCTGCCACACCACATGCTTCCAGCAGCTGATCCCATCCTCTATCCAGACGAAAACCAATCCCAGAAAAAACAAGTACGCAGGACACCTTTCTGCCCACCTAGAGCAAGCCATGAACATGTGCAGTGAATGACCAAATTAGCCCCAGGTAAGAGACCCAAACGTTCTGACAAAAACATCATCATCTTTCAGTAGTAATGAGCTTAGTATGGCTCACATCTTTTGAGAAATGAGGACCTGCCTCTCTTCCAGGGGAAAAGCTTCTTCACCTACTCACACCGCAGATTTTTCACAAGAGAAATTTCCAATTCAGCGCACGAACAAAGGAAAAAACGACTTCTATCACTGATGGCCACACACTAGCTGTTTCCCTGAAACTTACCGAGAGCTGCCAAATTGACCCAATAGGCTACTTCACATCACCCACAGAAACGTCACCTCAGCCCATCTGAATTTTAAATGAAACACAACTGGGGAACAAACCTTATAAGGAATAGTTGGACTGTTGGGCATGAAGGGCCCCAGAAGTTCTCAGAGACGAATGTAATCAAAGGTGAAAGTCAAGCTGTTACAGCACAGGACTCCTTCATTCACTTTACTTTTCAAAAACACCCATTTTCCAAACGCCCATGAGAACCCCTCCCACTGCTGGGAAGAGGCATTGAACAAGGAAACCAGGATAAATTACACATTTACCCTAATTAGCTATGGCTAAGACTAGCAAAGCATCTTGCAATGCAATTCTCCTACCAAAGACTGTATCAGCAGTACTTTTTTTCCAAAGGCCAGTGGGGGAAAGCACAGAGAGGGAAGCTACCAGACCATAACTCAACCAAGTGTTGCAAGCATCATCACACACCTGAACTCATCCTGTCATGCACCACATCAGCTGCAACCTTCTTTGCAATGCCCCTCGGACTCTCCACGTGCTAACAACGTAATCCACCCTTGCTAGCAAGGAACTCCACAGAGAATTTTCCTGACCTTTTTAGCATCAGCTCCAGAACAAAAAAAATTGCATGCTGAACGCAAAACAAGCTTGAGCACACATCAGAGATGCCAGCAACCCAAATAGCATTTGCTCTGTGCTCCTACAGCTCATGTCAGAGCTCCCTTGCTCAATTCTCCTGAAGCCTTTTAGAAAAAAAAAACCAACAAAAAACAACCAATGCCTCTTCTGAAACCTTTCAAATGTTAAATGTCATGACTATGTGTAATGTTATTATAGCCTTCTAGGAAAGGCTATCAAAAGTTATCAGTTCTTGAAAATCATGTCTAATCTGTGACATTCTATTTTGATCATTTCTAGAGCATAATAATGGGCTATTTTGATGATTCTCCCCATAGCATGCCTTCATTAAGAACCATCATTTAAAAACAAAAACTAATGCTAGGTGCCCAGCAGCCAGGGAGGAAAACCAAAACAAAAGGAAACTTTCAGCCTCAACTTACTGGGCTTCAAGATTCCTGGAACAAAACACTTCATGGCAGCAGAAAACAAACAAACAAACAAAAGAAACAAAATGCTACAAACAAATGCATTTTTGTGTCTAGGTTATCGATGCTGGTGGCAAATCTGCCTCTAACATAAAATATAGAAGCAAGTAGTACTTGGTCCTCCCAGTTCTGCTGCACTGATACCCTTCTCTTGGAAATTGTTTTGTTTACTACACTCCTTGCTGTGACCAAGCACAGTAACATCACAGTTCAAGCTGGACAAGAAAAACAAAAGCAACCTGACCCACCAAGAGAGAGTCTGCCAGCACTTAAGCCATTGTTCTGCAAAATATCAAGGCTTGAATTCTGACATAATCCCCTGACATCTTGGGTGATGTCAGCACAAGCAGCTATTAGAATGAAGAATGATCACCCACAAGACATTAATTTGGGAAGAATCAATGGCCTTGTAATACATATTTCTCCCTTAACGTTCTCCTAAATGGACTTTAATACATTTGAGACAGAAGGGAAAGCAGGCCTTTTAAGAAAGGCTTTGGCACAAGACAAAAATACCACAAGCTTCTGAATTTTTAGCTTTTCCAGTTACTTGAAGTTTAATTCCACACTTGTGCTCTGATATAATAAAAGCTCCTCACTCCTTTCCAAGGATGCTCAGAGCTTTAACAGTACACTAGCAGTACACCAACCTACAGATTTTACCTTCCCCCAGTCCTTCTCACACACAGCCCCCCCCTCCATTCCCATTTCAGGAGTGAGAACATTCTCCTATCTGAATCTGTACCTAGTAGTTTGGCAGAGATTAATATCATGGGAAAGAAGGAAAGGAGAAAAGGGGCAGGGGGAGCAGAAAAAAAGAAATCACTTCCCCATTTTTATTCCAGCTCCTGAAACCCTCTGGTCTGATCCTTTTCAATATACAACTCTCTCGTCCTATTGTCCTCCATTAAAATCAAGACCTAGAAACATTTTCTAACAGTATTTCCTTTTCCAAAGGGTCTAAATCTGTGCTGCCAGTCAGTTTTGAAATCTAAAGCACCCTAAAAACACATGAAGCATGCACAGGCACAGAGCCCAGCTGCAACTTCTGACCACGTTTAAGTGTCAAACTGTTCTGAAACAGGAGCATCTGCAGTGAAAGAGATTTGGGTGACATTTCAAGGATTCCCTTCCCCATGGTTTCAAAAAAAATCGAAATTAGCATCTGAAGATGACCTAGAAATCAACCTAAGTTAATGGGGGAAAAAAAAAAAAAGCTCCTAAAACCTTAATCTGTGCTATGAACCATCAAGATGAGTTAGGACAGAGCAGCAGCCACTTGATCAAGTCATCAGAAAGGCTGAGTTTAGATCCCAGGAACTGAAAACAGTTTCCAAGTGTTCATTGAGTGCTAATCTCCACCATGAAAAGAGTCTACAGACTTAGAGATTCTTCCTGCTTATTGATTTTCTCACCAGGGATGCATAATGGAAGAATGATACTGGTGTCATGGACTATTATCCACCCTTACTTAGCTGCAGCCTTCAGCAGCCACAGGCTGGGCTTCAGAGCAGCCGCTCAGTTTCTCTGATTTTTCTGTTGACACAAATTCTACAGCAGTTAAGCGTGAAGGGACCATAAGGACCGCACTCTGAAGTGTAGTTCATGAACAAACGTAGAAATCCCCACCACTGCTCAGGAGGAGAGTTCCTTCCCACTGGGCTATAGGTTTATTCCAATGGGATGGCATGGCATTTCCTCTATGGTTTGCCTGCCAGGAAAGTCATTTCCTATTTTTGTCCTGTTGAGAACTAGTAGAAGCTGGCATTGACAGAGGCTGGGAAGAATCAGAGGCTGGTTTGCTAGTGGTTTAACCAAACATGTGTTTACAATTACCCCATTCATCATGACCTGCCTGTGTAAAACTGCCTTTCTGGAATTTGCCCATGTTCCTTGGGTTTGGCCTCCAAAAAAGCTGAAACAGACTCGCTAAGAAATGCACTGTTTGAATAGCATTGCTGGAACAGGACTGTCCAATAGTTAATATTGTAATCATTAATGCAACTGTTGGGCATTAAGATCAACATAGCTGCTCAACTTGTTGCTGTTGGCCTGAGGATGACAGCTTAACAGCAGGAGGGTAAGATAATGGGAAAACCTCTTGCAGCCTTCTGCTGGAGTCCAACAAAAGAGTCTAACAGAAATAGGATGCCACGTTTCTTCCTCAGATACTCTACAGTATCTGCCTCCAAGAAGAGAATGCCGAGATGGTTACGGTGTTTCCAGCAAACTCATCTAGGGCACTCATCACCTCTGCACCCAAGGACCATGACTATCAGCACAGTCCCAAAGCTCTTTTCAGAAACACATGGCACAATATAATTAAGACTTGGAACTCCCCTCACCCTCTCCCCAATTCTCACTTAAAGAAAGAATAAGCCAGAGTCTGTCCTACCTTCAGGTGGCAAAGCAGAAATTTCTCACTGCTGATACTTTCTCCAAGAAGAGGTCAAACTATTCTAACAAACAAGCCTTATCCCATTATATCTGAACCAGCATAATCTCAAAGTCAGCAGTCTTGAAAGCTGCAAGAGCTCCAAGAGATATGTTTCACCTCTCTCAATATCAATGTGGTAGACTTCCATGCCATTTGCCTAGATTATGCCAGATCTAGTCTAGCAATCTACACAATTGATACAACCTGTAATTTTACTTCATACATCAGAGAACTACATGTTATCCTTTTGTCATGGGTTGGGTTGGCCAAAGACAAGACGACAGCTGCCCTAACCCACCTCTCACTCCAAGGAGAGGAAGAAAAGAGAGAAAGATTTATGAGTTTAAGAAAACTAAACTACTTCAATAAAATACCAATAATAAGATAAAAAATGAAATAATTAAAAAGATACAATATATATAAATACATACAAAATCATATCAAAGTCCCAGGGAGATGTCACCGGCATGCACTGGGAAAGTTCCAGACTGGTCTCAGTCTCCAAACGGGACTCCGGAACACACCGATGGGGATCCCAAGCAGACAAACTCACAGGGTCCTCCTCACTGAAGAAGAGCCAACCTGACCCCTTGAATCCCTCAGCTTTTACGCTGAGCATGGCAGTTGGATGGAACACCCTATTGGTCAGTTTGGGTCACCTACCTGTCCACTCCTCCCCATGGTTGCAACCCCTCTGTGGGGTAAACAACCAAGTCAGCAGCCCCTGGTCACCACGGCAACAAGGATAAGCAAGGGCCTCTCCCACTGAACAGAAAGTTGGCTCTGCTTCCCCCCAAACCAGGACACCTCTACCGTTTTCTTCCCTCCAAAGTTATGATTTGATATAATGACTTACTAAAAATGCCTTATCAAAGGTTTCTGAGAGGCTTTCCTTCAAGAAGGAAAAGGTCCCTCACACTAACTTACACTATTAGTCGCATGTTGTATTAATCGTGCTGCTGGAGAAGGTCTCCTACTCTTCTAAAAAGATCACCCACTTAGAGCAACCAGTCTTCACGATGGCCAGCTTTCGCTGCAGCCATTCAGGAGGGGTAACCTGCATCTCCCCATAGGCTAACTAATTGGGATGCAATTAGCAGGTTTCATTAAAAGCTCTCTTGGCTTGTAAATGAGCACTAATGTTGGTTTTTCAAGAACCCGCGTGATTCATCCTGCCTATACTTTAGTTCAATCCACATTTGAGTCTCTGACCCTTTCCACTATGGGGAGTTTGCCTGTAAAAACCCAAGCAGCCACACAGCCATTGCCGCCTTCTCCTAACAGAAAGTGACTCACCCGGTGCTCAAACCTCACGCTTTCATCGGAGTGTCTTCCAACGAGTTTTCAAGTTCATTCACAGCGCTGGTTCTCTACCATTAAACAGAAATTGCTGGTCTTTTCTCTTACAGAGTCCAGGAAAGACAGAACCGTTCACAAGGGCACTACTCTAAAGCAGGGCTTGAACTTGCAATGCCCTCAGTCCTGAGAGCCGCGTCCTTTTGGTCTGCATGAACTGATCCATCTGTGACTTAAGAAAGACCCCAGGAAATCAAAGAGGGAGATGAGTTTTCAGGCAATGGACGCACATCAGCGTGAATGTGAAGATCTCTTAGAATGAGGGTTTCATGATAACTGGGCACTGGTGGTCACCACTTCATGAATCCTTCAACCTTCAGTGCTCCTATGCACATTGTAAGTCCCAAAGCTGCTAGAAACCACAAACACTACCACTGTCAGATGAAAGTGCCTGTATGAAAGATGTAGTGCCTGTCCCTCTCTCACATCAGCTATCTGCTTAAGAGACAGTCCCCAGGGGAATTAAGCATGCCAGCAAAGGGACTGCAGAGTATATCCAACCACATCTCATGAAGTCAGGCTATTCTGGTTGTTTCATCACCGAAGAGATTAACAGCCTGTTTGTAGACAAGGTGCCTCATACTGATCAACAATTTTCTTTTATGCTGTACTCATAGTGGAATCTGGCTTCCTTGGCTAGTCCTCCCCACATCCATCATGCAACAGAGGAGCCACACTGAGCTAATGGGAGAAGTGCTGTCCAAAAAGATCATCCAGTGCAACAGATGGCATGAGAATAGGAAAGACCTGGCACGGGGCGAGTTCAGGAGTGCACAGCTCAACAAGTATGAAGAAAAAAGTCAATGAGGTGACATCTGTTTACTTGATAATAATTATGTTTCATAACAACCACTGGTTTGGGAGAAAGAGCAATGGGAAACAAAACTGCCACATTCAAGTTTTGGTTGCAAAGTGCTCTCCTGACCAGCAGGCAGTGCAAGGACAGCAAACCTATAAATAAAGTTTCATGCTCATAAAAGGATTCCTCGGCAACCTCATTCCTCATAATTCCTAAAAAGATTGCGGAGTTTCACCTTTTAGGAAAAGGACCTCCATTCCTAGATCTCCCTAGGTAAAGAGTCGCAACTGGTATATTTCGGACATGCCCAGTAGCTGGTCCAGTTTCCAAGAAAAACAATCCTAACTTCTCAGCCTGCTTTCCTACAGAAGGAGGCTTATGCAATCACATTGTAGCCAAGCCATTTGGCAAGCTTCATGCAGCCTGACAGAGGCAGAGGTCTCAAGAGTTATCTTCCCTGTTTGCGAAAACACTGGGCCAGGTGGGCACATGCAAGAAATGCTGCACCGTGAACCAGCTTCAATATCCTCACAGTTGAGACAAATCCAAAGAAAAGCAGGCTTCTTTTGTCTTACTTTGGACAGCAACACCGGCTTAAAATGAAGAAAAGCATTTCCCTCCACCACACCAACGAAGTCCACATAGATGTTTAGCCAGCAGCAACTGGTGAGGTTTTTGTGCCACAGTGTTTGCTGTAACCAGTGAGATTTTCACCCGAGAAAATACTTTAAGCCATCCTAAAAATGTGTACTACTGGTCATCAGAGGGCACCTCCTTCATCTCCCCCCGTCCCTGCAGCTTCCAGCTCTGAAGAAGCACTTGAGTGCACTTCCCCACACACACGCTTCCCAATACAGAGCTCAGCTGGTCTAAGGAGAAGTTTTGCCTAGAAATCTGGCCTCGTTTAGCATTAGCACCACAAACCTCCATAACCGCGGGTACCGGGGCATAGCAGAAGGGAGGAGAGGAGCAACAGCCCAGTCCCACCCAGAGTGACACTACCCGTGAGCCCCCCGGCTAGCCCGCTGCCACCGCCACGCACGCCCAGGGAAGCTGCCGGTGCCTCCCAGTCTAGAGGGACATCTGTTAGTTCGGTGCTGTCAGAAAACAAACTCCCAGCTCCACACTCCCATGCTGCTGGCAGGAGCGGCGCATGACCCAGCTATGCCTCTCCTCTGCCAGCTGGGAACTCCCCGCCTTGGAAGGATCCCTTCGCCAGAGACATCCAAATACTTTTCGCCCATTTACACCCCGAGTGCGGCGGAGAACACGACCAAAGATTTCTAAAAAAACCTTTGGGACAATTCTTACTGGAGTCATTTAAGCGCTCACAAGATAGAGGGCTGCAAATATCTGGTTTATTCACAGAGCTCACGGTATATGCTTAAGCAGAAGAGAAATACAGAGATCCATTTCGCATTTAGGCAGCGCTTTCGGACTACAAACACAGGAACACACTACTGAAATCCAGGTGTGGCAGCATCTGAGGATGAAAGCCAACTCACACAGTGGTAAGGGAGGGGATATTTTGATTAACAAAACCAAGGAAAACCATGGAAGTACCACAAGATCTTTAATATGTAGCCAGGGCAAACAAGACCTACTTTAAGAACAAATAAAGTCCAAGTGAAGAAAATAAATCAGAGTATAACACGGTAAAATGATCTCTGGAGGCAAGCGTCAGGGTCTGCTGCTCTGCCAGTTTACCCTTTGCAATAAGGCTACCAAACATTGCTCTTCAGGCTTTGTTCTTTGCTCTATGTTGTGTTGAATTTTAAAGAGTTCTGCTTCGGAGAAAGAAAATCCGAACAGCCTTGATATTAGCATATATACAAAGATAGCCAGAGGAATACGGCTCTGGAACAGCTCTCCCTCTTCTACTCCACCGGGAGCGAGGTAAGCCCTCTAGAAAGACTGGCACTGCATGGGAAGAGCATCTTGCTGAGCCCCAGCACCCTTCACTAGAGAAGCATCCTGCTGAATCCCTGCACCCTTCCCCAGCCCCAAAACGATCATGAAGCACAACCAGCGCTGCCCATTTAAAGTTTCAAGCCTTATTTCCCTTTTCCATACAGGTTTTCTAATCCCCATGCATTTACGGTGGGTTTTTTTTAACCTGTCCTCATAACTCACTCCTTTTAATCCTCGGATTAGCCTTGCTGCCCTTCTCCATACCTTTTCTAGAGCTTTCAGTACAACTAGTCTCTGGATGCAGGAACAGAACCAGTTGGAGTGTTAACGCATCACTGCTACACATCCTACAAAATCTCTGTTGAGTAATTGCGCAGCACCTTAATGAGGCAACACAATTTCAACTATCCCTTAGAAGTACAATTTGCAGCGGTATCTACCCACGTCCCCCCCATCTCCCCTCTCACTTCCTCCCAACCCTCAATTCATTCTTCTTTAGTGAAGGGAAAAGCAAACCACATTCTTAGGGGCTGTTTTAGAAAACCTGATCAATGCTGTTTTGACATACCAGCAACACATGTTCCCGTTTCAACAAATGGGAACATTTCAGGCAGACCACCACTTCAGATGGAGTGGGGCTCCAGGCTGCTGAATCAGCACTTTCCATCCTGCTGGCAATACAGAGCTATGCGAAGCTTCAAAGGAAAG